>NC_134244.1:78509673-78816968 GCF_965152275.1 Natator depressus
ATCCAGACTCCTGGAAGTTTGCATCCGATGAAGTGAGCTGTAGCTCACGAAAGCTTATGCTCAGATAAATTGGTTAGTCTCTAAGGTGCCACAAGTACTCCTTTTCTTTTTGCGAAAGGATTATGTGGCACTGGAGAATAGACTGGATCTCTTAACGCATCATTTTCAGATAATCTGGTGTTTGAGGCTTTTTTCAAAGATGTGGAATGTAAGGAAAGTGTCTGCGTGATTTGGAGGAGGCTTTAGCTGGATTCCATTGGGAAAGGTTTCAGCCTCAACGCTTTTGGCCTCACTTTCTTGTGAGGCGATTAAGGGCGGGAGGCTGTTGTTAGGGGGTCGTCTTTCTGCTTTGCCTGGTTGTTAATGTGTTTGATTATTTTTGCCGCTTGGTGGTCATCACTTGCTGCTGGGAGATCAATGAAGTGGTAAGGCCCCTAGAACATTTTTTTTTTTTTTTTTTTTGTTGAAAGAAATCAATTTGGGATCTAGTGCTAAAAACTTCTAAGCTCATTTACATGGTTATTTTAAGTTTGCTTTATACTGCACAAGATGCCGCTGTACCTGAATCCTGGTGAAGATAATGCTTGAGGACAACTGGCCAAAGGAATTCATATATTTAAAATGTGGCAGATAAATAGAGAGAGGGTGGGTGAGGGAATATCTTTTATTGGGCTAACTTGTTTTGGTGAAAGACAAGCTTTCAACCTTACCTAGAGCTCTCCTGCAAGTCTGGGTAAATATAGTTATGTGCTGCTGTCTTCGTTTGCGTGATTCTGACAGGTGCATACAGATGGAGGATGAGAAATAACTTTATAGCTATATTTTATATATATTTTCAAAATATAGGTTTGAGGCCGAGTTATTTTCTCGTCTGCCTGCATTTGTCTAGGCACTTACGTAGGCTGCAGGGCCAGTAAGATCTGTCCATTAGAAATCATCTTAAACTGCCAGTGGAAATTTGCAGTAGGAGAATTCTCTGGGTTAGATAATATTCTTCAGCCTTTTAAATTATTTCCTTCCCATCCTCTTTATGGTTTCAGACCACCCTTGCTCCACTGAATGTTAACTGTGGATATTCTTCAGAGTACTGGCATTCTTTTGATGGGGCCATCGTTACCACAAAATTAAACCATACGTTCTAGTTGACTCAGAATATCTTTGGAGTGTAACCAGGGACGTTTGCTATGGTATATGTTCATTATACTGGGATGGTTCCCTGTAGTGATATCACGTAGGCGACTGCACGTCGCAGAGTAACCCGGTATGAAATGGTCGCATTGCGCTCTGCGTATTCCCCAGACCCTAAAATGTGTCCGCTCTCCGACAGTGTAAATGTAGTGGTTCCCTGCCTAGTCAGCCTGCTCTGACTCTCAGTAAGATCCAAGAGGCCTTTATTGGGAGGGAGACACTTGGAAGGCCGTTTGTAGGGGGCCTTATCTGAAGAGAGATGGAAGTTTCTGTGTAGACAGGATTTCTTAGGTAATAAACTGTCAGTTGAATGACGCAGTGAACATCTATGTTTATGGCTCACTCAGCTGAAAAATAATTCAGAAATTAGCTGTTCTAGTTTTACTCACTGACTTACCTAAGCAGGTCCCACAGGCTTCAGCCAACTCACGATTAGGTTTACTTTTTTTATTGTTGCTGAAATTCATATTGTCTTTGTCATGCCACCAGAACAGGATGTCTTCAGACAGTGCTTTTGTGAACCACATGCTGGTCAGTTAACAGCATGAGAAACCTCCCAGGTTTAAAAGGCAGGATTTCAAGAGAGACCAGCTTTTTTCTAAACTTAAGGGACCATTAATACTTATGCCTGTTCGTTGCTTAATATCGCAAGATCCTCCTTTCAGACTCTAATGCGAACTCAAATTCAGGGCTTTGCTTCACGGTGGATAAAAATCAGTGTTTACGTTTTTTCCCCCTGTAAAATAAACCTGTTTTAAAATGAAGTCTGAAATAATACAAAATATGTGAAGGCCCAATCTTATGATGATCTCTTAAACTATTTTAAATAAGACACAAACATGCTGAATCAATGAGCCCTCTCAAAAACTTTGAGTTAAAGGCTGCTTTTCTATATAAAGAAAATATCTGTCTTGTGCGGTCAAGCTTTATAAATAGACAGGATAGGTCATGTACTGTATTAAGAGCTTGATCCTGTGGGAGTCCCAGAGGCTGTGCTATTGGATGAAAGAGACGGACAAAGTCATCAGAGGCATTGGGACCCGGCCTCTGATTTCAGGAGACACCATCCTGTATTTCATCAGGATCATCCCCTAAGCCCCGCCTGGTGGTTTCACGCTCCTGTTTTATAGCTTTTGCTTGCCTAAGCACTAATGGGCTCAGTTCTCAAATTAATACTTGTGACTCCACCCACCAGGGAAACTTACTTCCAAGACTCCGTTTGGTTGTAATCAACTTGTTTTAACTGTTATATTAACCTTTCTTTAGAAAATAACTAAAGTACAAATGGAAAAGTTGACTAAAATCAATTATTTAAATTGAGGCTTTCCACTTGGTGATTTAAATTGCCTGGATTTAAATCAATCCGCCCTGCTTTGCTGTAGTTATAAACTGGGCTTTGATCCCAATTGAAGTGATCAACCATCATTCAGTTAAAAGAAAAGGAGGACTTGTGGCACCTTAGAGACTAACCAAGCTTATGCTCAAATAAATTGGTTAGTCTCTAAGGTGCCACAAGTCCTCCTTTTCTTTTTGCGAATACACACTAACACGGCTGCTGCTCTGAAACCCATCATTCATTTGTTTCATGTTCTTGACTTCAAATTTGTGTTTTGCTGATGTGTCAAAATATACATTGAGAAACAGGACTGATAAAATTTATTGCTAGATGCTGTTGCATGAAGTCTGTCATGCTGTTATCTTGAATTTTGGCAGTTTGCAGTGGCTGGATATTGCCAAGTTGGCCAAGTGAATAAAAATAATCTATTTCAATTATGAGTTCAAGTCCTGTGTTAATGGGAGAAGTTAAACTTTAACATTTGGACTGTTCAAACGTTCACATAAAGCTAGGAGAAAACTATTGGACTAGCTCCTGCGGTTGGAGAATTGTGAGAGCTATAATTAAACAAAATGAAACTTTATTCCTGCAACTGATCCTGTTGCCAAAAAACAGCAACTAACTTGAGGGGGAAAAAAAAACAAAAGTCAGCCTTGCCAAATCATTTCCTCACATTCATGGCATTTCCTTTCTTTCTTTCTATTCTCACCACCCTCTTTCCCAGTCAATAGCATCCTGACTGTAGCATTTAAAAACTGAAATCTGATCAGTGATACCCAGGGTGGAGCTGGCTTCAAAATGAATGTGCAGGGTTTTCTAGCTGGAAGTCAGGGTAGGCTCTGAACTGTGGAAATTTAGGGAGCTCTTCCCCTTTCCTCCAGCCATAGAAAACAACATGTTTTCTTCTCACAAAGGATTTGCAACCAAGAATTTCTATATACAGTGTCACTGGTGGAAGTGGAACTGTGAGCTAACTTGAAGTCTGTAATAAAGTGTGGAAGATATTCCTAATGAACCCAGTCTGTAAATAATTAATAGTTGACAACCTGCCACTCTTGTGAAGAAACACACAATGCAGGCAACTGGAACTTCTACCAGCAGGCCCTAGTGAATGTTGCTTTGTTCCTCTGTGTTTGGGGAGATATTATTTGTAGCATTATCTGCCTCCAGAAGATACAGTTTCCTAGTATAGTACTCGCTGCCATTTTAATCCACCAAGGGCTGGATTAACTAGGGGAGAAGGTGTATTTTTGAACATGTTGGCTAATGTGTTTTCGTTTAGGGTTGACCTGTACCAGCTAACGTGTTTAAAATGCAGCTAGGTCTGTCTACATCAGAGTAGTCTTTAAACATTAACACCTTGTTAAAATACACTTTTATCCTAGCCTAGGCAACCCCTTGAAGATTGCCACAGTCATGCAAAAGCAACTATTTTGTGCACAGCAGTTAGCAGGTAGGTGAAATGTCTGTGGACTGTGTATTTGAGAGGGTGTGTAGACTAAGGGCTTGTCTATGCTACCCGCCGGATCGGTGGGCAGCGATCGTTCCAGCAGGGGTCGATTTTATCGCATCTAATATAGATGTGATACCCCGCTGAGCGCGCTCCCGTAGACTCCGGCACACCACCAGAATGAGAAGCATAAGCGGCATCGTCGGGAGAGCGTCAGCTGTCAACTTACTGCATTGAAGACACCGCGTTCAGGAGATCTAGGTATGTCGACTTCAACTACGCTATTCACGTAGCTGAAGTTGTGTATCTTAGATCAACCCTGTGCGGTAGTGTAGACAAGCCCATGGTGATTGGGAGAAAAGCCTAGAGAAAAACGTAATTGAGACTGAAAAAATGGTGCTTACACCAAATAATTATATATTTTTTTAATGTTTGCCACAAAAGCATGTTTAAGAGGCAAAATTTGGCTTGTAATCTCCCTTCCTGTGTCTCCCCCCCGTCTCCCCCCCACACACAGACAAGCCAGCCTCAGAAGAACTGTCGTCTTAAATGCTGGAGAAGGCATTGCCTGTTTTTTGCGACATTCGAGTAAAGCCTTGTGCAGATCTTCTCTTCGTCACCAGGAGAAGGTTTTTTTTAAGAAGTTGACACTTGAGAAGGGTAGGTTTCAGAGTAGCAGCCATGTTAGTCTGTATTCGCAAAAAGAAAAGGAGTACTTGTGGCACCTTAGAGACTAACCAATTTATTTGAGCATGAGCTTTCCACTGAATGCATCCGATGAAGTGAGCTGTAGCTCACAAAAGCTTATGCTCAAATAAATTGGTTAGTCTCTAAGGTGCCACAAGTCGTCCTTTTCTTTTTGAGAAGGGTAGTGATCGATACCTCCTTTCTCTGAGGGGGGGGTCTCTGCTCACTCCTCCAGTACTACGTGGTGTACCTTGGGCAAGTGTTACACTGAGAGTGACCAGGTGTCCTGATTTTATAGGGACAATCCTGATATTTGGGGCTTTGTCTTATATAGGCGCCTATTACTTCCTACCCCATGTCCGGATTTTTCACGCTTGCTGTCTAGTCATTCTAGTTACACCTGCATACCACGAGGGGACTGTGGATCAGACCTCCGGCTGGGGCGAGTGGGTCCTTGCTATAATGCAGTCAGTGGAGCTACCCTGCTTTAAATCAGCTGAGGGACTGGTTCTCGCTCCTCTCAGAAAGGTCTTGAACCAAAGCACGCAAACATCAATAAGACTTTCCCTGAACTTCCATGGCTTTGGGATCAGATACGCTTGCGTATTCTACTTCAGTCCTGCTCTAGGGTCTCTTGCTGAGGTGTTCAGGAAACTGGCTGCAATATTTTTGTGATGGGACTCTTGAGTATCTGTATTAAAATTTCTGTGGCCTTGGGAAAGACTGGATGCAGAGGCTCAGATGGCTGCCACCTCTTGGCAACATTGGATTCTTGGCACTGATTGTCAGGTTTGTCCCTCTACCAGACATTTCCCACTCTACGGGAAGTAGGGTCTTTACCAGGTGCAGTTGGAGGGTCCAGACACGGAGTGGAGGCAAAAACGCATCTCTCACTGAAAATAGCATGTACCGTGTACTTTAAAAAGCATTCTCTGTGCATTTGCACGTTATAATGAATACGCATTAACTAGCTTTTCGGACCCTAGCATCGGGTTTGATTGGCCAGGCAGAAAACTGGTATGTAGCTTGGTTTGTTCCTTTTAAAAAAAGGAATTGCTTAAATCTCTGCAAGCTTGTTGGAGACTGTCAAGTTTCTGTTCTGACATTCTCCTCGAAAAGCAAGGCTGAAATTCTCCTGCCGCCTCTCACCTTCTCTGCAGGCCTTTGAAAAACCTTAGGCCTTATTGACACATGCGCTTACCCTGACTTTGGCTGGTTTCATTATAAACCAGTGCAAACCCTTGTGTGGACATGCTTGCTCCGGTTTAGCTTAAACCTCTGCATAATCGATTTTAAGCTAACTTGACTTAAACCAAAATAATTATTGATGCGTTTGCACCAGTTGAGCTAAATTGGTTAATCACACCTGTATTTAGACTGGTGCAGCTTTCTTGTGTGGATAAGGCCCAACTCAGGGTTGTTACTTTAATCCTTGGGTGAAGATCCCCAGACCTGAGTGATATTGAGTCTCACATTTGTTTCAGCTGTTTGGACTGGGCCATCCAATCCAGCCACCTTCTTAAGCTTGTTTTAAAATTTCCAGTGCTTATCAGGATATGGGTGTGGACAGGCTGGTGAGAGACTGTTTTGAAATCTCAAAAAGAAAAGGAGTACTTTTCTTTTTGTGAATACAGACTAACACGGCTGCTACTCGGAAACCTGTTTTGAAATCTGCATTGTTGAAAAACTGCTTTGAAATCGGAAGATCTCCACAAATCTGTGGATAGAGAACTTTAAAGCTCCTTGGAAAAGCCTGGTCAGAGTGTGTATGGTACCATCCTTGAGAATGTCTGTCTCCTTTTTGTTCTGCATCAGAGCTGCTCTGTCCCTAGCAGAGGCCTGGATGAAACTCCCTTCGACACCTCTGAATGCTCCTCAGTCATTGCTAGGCAAGTGACTGTTGAGAGACAAAGTATTTGCTCCCCGTGGGAGCTAGAGATGTTGGCTCCACGGCAACGTACCTCAAGTGTCCTGCTTCAGTGCTGCTGGCTAAGGTGGTCTTGACCACCTTGTTGTCCCAAACTCCCACGATGTAGGAACTAGGGCTGTTGATTAATTGCAGTTAACTCTCACGATTAACTCAAAAATTAATAGCAATTAAAAAAATTAATCATGATTAATCACAATTTTAACCACCCTGTTAAACAATAGAATACCAGTTGAAATGTATTCAATATGTTTGGATGTTTTTCTACATTTTCAATTATATTAATTTCAATTACAACACATAATACAAAGTGTACAGTGCTCACTTTATATTATTATTTGTCACATAACTGCACTCAAAAACAAAACAATGTAAAATTTCAGAGTCTACAAGTCCACTCAGTCCTACTTCTTGTTCAGCCAATCGCTAAGACAAACAAGTTTGTTTACATTTACGGGACCTAATGCTGCCTGCTTTTTATTTACAATGTCACCTGAAAGTGAGAACAAGCGTTTACATGGCACTTCTGTAGCTGGCCATTGCAAGGTATTTATGTGCCAGATATGCTAAACATTCATATGTCCCTTCATGCTTTGACCACCATTCCAGAGGACATGTGTCCATGCTGATTGTGTTCTTTTAAAAAAAAAAAAATGCGTTAATTAAATTTGTGACTGAACTCCTTGAGGGAGAATTGTATGTCTCGTGCTCTGTGATTGTACCCCCATTCTGCCATATATTTCATGTTACAGCAGTCTCAGATGATGACCCAGCACGTTTGTTTTAAGAACACTTTCACTGCGGATTTGACAAAACACAAAGAAAGTACCAATGTGCGATTTCTAAAGATAGCTACAGAACTTGACCCAAGGTTTAAGAATCTGAAGTGCCTTCCAAAATCTGAGAGGGATGAGGTGTGGATTATGCCTTCAGAAGTCTTAAAAGAGCAACACTCTCTGATGCAGAAACTACAGAACCCGAACCACCAAAAAAGAAAATCAACCTTCTGCTGGTGGCATCTGACTCAGTTGATGAAAACGAACATGCGTCGGTCTGCTCTGCTTTGGATCATTATTGAGCAGAACCCATCATCAGCATGGATGCGTGTCCTCTGGAATGGTGCTTGAGGCATAAAGAGACATGTGAATCTTTAGCATGTCTGGCATGTAAATAGCTTGCGACACCAGCTACAACAGTGCCATGCGAACGTCTGTTCTCACTTTCAGGTGACCTTGTAAACAAGAAGCAGGCAGAATTATCTCCTGCAAATGTAAACAAACTTGTTTGTCTTAGCAATTGGCTGAACAAGAAGTAAGACTGAGTGGACTTGTAGGCTCTAAAGTTTTATGTGTTGTTTTTGAATGCAGTTTTTTGTACATAATTCTACATTTGTAAGTTCAACTTTCATGATAAAGAGATTGCACTACAGTACTTGTATGAGGTGAATTGAAAAATATTTTTTTTACAGTGCAAATATTTGTAATATAAATATAAAGTGAGCACTGTACACTTTGTATTCTGTGTTGTAATTTAAATCAATATATTTGAAAATGTTGAAAAAAATCCAAAAATATTTAAATAAATGGTATTTTCTTATTTAACAGTGCAATTAATTTTTTTAATTGCTTGACAGCCCTAGTAGGAACGTTGCTCATGGCTTGTCATGTGGGCAGCACGCTAGTGGAGCGGAAGGATGGGCTTGTGTTTAAGGCGCTAGGAGTTATGGGTACTATTCCTCGCTCTGCATCTTTGCGCAAGCTACTTACCTTCCGTGCTTCTGTTCTGTACAATGCAGTTAATGCATCCCCGTCTCCTAGGGCTGCAGTGAGGGTAGAATGTTGCTCCTACAATGAGGGTCATATAGATGATAGCAGTAGCTATTGTAAGCTCAGTGGACCCAGCGGCATGTGAGCTGTGGTTGTGTAGAGGTGGGAAACGGGGCAGCAAGTGGGGTGGAAAAGGGGGGATGTGGTGGTCCTCATTTCAGAGGCTGGTATCCCACAGTGAGATGTCAAAAGCCAGGCCTGGGGCAGGGGAGGACAGGGTCAGAAGAGCGCAGAGCTGGCTCTCTCATATGTCATCTCTCTGGCCAGTTCTCGTTTGTGGGCTGTAGCTACAGAAAACCGACCAATGTCCCGGGGAGGAAGGGGGGTTGCATGACGTGGACAAAGTGTATATTTTTGCTGAAAAGGTCTTGCTTTTGGACCTAACTAAATGAAATTTTAAAGGGAAACCAACTGCTTCAAATCAAACTTGTTTAACAACTGAACAAAACACAATCTTCTCCCCCAACGAATGCGATGTAACTTCAGCCTGCAGGTCCTAGGGATCTGTCCCTGAGACCTCCTGACACCCACATTTTCCATCTTCAGGTGTGTCTCTCCTCTGCAGCTGGGTAAGACTTGCACTGGCCATGGAAGCAGACTACACAAAGGGCTGTCAAACACACAGAAAAAAATTCAGATAATTGCGGCACTGTTATTTTGTATTCTGTAGTGTCTGGGAGCCCTCAGTGTGGACCAGAACCCCATTGTTTTGTGTGCGTTTGAAATGGCACCCTGGGCCAGGACACCTCTGTGGGCATTGAATTCCACCTCTAGAAGCATAATCCTTCATCATTTAAGCTGAAGGACCGTGTCCCTGGGCTTGGAAGCAGTAGCTGGCTCAAACCTCTCTCTGTGGACCAGCCACTAGAGGGGGACAAAGCCACAATGCGTTAATGTGGGTTTGTTACTTCCTTCTCTCATAGCAGATCTCTGGTATTAGCTGAACATAAGACTGGCCATACTGGGTCAGGGCAGTGGTTCATCTAGCCCAGTATCCTGTCTTCTGGCAGTGGCCAGATGCTTTATTGGGAGTGAACAGAACAGGCCAACTTATTGAGTGATCCATCCAGCCCTGTCTTCTGGCAGCGGCATGTTACAGTTTATAGCATACGTGTCCATATAAGGTGTATATAGAATCTTTCCTTTTGTCCTCTCCTCTTCAGCTGCCTGGACTCAGAAATTACTGCTGAGCAATTGCAATGTGAAATCAGGTTTCAGAGTAGCAGCCGTGTTAGTCTGTATTCGCAAAAAGAAAAGGAGTACTAGTGGCACCTTAGAGACTAACCAATTTATTTGAGCATGAGCTTTCGTGAGCTACAGCTCACTTCATCGGATGTGAAATCAGTGAGTGTTGAAGTAATTGTTCCTATATTTCATATTGTTATTGAGGCGTGGCTTGGAAAGCCAAGGGACCAATTTAATAGCTCCTTGTATCATGCCTTTTGGAAACATTCATGAAGAACTGGACGTGAAAGTGAATCACTGCAGGAAACGTTTTAATGGTGTCAGTTAGCCAGGCAGTCCATCCGGACTCTGGCAGTGTTCAGCTAAACCCTGTGTAACGGGTCAGAGCTGTGCCCGTTAGCAATCCGGGGTCGCTCACCCGTGAGTCTCTTCTCCTGTGTGCATGCTTGGTGCTGTGATCCAGTAGCGATGGGACAGGCACCGAGTGCCTAGATGCTTTTTCATTTTCTATTTGCTGGAGCGTTTTCTGATCCAGAGGCTTTTCCCATTTGACCATGTTTAAAATGTAACCTTTTCCTGGTGGTGTATGCGTCTCAGGGAGTGGACACTGGGTGAATCGGAGCAGGCTGAGGTTTCTGGATCCAGAGGGAAATCTTCTACCCATCTCTTTTACACCTCTACCTTCAAGCCTCTATTAGAAGATGCTACACGCAGCCTTCAAAGCTCACCTCCATCGCCCTTCGACAGGCCAGCAGAGCACTTGTAAGCTAGACTAGAAGCATCTTGCCTTCCCCTCCCCACAGGCTGCAACGGAGCATGTGGCATATAATAAATCTTCACGGAGCCCATTGCCAGTGTATTCTGCTCCTTTAATTGACTGCACAGTAAACACATGTCGGCAGTTCTCCAGTGGAAAACCTGACACCCCTCCAAGTGTACATTGTCAGCCAATTCAGTAATAATTGCATATAAGCACTAAAACCCAGCACCCAGAATAGCTACAGGAGATATGTTAACCTTGTCCGCCCGCTTTTGGGAGCGAGTGATCTGGACTTTGGCTTTGCTAAGTAGTGCCGGCATTGTCTTGTCGAAGTTATTGTCGCTACGTAGTCCTGCCTACGTCTGAAATTGACCGGTTCCAGAGCATCCCAGGAGAACCTCATCTCTGCCGGAAATCAACCAGTAGCTGGGTTTTTCTCATGGGGTTGGTGTGACTCCAAAGAGGTGGTTAAAATCCTTTGGGCTTGGCTGTTGGGGATATAGTGGAACAAGGAAATTTAAATGTCACTTGAGAGGTGGCCAGTGAATCTTCCCCAGCATTTGGTGCGTGCAGCATTTCCCTCTGCGTGGGCTGGAGAGAGGCAAGCTCATCTGCACCCACATTTTCCCTGTCCAGCCTGATGGAATGGCCTGGCGGCAACTTTAAGGTGTGATTACCAGCATACATGGGAAAGGCAGCAGCTGTTACTGTGGCTGTTAATAGGAGCCATTGAAACACGCACAGGTTCAGATTCCAGGATGCGAGGCATGACCAGGCATGGTGAGGGAAAGCTTAGGCCAGCATGCTTCTTGGGCAGAGGAATGTGCCCGGCACCTGAGCTGGGGAAGAGTGGGGGCGGAGTGGCCCTCTTTCTATAAATGCATTTTCACGGCAGCAGAAGTGAAGTGGCCTTTGCATCTTACCTCTAGCTCTGTCAGTTCGCTTACAGTGCAAATGGGGGTTGGAATGCCTTGTGTTAATAACTTCTCTGGGGAGACCTACACTTGGCATCCCATTGGTCAGGTCGGAAGAAAACTTCAGAGCGGACAAATTTACCATCGCTATAAAAGGGCCACTTCCTTTTTAAAAATGAGCACTTCCTCCAGCGCGGTGGCTGGACATGGTCATGGGTAGCGCTTGATTGGCTGAGCTAAATATTTATTTATAGACTGTCAGACCTTCGGACTGTTTCTGCAGCACAGTGGGGGTCTGAGTGCTGTTGATCCAAAGGCACTGCTGGAATAAATCTGATTGATAAATGTACCAGAGCTCAAAAAATCTTCAGACACATGCTATCAGGAAGCTGATCTAAAAGATCGATGTGGCGGGAGGTCACTACTGAGATCTTGGGGGCAGCACCCTGCTTAGAAACCCCCTATGCCCTGTTAGTGATTGGCTTGAGCATAGTCCCGACTTTGATATCAAGGTTTCACCTGATAGGCATCTGGAAGCATATTTGTTCTGTAAACATAAAACAATTATTCTGTCCATGCCAACTTGTTAATGAATTACAGCTCTTCTTAAATACCCACCGTTGTCATCAGCCAGTTAGAGAGAGGTGTGTGTTTGAGAACGGTAGTAGATGGTATGCTTATCAGAAAGACCTTATCTAGAGTTGTGGGGTAATAATTCGTATAAGAGCTGAGTGCTGTTGGCCTCTTCAGTAGATCTCAAAGCACTTTACAAAGGAGAAGTTTCAGAGTAGCAGCCGTGTTAGTCTGTATCTGCAAAAAAGAAAAGGAGTACTTGTGGCACCTTAGAGATGAACAAATTTATTTGAGCATAAGCTTTCGTGAGCTACAGCTCACTTCATCGGATGAAGTGAGCTGTAGCTCACGAAAGCATGTGCTCAAATAAATGTGTTCGTCTCTTAGGTGCCACAAGTACTCCTTTTCTTTTTACAAAGGAGAAGTTGGTCTTCTTATCCCCCATTTCACAAATGGGGAAACTGAGGCATGGGGCAGGAAAGTGACTTTCTCAGGGTCACCCAGTAGCCCAAGTGGCAGAGCTGGGAATAGAACCCAGGTCTCCTGAGGCCCAGTCCAGGTCCCTGTCTCTGGCCACACAGCCTCCTAATGCTCACTCTAGCTTCTTACAACGAGAGTAAGATGTTTGATTCAGTATTTCAGATAAGAAATGAAAATCTAATTCTGCCACCTTTTAATCGCACTGAGCTGTACCATACCCCCCAGATTGCAAACAGCCCCGGGTAGATTGCGGGGACAAAGTAAAGGTACAGCTTAATGTGAGTAAAAGGGGCAGAATGCAGTTCCTAGTGCAAACTGAGTGGCATCCGAACTTCTGCTCTCGCCTTGCTAGTGTTGGTAATGAGCGCTCATGCTAAGGAGGTGCTGTCTGTGTGTGGGGAGAAAATCTTGAATTGTAAGTCACTGCCCCTTTTTAGTCCTTCATTTTACCATCTCCTACAATAGCGGAAGGAAAATATGTTCTGGAGTATTCCTACATAGCTGGAATTTCTGTCCTTCGCTGTTGTCACCTCACAAGATATTTGTGTACAAACACACAGCTTCCCAGTGTGTAATTAGAACTGGGCCTGTGGCGCGCATGTGAGACCTCTCGTGCTGAATCTCAGCTTGGTCTCTAGCTAAGATAACACCTTGCAGGGCTTCAGAGAGAGATGGGAGCCAAAGCATCAGATGATCTCAATATGTTTCCCACCCCTGGGAAAAGAGGAAGATGGGTGGTAATTAAAAATCAATCTTTTTGTGTAAATTGAAGGGCTGTGTGCGTGTTCGGCTGCGAATCTTGCTGCTCCTTTAGTGCTGCAAACCTCGTGCCCCTCTTTATTTACAGACACATCGTGGTAGGTTGTGCTGCTCCTGGCCAGAGTTAGGTCCACAGTTATTGCGGATATTTCTAGAACTTCCCCTAAGAGATCAGCTCTCTCAATAATGGCAGCGTCAGGCTTTTTCTCCTTGTATGTACGCTAGCTCTCAGCAGCGCCTGAGCACTGCCCGGGAACTTTATGCTGCGAGGATGAGCAGAGCAAATAAAGCGCTAAGGGAGACTATACGCTGCTCCAAGGCTGGATCTGTTCGATTTAGTAGGTGTGCCAGGGAGCCGTTCTGAGCCTTGAACTGTGGCTGAGGCCCTTGGTAATTTCCGTTAGCTGCGAACTGCAGCGCTGATTGCAAACTGCGTATAAAGGGCTGCTTGAACTCCTTCTGTAAAGCAAAACACTTCGTTAGTGCTAACCGGTGTTAATGTGGCAATACAGTAGCAGACTCAAGGATTGGGAAATTCCAAACGCGCCCTTTTTGCGCCTCAGGGTGGGGCTTTAAGGGCCCTAGGTTTGTGTCCCCTTTTTGTGCTGCTTTACTTGTAAAGAAAACTTGAATTTTTTTAAATAAATGACCTTAGAAATCATTGGGAGGGTGAAGATTTTCCCCCTCTTCCTGGCTGAGCTGGAGGACTCGTTGCTCTAATATTTGAAAAGATAACCTAGTGATATCTTCTGGGCCTAGACCAGCTGTGGGAACTCCCAACGGTCGGTGATGGGACTCTAGATGGGGAGGGCTCTGAGTTACTACAGAAAATTCTTTCTCAGGTATCTGCCTGGTGGGTCTCACCTAAGTGCTCAGGGTCTAACTGATGGCCCTGTTTGGGGTTGGGAAGGAATTCCCCCCCCCCCCCCCCGCAGCATGGGGCATGGGTCACTTGTAGGTTTAAACTGCAGTAGAACCTCAGTTACGAACATCTCAGAAACGAAGGCTTTTCATAACTCTGAAATGTTCCAACTCTGAACAAAACGTTTGGGTTGTTCTTTCAAAAGTTTACAATTAACGTTGACTTAATACAGCTTTGAAACTTTGCTGTGCAGAAGAAAAATGCTATTTTCCCTTCACTTTTTTTAGTAGTTTACATTTAACACAGCACTGTACTGTATTCTCCTCCTCCTCCCCCCACCCCCAGCTGCTGCCTGATTGCATACTTCTGGTTCCAAATGGGGTGTGTGGTTGACTGGTCTGTTCGTAACTCTGAGGTTCTACTGTGGTGTAAATGGTGGGTTCTCTGTAACCTGAAGTCTTTAAACCATGATTTGAGGACTTCAGTAACTCAGCCAGGGGTTAGGGGTCTGTTACAGGAGTGGATGGGAGAGGTTCTGTGGCCTGCATTGTGCAGGAGGTCAGACTAGATGATCATGATAGACTTTAAGGTCAGAAAAGACCAACTGTTCTACCTCAAGGTAGATGTTTGGGAAAGTTCTGGGTAAGCAACTGCTGGGACTAGGGGTGGACGCAGAGATGTCCAAACAGGATTTGGCAACTTCGTATGTAATTACCCTATATTGCAGAGTTCCCAACCACTGCAGTTAGTTGCTCAGCAGTTCCCATCCTAACCCTCCTCACCTTGCTTTCCTAAATACCTTTTGGAGCAGAATTTACTAGCCTTGTTCTTCCCAAGGGAATTAAGGCTCCTTTCTTTGTGCAAAGTTTGAGGAATATCTTACTCCATTTTTGTGAGGTGGAAGGGGGAAAGTGGAGAAGGACTTTTATCCCACTTGAAAATCTTCGGGTGTTACTTCTCTTGAACAGAGCTGCTCTGTGGTCTGTCAGAAACACCTTGGAGCCCCAATTCTGTGGGTACATCCCTGTGTGCCTGCAGAGCCCCACTGGTCAATGCGTGTCTGCGCAGATGCCGGATTCCTCCCTGCTGGGGCCCAGGTTTTACAGCTGGAAGGTGCTGTGAACGTCCCTCTTCTCACTGGCGATCAGACCTCCAGAGAGGCAGCATGGCCTAATGGCTGTGGCCCTGGACTGGGATCCAGGAGGCCCATGTTCTGTTCCTGGCTCTGCCACGCCCTTCCTGTAGGACCTTGGGCAAGTCACTTCACCTCTCTGTGCTGCTGTTTCCCCTCCCACCCTCTGTTTTGTCTATTTGGATTCTAAACTCTTTGGGCCCAGGACTGTCTCTGTGCTTGCACAGTGCCTAGCACAACAGAGCCTTGATTCTGGCTGCAGCCTCTAGGCATAACATAAATAAGCACTGCATGGTGTGATCCCTCTGTAAGATGGCTTTGATTTTGTCCAAGCGTAGGGCAACTTGACTTGTGTCGTGAGCACACCCCGGAGGCTTGTGGCCTGAAGCCAGGAGCTGTGTGCTCGGACCCAGCGTGTGCACAGCTTGGGGAAGTGCGTGCTGGCCAAAGCAGATGAAAAAGCAGCCATTGGGCTTTGTAGATAGCTGCGGAGGAGAACTGCAAAACAATCCCTTACGCCCGGAATCAGAAAGGAGGGCCCAGACCCAGCAGCGTTGGCCCTGCTGTGCCCGTTGCCGTCGGTGAGAGTACTCCCCGTGAATGTGTGTTCCCTGAGGTGAGCAAAGCATACACAGCCTGGCCCGCTTCCCAGCCACCCCTTTCATATTTATTGTACATCTTAGTGACCAGCTGTGCAGCAGTACAAAGGAAACTTATTGTTGGCAATGCACCAGCTCATTCTTCTCCTGTTTTTGTTACATGTCTGTTGGGAGCTATTTGTAGTTATTGTGTTGGATAACACTGTTCCCTGCACCATGCTGTTCTGTCAAGGGGGAGCGGGGGGTGAGTGGAGGGCTCTGTACATGAACATCCTGGAGAAATAGAGACTCCTGGTCCGTATGTTGCCCAAAACATTTGGGGTTGGAGAAATTTATTGCTTTAAAGGCAAACTGGATCGTTTTGGAGGCTAGGCAGTGAAGAAACCCTGATTATGGAGCTAGCGTTTTAATTCTGTATGTGGAAGAGGTGAGGCTGACTTCTCAAAGGAGCCTACGCGGGGGGCTAGGTGCCCAAATTTTAATGGAATTTAGGCTTAAATTTCCTTGGGCTCCTTTAGAAAGCCTGTAGAGGCCCCCGCTTTCCCAGGTCGCACCTGCAGTGTGCCTGCGCTCACCCAACCCGCTCGCTTGCCTGCGTGCAGGGGATGGAATCTGGAGAAAATCTGCCCCCAAATTAGGCTTAGTCTGTAACTTTTAAAGCAGGCGTTTGTGAGTTGGTTCCTCTCAGCGACCTGCCGAAGCCCTGATCCTGTAACTAACTCATTGAAGTCACAGGGCTCAAACTGCTTGCACTGGAGGGCACGTGCTGCGCCAGGTACTTGCCACCCTTACTCTAGCTAGCACCTTATTCTGCAAGTAGTCCTGTTGGCTTGAGTGGAACTGTGCTGATTGGTACCAGCTGAGGGTCTGGCCTCCTTTCTCCTTATTCATGGCTCCTTACTCCTGCTGTCTGTCAGAATCTAGCATTTAGATGGAGATTTTTCAATGCTGCCTAGGGGATTTGGGATACCCAACTTCTGTTTGTTTTAATGGGCACTGGGAGGCCACGTCCCTTGGGCTGAGACTTCTGAGCTGCTGTAAATTTATTTTTGTCTGCTTTAAAAATCTTGCAGCTCGCTATTATCTAGGCCTTGGGAGAGCGATTTTGGGTGCATTCGTACTCGTCCAGCGTGGTGTCTTGCAGGGTCGTTGGCGAGAAAAGAAGTACCATGACAACGCTGCTCACCCCTACTGTGCTTAAGCATGACAGATCTTTTTTTTTTTTTTTTTTCCTCCCCACCCATTCTTGGCCTCCAGTGAGGCGTAAGCACCCGTCACATCTCCCAAGCACCAGTCCGGACACCCGCGGTGGACCTTGGCCTCGGACTTGAGCCCCATTCAATGGACAGCATTAGTAGCAGCCACACAATAGCATTGTCCATGTGGAACGGGCTGCCTGATGAAGTGGACTCGCCTTGCGTAGCCAGTGTGGCGCTCTGCAGCCTCTTCTAGCTCTTCCTTTCCCGTGTGACCCAGTGCCGTGCTGATGTAGCTTGTTAAGTGAGATTGCGTCTGTGGCTGCTGGTTTTGATAAGCTTGGTCAGAGGCGTATACGCAAAAAGCCTCTTTCTCTTCCCCTGCGGAGGCCTGGTGTTGGGAGAACTGGAGAGAAGAGATGCTCCTACAAACCTTTTCCACTTGGAATTAGGTGGGAATAAAATTCTGAGATCATCTCCCAAAATTCATCGGGGGGGGGCAGTGTAGCAGGGAACACCCCCCAACACACCCCCCAGTTAGACTCCCACAGAAGTCAGTTTGTCTGCAGACTTTGGAATTGGGTTAGATCTTGGTAGGATCTAGTCTGTCACTTTGTAGCTTTCTCAGAACAAGGTACCGAGAAGCAAATGCAGTATGTCAGTAGTGGCTGCCCTAGAGTCTTGGGTACAGGGCCTGCTACCTCTCTGCCATGTGACAGTGATCACCATGTGTGTGCATCTTACAGCTGTCAGCAGGAAAGTCTTTGGAGGAAGGGATGTGGAATGAATGACTGTGTGTTTAAACAAACCCGCACGGCCTTGGGTTAGTGCAATGTGAGAAAAGATCAATGTCCTGGTAGGTGTTGAAACCTGATGTGCTTGAACTGTGACCTGATATTTTGGCTTGAGATATTTCTGTGCAAACCTAATCATTAGCATTGCGTCTGCTGTGGGAATTTTGTTTCTAGGAGAATTTTTGGCCTGGATGGCTTGTAGCTTATGAAGGATCAGCTGTGAAGCGAAAAACAAATTTTTAAAAATCTAGTATGTAGCAATTTTTGATCAGGTATTGCAGTAGGTTTCTAGGTGTGCAGAGACGTTTCTGTTTATCTCTTTTGTTTTAAAGCTTTGTTACTAATGTGGTACCTGAAATAACTGGGATTTATGTTATATGATGATGATTTATACGTAAGCAAAAAGGTCGTCTTACCAGCTGTATTTTTCTAAAACTTTTTGTATTTGCTTGAGTGTGGTGAATCTGGATTGTTGGCTGCCTGAGGAGGAAGCCCAATCAGCAGAAATTACATCCTAATTACATCTCTGAACTCTCTAACTTATTTGAATTTAAAAATCATGTAGGAAAGACACACGGATATTTTTTTCTGGAAAAATGATTGCTGCTTTGAAATCAGGACAAGCACGGTTGAACATCAGTGTTAGCTACAAAAGGGTTTGGCTTATGATCCTAGAGCTCTGTTCTTTTCTTCAAATGAATAATACAAAAGAAAATGTGTAAAAACCTTCCCCCAAAAAAGTGCGTTTTAAGTTCTTCATATTCTGCCTTGCGCCTCTTTGACATAATAAAACTCCAGCCTGTAAAACTTGCAGTTGGCTTTTTTCTGATCATCACAGTATGTTCTTTGCTCTGAAGTACTAAAATATTAAGAGAGTACATTGAAACTGACTGTGACGATGCTAAATTATCAATTAAAAAATCCGGGGTCTGCTGTGAATTCATCCAGCATTTAGGGTTATTTCTTTGTACATATCCTGTTAGATGTAATGTTGGTTTGCCGATAGACAGAATGTATGCAGAAATCCTGCTGAATTCCTTTATCTGCTGAACTTCTCTTGAAACCTCCGTTTCTATCTGCTATAGCCCAATGCAACATAATCCCGCAGAGACTATCTGGTTTTACGTTAGGAATGGTTTGCCAGTATAGCTGTACTGTGTAGCTCAGGGGTGGCCAGCCTGAGCCTGAGAAGGAGCCAGAATGTACCAATGTACATTGCCAAAGAGCCACAGTAATACGTCAGCAGCCCCCCATCAGCTCCCCCACCCTGCTCCCAGTGTCTCCCACTTACCGGCAGCTCTGCCGATCAGTGCCTCCTTCTCCCTCCCTGCACCACCCGATCAGCTGTTTTGTGGCATGCAGGAGGCTCTGGAGGGATGGGGGAGGAGCGAGGGCACTGCAGGCTCGGGGAGGGGGCAGGAAGGAGTGGAGTGGGGGCAGGGACTGGCAGAGCCAGGGGTTGAGCAGTGAGCACCCCTCGGCACATTGGAAAGTTGGTGCCTGAGGCTCCAGCCCCGGAGTCGGTGCCTATACAAGGAGCCGCATGTGTCTCTGGAGCCCCAGGTTGGCCACCCCTGGTGTAGCCATACCAGCCAACCTGCCCAGTGGGGGCGCAGCTTGGACTGGCAAAAGCACTCTCACAGCTTTATTTCTTTGTACTACCATAGCGACTAGGAGCCGAAATATGAACCAGGACCTGTTGTGCTAGGTGCTGTACAAACCAAACAAAGAGAAGGTCCCTGCCCCCGCCCCCCGGAGCTTCCAACCTAAGTAGCAGTTCAGCGGGTGAAATATGCGATGCCGTCAAAAGCACTTGTGTTCTGGTATAACTGCAGCTATGCTAGCGGTGTAGCTGGTGTAGGTGTCCTTAAACTAAAAAAAGAGTCCTCCCAACTGACCTGGCAAAAGTTTCTAGCACAGCCCGAAACTATGTAACCTCCAAATAATTTCAAAATAAATTCCGAAACAATAGGCTTGGCATTCGCTGGCTCCCTCCCTCCTCCACCCCCCCCCCCGAGTAGGGTGGAGTAACTGTGGTGCAGTATTGCTGACCCCAAGCAGTCGAAACCTGAGATTTAAAACAATAATAAACGCTGGGTAGTTTTTATCTGCCTTCTGATTCTGGAGCTGTTAGAGGTCACATTTTCCAGCTTTCCTCTGCAAGTGTGAGAGCTAGAAGACTGCTGAGATTTTCATGCGGCAGGTAACTCCAGTAGCCAGGGCTATAAGAGAGGTTTCAGAGTAACAGCCGTGTTAGTCTGTATTCGCAAAAAGAAAAGGAGTGCTATAAGAGAGACACCCAAGAAGCTGAGACTTGCAGGAAAGTAGCAAGAGCTGGAGATGTGGGTTGGGTGCAGTGTCAGAGTGGGGTGTGTTGGTTTTGGTTTTGTATGTTTTAAGCAACTTAAAACATTTTAATTTTTTCTCTAACTATAAGTGTTCTGACAGGTTTCAGAGTAGCAGCCGTGTTAGTCTGTATTCACAAAAAGAAAAGGATGAAGTGAGCTGTAGCTCACGAAAGCTCATGCTCAAATAAATTTGTTAGTCTCTAAGGTGCCACAAGTACTCCTTTTCTATAAGTGTCCTGCTTCAGTTTGGTTTCTAGGTGTAGAGCTCTCCTGTACTCTGGGATGTTTCTCTCTTTTTAGAGAGCTCCATTTAAAATAATTTGAAGAAGCTATCCGCATCGCTGTATCAAGGTACTTTGTACACAGAGAAGTCTCATCTAATTTTGGTTACAAGAGCACTTAAGCTCTCTGACCCACTGGCTCCAGTGTCTGCCCCAAGCAGGATCTCTAAGGGCTTGTCTAAACACCTGAGTTGTACCAGTATAACGAATCCCAGTCCAGATTCAGTTACGCGGGTATCAGCACCTTTCCTCTGCCTGTAAACTGATGTGATGAGCTATATTGGGTACAAGGTCCCTTTTTTATACTGGTATAAACACATCCACACTATGGGTTGTATTAGTATAAATAGATTCATTGCACCCCTCATTGGTATAGCAGTACAAAGAAACCACGTACAGGCCAGGCCTTGGGGTTTGAGCCTGCAGAAACGTATGCACCTCCGTCAACAGCTCTGATGGAACTAGTTGCAGGAGTAAAGCTGTACACGCATCCTTTTAGGGTCGGGGCCTTCGGTGGCCAGCCTTTGATCTTCTTCTTGGGGAATCCGTGCCATTGCTGCTGAAGGGAAAGTACCCTGTGTCCTGCTTATTCACTGTTCCAGTACAGATGCCGCAGGCTGTGCCCCATCACAACAACACAAGTTAAAAACCCATCTACTTTTCTTGCAGCTTTCACCATCTCTCTGGCTGGCTGTTGGTAACTTTTATGGACGAGGTCTGTGGTGGTGTAAAAATATTTTCCCGTAACAGCTCAGCTTTTACTCCTCTGCCGGATCCTGGGGTTAAGTCACCACAGTCCCGTGTCTGAGAGCGGAGTCTGTTGCCACAGAAATCCTTGCGTTATTCCCCTGACACAGGAAAAGAGTGGGAGCCCCGGGGCGCACGCTAAAGGGCTCTGCAGCTCGGCTGGCACACCTGTTCACAGCGGATGGGAAAGGCCATACAGTGAGAATGCAGAGGAGTTGAAAGGAGGTGTGCACTGTTGGGCAGGTATAAATGACCGCAGAAGATGCTAGTGCAACAGAGCGTTTGTAAATAAACCCCTGGCGAATGGTTAGCAAAATGGTGAGGAATGCTAGTCCCGACACCTGACAGGTAAATGCCTGTGTTGGATTTTTACTCCGCTGAAACAGGTCTCTTCGGGGGATGGATTATTCGTTCAGAAGCGGCTGGCAGGAAGCGGTGGGGACACAGCGGCTTGAGAGGCGCAGAACTCCAGGCGGGATGTGGGAGGCGACTCCTGTGGCATGAACTCTGCTTACGAGAGTGTCGGGGTCACGTGGCAGTGCAGGGGGGAGACTTGCACAGCTTTCGAGCGCAGGTGTAAGATACCCGGAGCCTGGCCCCTACGCTAAACATACACAGCTATGTGTTTAAACGAGCTCTGTTGACTTCAGTGGGACTTAAGCATGGGTTTAATTGCTTTGCTGGATTTGAGCCTGAGTGTAAGACATGCACCTAACATTGACACGCACTCGTTACCATTAACGTACTGGGTCTGGCTGAGTCAACACCATTTACCTTTCCACAACGCCTATCAAGCTTGTCCTCAGCTCTCTCTGCTCACTTCCTGTGGAACAGTGAGCCAAGCTCTCAACCCTCTTCAAGGTGGGCCGGGCCCAGAGCGTATAAGAGATCTCCTGAAGCTGTGGGGTGAGGACTGTGAATAACAATTTGTCTTCACTAGCACCAACGGTGCTTCAGGCGAAAAGGGTGAAGCTCGTCTGTGCCGGGGGTCGGCCCCCGCGTGAGGAACCAGCTCCCACAGAAACCAGGGCCAACCCCGAACCGCTCCACCTTCCTCGTGAAGTGCGCATTTGAAAAATGAGCTCAAAATCCTTCCTGGTCATGCAGTTCTTGCCCTGCTGAGAGGATGAGGGAGAGAATGAACCACAGTGATGGGCATTAGTTGTCACTCAGTGCATGATGGGACGGCGCCCGGGTACTACCTTGAGGAGGGTTGTCGGAGAACCTGTATAGACTAGATTGCCTTCTTTATTGGAAGGCAACTCCGCAGAGCAAGAAACTCAAGCAAAAAATATTTTAAATGCGTGGGATTTCTTGTCAACTTCAAGCATATTTTAGATGTTGCTTTAGCTCTGCCAGTCTGTATTCAGGAAAGACTGACTCTGGGATTTAAGCCTGACTTGGCACGGCCAGTGCCTAACTTGAAGCACATGAATAGTTCCACTGAAGTCTGTGGGATCATAACTAGCTGCCCCCAGTTGCGGGCAGCCGATGAGCCTGTTTGTGCCCCTGTTGATGTGAACCTGAGAAGGACCGAGGCTAAACAGTGAAATCTTGGGGCTTGTCGACATGGGGAGCTAAGCTGAATTTACAGCGTGTTCGTTCCAACGCTTTAAACCCCTGCGTGGAGACGCTGTTGCAGAAGTAGTGTCCATGGTGCAGTTTAGCCTAATTCACTATAAGCTAACGGCAGCTAAAGCCACTTCACTTCTGACATGAGGGCATCCCCATGGCTCTAATGAGATTTGAAGCACTGTGAATTCGCACCTTTAGTTAGTTTGGCTTCACTCCCCTGGGAGTCCTCCTTTTAGAAGCGAGCTTGTCTCCATTTTCTTTTCCCATTTAAATCTAACTTTTATCGGATATCTTGGCCTGTGAGGAGACTTAGAAGCCCTTACGCTGTTTCCAGGGTCTTGTCAGGTTTGCTAAAGAAACAATGCACGTTTGTTTTTGACCGTGTACCACTGTTACTGGTAGGTAAGTGCTGCAGGAGAAACCACACGGGTAAAGGCTTGTGTGCACTTGGAAACTTCCTGACATAGCTATTCTGGAATAACGCCCTGCGTGCAAGCTCTTATTCCAGAATAGTTTTTCAGTAAATTCCCAAAGGTAGACAAGCCCTTAGTCAACCAGAAGCAGACTGAAGGTAAACCAAAATAATCCTCACTTAAACTGAAATCAGATTGGCTGCTCAGACTTTTGCACTTGTTGACTACATCTTTCTAAAATTACAGCTTAAACTGAACTGATGCATCTTTCTGGAGACAAGCTTTTGGGATTAGCCCCTAAGGTTTGAATTGGAGAGCTCCTCAAGCAATGCCTAAGGCTGAGGGGAAGGAGCGAAACCCAGAGAGGACTAAAACTTCTGCTCATCAGAAAAGCACCTCAAAGGTGCTGATTTGTAAATGGATCTCGTGACTCTGTGGTTAATGAGTGAACAATAATACTGAGCAGCATTTGCCATCTGTAGATGTCCCAACAGTTCACAAAGGTGGGTAAGTGTCTTCATCTCAATATATACAAGTAGGTAAACTGAGGCTCGGATTGCCCAAACTGTTACACAGTCAGTCCCAACTCAGAGCCAGGAACTTAAAAAGCCAAATCTCCTGAGTCCATCATGTGCCATAAGACTTTCAGCTACCTCTAGTGGAAAAGAAGCACCGTGGGTGGGATCCCAGATGGCATTCTATATTTAAGGGGGATTTCATGAGCCTCAATGTTGTACACCAGACTGATGAGCATTGCTTGTTGCATCTAGCATGTGTTGATGGCACCTGGGAATCTTCGTGTTTAGAGTGGGGCTGCATGGGCAGAGCAGTGAACTTGGAACAAAGTCACTTACCCATAGTCAGTTAGATTCGCTTCCTTCCTGGCCCATCGTCGTGCGTTCACGAGAAAACACTGCTAGTTATGCCAACCAGTTAAGGTACTCGAGGCCCAGGTATAGCAAAAACATCATCTTGCAAATGTAACGATCAGTGTGGCTCACTTCAAGGTGCTATTTTCAGAAGAGATGTGATTAAAAGTCACGTTTGGATTAGCTTTTGATTTAAACACATCTACTGTCTGTTGTCTGAATGCCAAATAGCCCTGGCTCAAATATAGAGTCCCTAGCGGTATTTGGAGTAGCTGTAGGTAGGGTGTAATCCACTAAAAGATAAACTGAGATCAGTACCTGGAATAATTAAATCGTATGTAAGAACATTAAATCAAGGTTAAGCTTTTAAAGAAGCTATTACTCGACTGAATTTTTTTTTCCTGTCTGATAATCCAAAAAGGTTTATTTGCCAGCAAGAAAATGAGAGGTAAATTGAGAATGCGTAGTGTCCAGATAGACCATCCAGGAGATGGGGTACCAGTGCAACCTGAGGACCAAGACTCTAAGAAAAAAGGGTCCCTGAGTCTATATCTCGACCACTCGTTTAGGTGTCTGGTTTTCAAAATTGCTCGGCATCCAGCCCATCACCCCGTCCGCCCCCCACACCTGCTCGTTGTGCCTGTCTGAACTCGAGGTGTGTTAGTGATGGGTGATCTCTGATGGCATAGAGAAGGGCCCAAGTTCAGATGTCAGCCCAAACCCATCCTGGATGGTATGTAAAGTAAGGCTTGACCTACACTTAAAAGTTAGGGCAGCATAACGATGGCATTTGGGTGTGAAAAATGCACACCCCCGAGTGACACCGCTATGCCAATCTCCCCTCCGGGGTATTTGCAGGTGGGTCGATGGATGATTCTTCCCATGACCTAGCTACCACCGCTCGGGAGGGTGGATTACGTACGTTGATGGGGAAAACCTCTTCCATCACCGTAGGAAGTATCCCCCCTGCAGCTCCGTCGCTGTGTTGCCATAGCCCCTGTAGTGCAGACACCCGCCTGAGACCGGAAAGCTGATGAGAACCGGTATTATTTCAGTGCTTTCAGTCAGGCCAGAGGCTCTGAGGCCAGCCTTTCCCAGGGAGCGTCAGCCTTTCTGATCCCCTGGCAGTTGTGAGTTAAACTGTTGTGTAAACCCCCCAGGTGCTGTTTCTGGGCAAAGGTTCAGCTGGAAGGAGGCTGCGAGGAGCCGCTTGACAGCCGCTGCTCGTACGTGGGTGCTGCTGTGGCAGTGTCTGTTGGCATTCATCTAGCTTGAGAAACGCTGACTGGAGGCCCGGTGCTAGCAATCTGATTCAGCAGAAATGTGCTCTCGGGATGCTGGTGTGACACTCTGCTCTTGGTGTTCCTCGAGCCCGCTGCACGTTTAGCCCTTCGTTATGCTCGTGCCCTATGGTAGACTGTCTTTAGTATCCCTTAGCGCATTTGAAGGGAGCGTCACTAAAAGGAGCTCTCTCTCTCCCTGCCTTTCAGTGTCCATTAGTCGCTTGCCTGTGGGTTGCTTCCTCCATTGTGCCTAGTGTCAAAAGTAAGGACAACAGTGCCTTGATGAGGAACAGGCTGCTGGCAAACATACTTTCTTGGAATATGTTCCATCCTTTTGTGGGAGTATCTGACTGGGAACGAACCATGTAAGCGATTAGGGAAAACGGTCATTGATAGGGCAGTGGGGGGCTTTTAATAGCTACGTCGGCACATTACAAACTCACTGAGGCTTAATGAGGATGGACATACTGGGAGAAAAATAGCCCAGAATGAAAGGGGTCTCCCAAACCCATTGGGACTGACCAGTGTGGTAGGTCTCTGGGCGGCATAAGTGCCATAGCCATGTGCTTAAAATTCTAGAACCACAGGGTTAGAAGGGACCGCAAGAGCCATCTAGTCTAACCCCCTGCCAGGATGCGGGGTTTATGTCATGTCTAAACCATCCAAGACAGATGGCTGTCCAGTCTCCTCTTGAAAACCTCTAGGGAAGGAGCTTCCATGACCTTCCTAGGCAGTCTGTTCCAGTGTCCCACTGTTCTCACAGTTAGGAAGTTTTTCCTGAGATTTAATCTAAATTTGCTCTGCTCTAATTTGAACCCATTGCCTCTTGTCCTGCCCTCTTTGGCAAGAGAGAACAATTTTTCTCCATCTTTTTTTTTATGGCAGCCTTTCAAGAATTTGAAGACCGCTGTCATGTCCCCCCCCCTTAATCTCCTCTTTTCCAAACTAAACATACCCAGTTCCTTCAGCCGTTGCTCATCTGGCTTGTGTTCCATCCCTTTGATCATCTTTGTCACTCACCTCTGGATCCTTTCCAGCTTCTCTACATCCTTTCTAGATAATGGTGACCAAAACTGGCCACAGTAGAGTAGAGCGGTCTGTAACCTCGCATGACTTGCATGCTGTGCCTCTGTTAGTGCAACCTAAAATTGCACTTGCTTTTTGCAACAGCATCACACTGGTCACTCAGATGCTTAAAACTGCAGTTGCAAGAGCCCAGTGAGGGATGCTTTCAATTCTCTGCACAAACAGCTGTAAGGCATCCAGGTTTACAGTGACAGATACGATATGGGTGCGGCAGCAGGCTTCTTCTCGTCAGATGTCTAGTGTCTGTAGCCTTGGACTGAAATACACATTGTGGCCATTCTGAACTTTCACGATGCCAAGAAACAGCCTGAAGCAGGGCTCTTGTCCAAGGTCGTGAGCAAAGACCAAATGAATCTCCTCGGGGGGGTGGGGGGGAGTACTTAACCTGCGAATCTTTGACCAAAAGGTTGTTAATGTTAAAGAGGGCTTGTAAGCCAAGGTTTCAGGACACTGATTATTTAGCCATCATTGAAGTACTTCCCTGACTACGCATACAGCAGGGGGTGAGAATTTATGACAATGTCTTTTTAGAATAATCACTGTTTCCGTAGCTTCAAGGCCATGCATGCAGGTGTGCATGCACCCCAAAGGGGCCGACTCTGTGCATTGTTGTTCAGGGTCTTTGCTAGTATCGTCAACAACTGAGGAAACTGTCTGCAGAGGCTGTAAATGTCTTCAAAGATTAGACACCACAGCAGGAATTATGGCCCGCTGGATAGGGCATAAAATGGGACATCAGGAATCCTGGGTTAAAGGTCTTGCTTGGACTGATTTACTTTGGTGTTGGGCAAGTCAGTTAATCTCTGGGCAGGATATTCAAAAGCACTCAGCACTGCCCAAATGCTGTTCCTGTTGAAGCTGGAAGGAGTTCTCCTGCTGACCTCAAAGGGAGCAGAGTTAGGCCATCAGGCGCTTCTGAAGAATCCCACCCTCAGTGTCCAAGTTTCCTTGTCTGTAAAAATGTGGATAGAGATACTTATTTTACCCTCTTTTTGTAAAGTCTTTTGGGGGTCTGTGGATTATAAATGCTCTATACTCACATTTATGTGTTCATTGTCAGTTGATAATTCCAGCAAATTCCTAGGGCAAATTATTAGCAGGCTAAGACAGGTGTTACTAGGTGGTGCTGTTACACTTAATTCTCCACGTTTCTTTCCTCTGTGTGTGAACAAATGGTTAGTCTTGGGAAGACATGCTGTGTATTATGCAAGATTCTCAGTAGAGGGAACTGTGCAAGCAGCAGAAAAGTTTGCACTCTGCCTTGGTCTCTTATTAGAGTGAATTCTTGAAGTGAGGTTGCTTCCTAGGAAGTGGGCACAGGAGCTTGGCTGAGGTTCCAGGAAGCAGTGGATTCCTGCATGCTGTTTGTGACTGCCTCTGTTCCAGGACTGCTGTATGTTTGTAAATAAAGCAACTTCCACTTAGGGTACACCCAGACTCCACGTCACTGACTTATCCTCTGCTGGGGAGCTGACTTGTGAGGTCCTCGATGCCTGCTAATGCTCGGCAAAGGACAGTGCTGGTGTCAGAAGGGGCAGTACGACCTTCCTGTGGACATGGAAGTTTTTGTGTATCCAGGGAATCAAAGCTGTGGCTGCCAGTGGTATTTAGGATTTCAGTACCTGCTGATCGGTATTGAAAACAGCTGTGGGCACTAGTGTACGCAGGCATCAGAAAGGGTTGTTGGTTTTTTTTGAGTATTCTATGTGCCCTGCAAGGAAGGTAGGAGGTCCTTATCCTGAGGAGTGTACAGCTCTGATCTGACAGGACTGCAAGTGAGGGTCATGAATGGACAAGGAGAGGAGGAGGATGGTCAGAGCTCCCCTTTCCTCCGTAGGGTGTGGCCACGCCTTCCTGGTTTGATTCCTTTCTTAAGAAACAGTCTTCGTTTCGTGTTTGGTTTCTAAGGGGTGCGGCAGATGGGAACTTTCAAGGGGAGTTTGAATGCACTAGGTGAGGTGGCTTGGATAATGGGCGGGGGGATTGCAGACATAGGAGGCGGCATGGAAGAAGCTACCGAGGTGCCTGTGGAAGGAGGAGGTGACAGATGGGCATTCCGGGTGAGACTGGTTGCAATGCCAAAGGAGAATAGGTCAGAGATGTGAGCGGGGCAGGCTGATGCAGGGCTTTGAAGGCAGGGATATTTATCGCCTGGTGCCCGGTGGAAGCAATGACCCTAGCCAGTGCTAATAACTCTAAAATCATCCAAAGAAAATCTGTTTACTCTCACTCTGCACCCCCAACATGTAGTTTCCCAAACACCCAAGATTGTAGGAAAATCATGGCCTGGGCAATGCTAGGTGTGAGTTTTACTAGGGCATCCTGGTAGAGGGAGGGATAGCTCAGTGGTTTGAGCATTGGCCTGCTAAACCCAGGGTTGTGAGTTCAATCTTTGAGGGGGCCATTTAGGGCAAAAATTGGGGATCGGTCCAACTTTGAGCAGGGGGCTGGACTAGATGACCTCCTGAGGTCCCTTCCAACCCTGATATTCTATGATTTTAAGTAGCAGCTCAATGAAAATCTTATAAAAAGAGATTAAAAATAGTCGCTTAAGAAGTGGCTGGAGCTGGGAGGGACCTGTGGTTTCATTTTAAGCTTGAGGGATGTAGAGCTCTTCTCCAAATGGATCTGAATTCTGAAAGGGTTTAGAGGGTTTACAAAGTTCAAGCTCCTTCTTCCTTTTAAACCCACCTCTCCCCCCAAAAACCATTCCAGAAACCACCTGCTCCACTCCCGCAAAGCCCCCCAGGTTCCATGCAGCTAGAGCCCTGTGCCGCCGGTAAGATTTCTGCAGGCTTCATGGCCTTGTTCAGAGTTGGTGGTGTTGGAGAGGATGATCCCATTTTTGAGGAAGTGGAAAAAGGGAGTTGTTCCCTCTTCTATCCTCTGAGGTTTCCATGAAATAGCTCTTCCTGTCACTTGCTGTGGCCATGATAAATCACACGCCCACCCACCAGCTTGGTTTCTAGTACGACTTCATTGTGACTGAAAATAGCTCATTGTTGGAATGAAACAAGTGACTTATCCTAGCGTTTCTCTGAAGCTGTTTCCACCTATTCTCCATGCCTGGAGTGATCAGGGGGCTCAGTCTGGCATCCCAGGCATGCAGCTGGGTGAATCTCTAGTGCTTTCTCTTGCATACCTTCCCCTTTCTCTCTCACGGAAGGGGCTGATTTCCCAGCCTTACCGATGGGAACAGGCAGTGAGCTGCTCTCTGGTGTGACAGCGATTGGTCACAGCTAAGCATGGCCTGCTTCTTTTTACCAAGACAAAGAATGTGTTCTCTGGGGGAGATGGACAGAGCTCTGAACCTCTGTGACTGAATGAGTGAAATCCGCCCTGTTCCAGTGTTGCCTGATTTAGGGTGTGCTAATATTAATTCAATTGATCTATTTTATTTTAATTGATATTAATAATTATTAATATTAATTAGTATGGGTCTTAGGCTCGCCAATCTGGTTGATCAGAAGATAAAAGTTCTTGTTCCGAGTCAGGCTCCACAGAATTTACAGAGGTCCCTTGGGGGTATGATGGGAAGCTCACACTGAGACAGATATAGCCTTAAAGACTTTTTATTAAAATCAGTAATAGAAGGTAAGTGGTAAAATAACCAGAGTTACAAAGTTGCATCCGACGAAGTGGGTATTCACCCACGAAAGCTTATGCTCCAATACGTCTGTTAGTCTATAAGGTGCCACAGGACTCTTTGCCAAAGTTACAATTGCATTACTAAAAAAAGAACAGGAGTGCTTGTGGCACCTTAGAGACTAACAAATTTATTTGAGCATAAGCTTTCATGAGAAGTGAGCTGTAGCTCACGAAAGCTTATGCTCAAATAAATTTTAGTCTCTAAGGTGCCACAAGTCCTCCTTTTCTTTTTGCAGGTAAGGTGAGCTATTACCAGCAGGAGAGTGGGGCGGGGGGGGGAAGAAACCTTTTGTAGTGATAATCAAGGTGGGCCATTTCCAGCAGTTGACAAGTAAAAGAGTAAATGGACACAAATCAGACTTCAAGAATTATAACATTCAAAAACCAGTTGGAGAACACTTCACTTCAATCTCTTTGGTCACTCGATTACAGACCTAAAAGTGACAATCCTTCAACAAAAAAAACTTCAAAAACAGACTCCAATGAGAGACTGATGAATTGGAATTAATTTGCAAACTGGATACAATTAACTTAGGCTTGAATAAAGACTGGGAGTGGATGGGTCATTACACAAAGTAAAACTATTTTCCCCATGTTTATCTCCCCCCCCCCCCCCCGCCCGCTGTTCCTCAGACGTTCTTGTCAACTGCTGGAAATGGCCCACCTTGATCATCACTACAAAAGGTTTCTCCCCCCCACCCCACTCTCCTGCTGGTAATAGCTCATCTTACCTGCAAAAAGAAAAGGAGGACTTGTGGCACCTTAGAGACTAAAATTTATTTGAGCATAAGCTTTTGTGAGCTACAGCTCACTTCTCACGAAAGCTTATGCTCAAATAAATTGGTTAGTCTCTAAGGTGCCACAAGTCCTCCTTTTCTTTTTCTGGATACAGACTAACCCGGCTGCTACTCTGAAAATTGCATTACTGCTATTCAAAAGATATATACTATAGTATAGTATTATATGCAACAAAGCTTTGGTTAATATACTCACACCCTTCCTTGATAACCTGGTGGTAAGAGACACAGGACCAGCCTTGCGGTTCAGGTTTCTCAATTCTTGAGTGAGGGATGCAGTGCTTAGACGAAACTAATGCTAAGAGCTATTAAAGAGAACTTAGGGTTTACTTGACAAACTTAAACTTAAAATCAAAACCTAATAAACTAAGAATAAAACTTAGGGAGACCAAGCTTATCCTAGTTCCCTTGAAACTTAGTTTAAGAAAAACAAGTATAGCCTACTAAGAGTAACAGGTTTCAGAGAAACAGCCGTGTTAGTCTGTATTCGCAAAAAGAAAAGGAGTACTTGTGGCACCTTAGAGACTAACATACAAACCATGAAAAAATGGGTGTTTACCACTACAAAAGGTTTTCTCTCTCCCACCCCACTCTCCTGCTGGTTTGTATGTATAAGAACATCTTCTGTATTTTCCACAGTTTGCATCCGATGAAGTGAGCTGTAGCTCACGAAAGCTCATGCTCAAATAAATTGGTTAGTCTCTAAGGTGCCACAAGTCCTCCTTTTCTTTTTGCAAATAGTAGTAGTCCTAGTAGATAGATAGAATAAAATAAAATAGAAAGGAGTGAGTGAAAGTAAGTAAGGTAGAGTACGTGAGAATGGAGTACTCTCTCGAGGTGGGTCACCTCTTTTATAGGGCAAAGTGCCGGAAATCCTTCCTCCTATGCCCAAATTTCGTTCCTCACCCACAAAAGGTTACCCCATAGACTAGTATATTTGTGCGTATTGATGACCGATATATAGGCACATAAGTTTCCTTGTGGTGTACCTGTTAAGTCTGTGGGTACAACATTGAAACCCCCCCCCCCATGCCATTCTCCATTGTCTGTTGGTCTAGATAAAAGGTCATAGACATGTGTGGATACTTATCTATTTAGGTAACAAGATATAGGTCAACTTCTTTTCTGGGTAAAAGGTCTTCATATAGATGTGCTAACTTTGCCTTCGCTTAACATACATGATATGATCTGTAGGTCTCTTGCATTACAGCCAAACTTACTTTAATATAAATCTATAAACCTATTACAATAAACCTAACTTAAACTATAAGAAAAGATCGATCTATCGATATATATAATATGCAAGCAAGCAGGTTAGTCCTATAGGCTACACCAGGGGGACCCAGCACTGCAGTGGTTCAGCGTTGCTTAGCCTGTGTATGAGCATACTGCACCCAAAAGCTAGTGCAGAGACTCCCAGGAGAGAGAGTGGGGCTGTGGAATCCTCTGGGGGCAAACAGAATTCCTTACCCAGGGCTCCCTGGGGAAGGTTTTTACTGGGCTGTGAGTTTTTAGCCTTTGTTTGTGTATGGCTGCTCATTATACACCTGACTCAGCTGTATTTTGAGGGATGGAAGGGTACCAAGCCAGTTTTGGAAGTGCTGGGATCAGATCACTCGCAGGCCTTCTTTAAACATGTTGGGGCAGATGGCATATGAACACTTCCAGCTCTAGAGCAGTGTTTCTCAAACTGGGGGGTCCCGATCCAAAAAGAGGTTTCCAAGCTATTGTAGGGGGGTCACGAGATGGTGTGGTATTGCCACCCTTACTTCTGTGCTGCTGCGGGTGGAGGTGTTGCCTTCAGAGCTGGTGGCAGGAGAGTGGCAGCTGCTGGCAGGGCACCCAGCTCTGAAGGCAGCACCACCCCAGCATCAGTACAGAAGTAAGGGTGGTGTGGTATGGTACTGCTGCAACCTCCTTCCCCACCCCCAGCAGTGTCCTCTATTTGAGAACTTGAAATATGGTCACCCTACTTTACACTTTTTGAAAGGCTTCAGTGCCTTTGACCTCAGGGATAATTATTTATTTAGTGTGTGCATAGTCGTCTAGCCAAGCAATGGCATCTTCAGTGGCATGATGCAGTTCCTCTAGGCCACTAGGCCATTATCTTCTAGGGGTAATGATTACAGGCTTCATTTAGTGCTCCTATGAGTATGTAGAGTAATTTGCTATCACTTTTTTTGGAGGGGGGTCGTCAAAGCCTGAAATATTTTCAAAGGAGGGCCCCAGCAAAAATAGCTTGAGAACCCCTGTTGCAGAGACTTTTTTTGCTCTGGGTGAGCCGTGCCCAAGGCTATTGTCCTTCTCCTGAACCATCCTTAGCACTTGAATTTGTCCCCTGCCTAGCTGCTCACAGAGCTCAGGGGAATAGCACGCTTGGTGAGAGTAGAGGAGTAGGCATCTTTGGGCTTAGTTTTGCAGGGGGATAGGGTAGGTTCCAAATGCCCTGGCACCATGTAGAGGCTCTAAAAGGAATGTTTTGCTTGAGCCAACTGTACTGAATCTTCTCTGATTTTGTTTTTAGCTAAGCAAGTTCAGGCCTGGTTCAAAGTGCTTGGAGAGGTAAGAGTGTAAACCAGCCAGTTTGGTAGCAAAGATACTGGGATCATTGCTTGCTTTCAGCTCCCAGCGACTACAGAGTCCGAAGTGCAGCATGAGACCTGGGCTTGATTCCTGCTCCCTAGTATTTCCATGACTAAAATGACGACTACGTAGCCTGCAGCCATACTTTCTCCATGCTGTGATCTTGTCAGAGCTCCTAAGCTAACCGAGATAGGGCCTGGTCAGACCTTGGGTGGCTGACTCTCCAAGGGAAAAGACAAATCAGAGGCGCACCATGATTGCATTCCTCAATGCAGCCGTATTTTAGTCTCCATTTAGAGGCTTTTCTGTGGCACTCATCCCTGTAGTCACCGAGCAGCTCACATGCATTGATAAAGCTGTTCTCCTACCCCGTGAGGCAGGGAATTATTTTTAAACCCATTATACAGATGCAACACTTAAGGTTGGCCAATACTGAACACTCAGGTCAATATAGCTACAGCGGTGAGGGGGAGGAAAAATCTTCATCTCTTCACTCCGTAGCTGTGCCGACCTACCCTCTGGTGTAGATGCAGCCAGGTCAATGGATGAATGTTTCCATAGACCTGCCTACTGCCACTCAGGGAGCTGGAGTTCTTACAGCAATGGGAAAGCCACTTGCGTCACACAAAATTCAGAGGGAACCATTGACTGTGCTCCTCCTGTCTAACCGCTCTGATACGTGGAGGAGTCGGGGTCTCTGAATACTCGGACTAACAAGGGGCTAATCAACACTTCTGCCACAGAGTTCTTTCTATATTGTAGGTGAGAACTGCCTCCCATTGTCTACCTTCTTTGCGTCAGTGCTAAATATATGTCCCCAGGTTAGGGTTATAACAGATGCAGGGTGTGGAAGCGCGATTAAGAACAGCCCGTGGTTAGCTTCTCCACCCCGTCCTGCTGAATGTAATTGTCTCCTCCCGGTGCACCCTGATGGGCGTGGGGATGATTCGAACAACAGTTGTTAATTTATGCCTTGCAGCAGCAGATCCAGGCCAGATGCCTCTGCTCTTCTTGTTACTTTCCTGTTAGCTAATAATCGCACATTGGCAGGCTCTAGGCCCAGTCTGCACACGGCGCGGGGTGGGGGTGGGGCTGGGGCGGGGAGGTAGCTCGTTCCACAATCTCTCACGATCCCTTGGAGCAAGGCGTCTCTTCACCTGGCGTGGGCACAATAAGGACCCACCCTCCGTTTCCTCTCTTGCAGCTTTGTCCCAGTTTTTGGCTTTTCTTTTTAACAGACCAGTTTCTGGAGTCGCACGTTTGCTGTAACTTCTGTTGATTCAGTTTTTCACACGCAGGCCTTTGTGGGGTCATTTGGCATGAACAGTGCTCCTTAGACGTCCCCTCTCTTCCTAGTCGGGAGGGATGTCCCCTGGGTGCTAGGGCTTCTTAAGGGGCCTGCTCCCCAGAGCTCCTAGTGTTGTGGTCTCCGTAGCAGTGGGAGTCCATAACTTCCCTTCAGGCAGTTGCTGCTGATGCAGGAGTCTACCTGGTTAGGGTTCTCCCTGCAGGTAGGAAGAGTGTCTCTCTCAATCGAGGCCCTAAACACTCCCCTCCCCGCATTCCTGGTTGCTCTTCCTTCAGAAAGATCAAGACAGGCCACTTATTGGTCCTGACCAGTAACTTCATGAATCAAGTGCCATTTGTGGGTAGAACAGCACTCTTAAGCAATTCTAGGTCACCCCCGTCGCCCATGTTGTCAGTGTTACGGGGCACAGTAATAGCGGAGTAAGGCAGGACATCGAGACTTAGGTTCAACGGGCCAACGAGGAATTGGATGTACGGCACTGGGGCAGCGTTCATGTTGTCAGAACAACCTTTGCTTTTGGAGCTCCCTACTCTGAGTGAGTGCCAGATCTCGCTATCTTAATGCTGCCTTAATGTTAGGATTTTGTGTTTGTTTTTAGGCCTTGAAGGAGAACTGAACCCTATAATTCGGAGGTAATCGGCTCATAAACCTTAAAGGCTCATCTGCCTTTGCCAGCAGAGCTGGGAAATTCCATGCCCGAACAGCTATGCACTTTGCTAGCAAACGTGATGTGCACATCCTAGAATTTCTGACGCTGCCATACTTTCAGACATGCCTAACTGTATTCTAAAACTAGATTTTTATTTCAAATTTTGAGAATCACGTACTGCTAATGTAATGTGTGACAAGTGTAACACTTTTGTGTATTACCATAGCAACTACAAGTGCCAGTCCTGGCTTAGGACCCTGGTGTGTTAGGCATTATACACAAACAGAAGGGAAAAAGTCCCTTGCCACTGGAGTTTTTCTGTTTGAAATAAAGGTAGCTAGAATATATATATTTTTCTGAACTGGGAACAGTGTATTTTTCCTCCCAGAATTCAAACAGCTAACAAGATTTTACTCAAACATCACCCCCAAAAATCCTCTTATGGGCCAAAGCCATGCTGAAGAAACTGGGCTCTTATGGGCCAAAGCTAAACTGGAGAGTAACAATTTCTACACCCATTTTCACTTTGTGACTCAGTCTCCCTTCCAGTCCTTTAATGCCCATGTGGCTGCTATCCTACCCCCTTTAACAAACCAGTTAACTTGAGGTACAGAGGATTTCAGGGACAGTGAGGCTCAGTCCCAGCTCCCAGTCCCCTGCTCTAACCACTGACATTTGCTAAAGCAGAAGTCCCAAAGGGAATGCAACTGCTGGCTTCGTGGTATGATAGGCAAACTTTCGATTGCACCATGGAGTGGGTGGGCAGCCCTGGTCTTTGTCCATTGTGTCAATAGGAGGGATGGAGAGGAAGAAACCTGGGCCTGTGGGCTGGTTGGAATCCTCATAGACCAACTTGCAGACACTTCTTCAGATCAGCCTGTCTATCCCTGTAGGTTCCAAGGTCTCTCAGCACCTTAGTAGTCACAGCTGGGAACAGAACGAGCTCTCCTGTTCTCTGGTCTAGAGAGAGCAAACTTTTTTTCATATATGCATGTGGTTCTGAGCATTTGCATTAGTATTCTGTCTCTTGATTGAATTCTTTGAACGTCAGATGTTTGACGTGTACTTTTTTTAATGGGGGCGGGAATAAAACTTGTTTGAGATCGCCATCTAACAGGTGTTTAGCTAGCTATGCTGGGGTTCCGTCGCAAGTTGTTGGTCTAGGTGCAGGAATTGCTGGGTGATCTTCTCTGGCCTGTTATATGAGAGGTCAGACTAGCTGGCTATAGTAATCCATTGTGTCCGTGAAGTCTATGAACCATGGTATATAATAATGAAACACAAACTTGTATTTCATTTGCTCTTTTGTCAAATGCGCTGTGACTGTGTGTGACAGACTAGCATGCGTATAATTGCTTTATTACTGGCTCTGGTGCTGTAGAATTACAGGACGTGTGCTAGTTGACCTGGGAGGAGAGTGCTTTTTATGGCATTATAAACTCTACAAAGGACCAGGTTAACACTGCTGCACAGAGTATATTGCCAGAGATTTAGCCCTCTGTGACCCTGATGAAATTCAGTGATTTGTCTCCGAGGTTCTTAGTTAAGGTCCCCTGGTGCCCATATCTGTTAATCAATGCTCCTCTGGCAGAATGAGTGTATCCCGGCTAATTGTACCATTCAGGGCCTGGGTAAGCATTTTTGCATCAGCAGTGAGTGGAAGGCTTGTAGAGACGGCGGCTCTGTTCGCACAGTCTGGAAGACTGAGCTAAATTTGCAACAGGAGGGTCCAATAAAGACTGTTAGAAACCAAGGCCGTGCACGGTGATGGATCGCCTGCCTGCCTTGGGCTGGGACGTTCAATCAGAAAAAGGCTGAAGCACATGGCTAGGTGTTCGGGGGTCTGAAGGTCTCTTCCCAGCTCTGCTGTGGGCTGCGTATGACACCTGGGAGACAAGTCGCTTAGTCTCTCTGGGCCTCAGTTTCCCCATGTGTGAAACTGACATGCTGCCCCCACCAGGCCGGATTAGTTGTTTGTGACGATGCTTTGAGATCCTCAGCTGAGAATTGCAGAGTATTGCTGCTGCTTTAAATGGTCTCCAGGAAAATATTTTTCCCTGTGACACCAGAGGGATGCCAGGTGTTCGGTCTCAGGTTGCGAACGATAGAGGGTCATCATAACACTCCACACTTCAGAAGAGGTTACTGAGGCGGCTTATTCTGGATTTTATCCTAGGAATGTCACTGTGTACTACCCTTCTCAAAGTACAGAAAACGCTGATTTAAATCAGGGCATTTATCTCCATTCAGTCTGTGCCAATCCCAGTAGGTTGCACTTTTACCCTTTAGAAATTTCAGCTTCCTTCTATTCTTCCAAAACTCTGCACGTCCTTTTCCATTTCTGCTGCTGTGAATCGCGTTCCCAGGACTGTAAAGCACTCTTCTCTCTCACCCTGTGAAGAAGCAACTTTCACTGCACTGATTTGAGGACTGCTCTCATACAGGCACATTGTACTGTTCTTAAGTGGAGGGTCTAGCCTGTACTTTTTTCTTTAGTTGGGATATTTGCCAAAAATCCCTTTTCCTATATTTATTCTGGCGAAGAGAAAATTGGTGGGAACAAGGCTGTAGCAGTAGGTGCTCCAAGTTCCTGACTGTTTTGTCATGGTTAGAAAGTCTCTCTGATCCCCTCCTGTTAATAACTTTTCCCTTTCTCCCATATCCCCAACCTCTGCTTTCTCAATGTCTGCATAGAGACTACACTAAGGCCCCAATCCAGCGAAGCACATGCTGAATATAATGTGGCTACACATGCTTAAAGCTTAGCATGTGTTTAGGTGCCATGGTGGATCGAGCGCTAATTCAAGAAACCTTTTTAATCGACCACCGGGTGTATTTTTTGTGTGTAGTTTGCATAATCTATATTGAGAACTCCTCAATAGCAAAGTATGTGAATACTTGAACCAGTTTCCAGAATAGCTTTGTTATTTCAGACCTTGTGGCAGAATGGATTTCACCAGTTTCTGCAATGGACAAGTGCAATTACACCCACCCTGGGTTTTATATATCCACTGACTCAATAGTTTATTGGTGGTGAAACCTGGATGGTATAACTAAAACCAATGGGAAGGGGCCTTTTGGAAATCATTAAAGCAGTCCCACTAAACTCATGGAGGATGAATTTTCAAAGGTGCCTGATCTGTATTTAGCCACCTGAATATCTATTTTAGCATTGACTTTTCAATGGGATTTGAGCAGCTAAATCACTTAATCCTACCCATCATTTTTATTTTGAATCATAATTCACTGAACTGAGAGCTTTAATCCTCGATTCTCTTTCCCTTTCCTCCTGGCTCTGGGAGGAGCTGGATGCCACTTGCTCTGCAATAATTTTGTTTTAATGTTTGCAGTTTTTTCCACATTAGCTGTGTCTGGTTGAGTCTCTTTGGAAGCGCCAAATCCTCAGACTTTTTTGGTCCCTTGCTTTGAAACTGAAATCGCAGAGAAAAGGGTTAGTCACATTAATAAAGAGCCCTAACTGGAAGTGACTTTCGGCTCTGGTGTTCAGTGGTGCCGTTAGGGAGAGGATACATTATGAGAGTGTACGGTTTCCTTCTGGTTTACTCCAGCTCCTAGTACTGACCAACGGGAGTAGCACTTGTGCAATAAGACAGAGCCAGGACTACAGGCCAACATTTTCAAACCTGAGTGCCTAAACCATAGGCCCTGATGTAGCATGTGCTTAACTTTAAGCCTGTGTTTAAGTCGCATTAAGTTGGTCAGATATAAGCATATGCTTAAAAGCTTTGAACAGGGATGGAATTACTCATATACTTAAAGTTAAGCAAGTGTTTAAGTGCCTTGTGTAATCCATATTGCGGTACCAAAATGGATGTGGCCTGATTTTCCCTCCCGATCAGCCATTTCCATGTAGGAGCCTAACTTTAAGCCCCCAGGTTTGAAAACTTTGGCCACTGTATACCAAGACTTGAGATCCATGGCAGGCTGTCGGAGAGCCCAGCCGCCTCATCTTGATGGAAGGAACAAGAAGCGTTTGGGGTTTTCCCGGATTAGTTTGTTCTGAAATTCATTACAGAATGGTGAGGGAGTGTGCAGTTATGCAACACCCATTCTGGCCACACAATCATGCTGGAAGGGCATAACAAGTGGGGTTCTGCAGGGATCAGTTCTGGGTCCGGTTCTGTTCAATATCTTCATCAGTGATTTAGATAATGGCATAGAAAGTACACTGATAAAGTTTGCAGATGATACCAAGCTGGGAGGGGTTGCAAGTGCTTTGGAGGATAGGATTATGATTCAAGATGATCTGGAAAACTGGAGAAATAGTCTGAAGTAAGTGGAGCACAAGATAAATATCGGTCAACAGTGTAACACTATTGCAAAAAAACTGAACATCATTCTGGGATGTATTAGCAGAAGTGTTGTAAGTAAGACATGAGAAGTAATTCTTCCGCTCTACTCTGTGCTGATTAGGCCTCAATTGGAGTATTGTGTCCAGTCCTGGGAGCCACATTTCAGGAAAGATGTGGATAAATTGGAGAGAGTCCAGAGAAGAGCAACAAAAATGATTAAAGGTCTAGAAAACATGACCTGTGAGGGAAGATTGAAAAAATTGGGTTTGTTTAGTCTGGAAAAGAGAAGACTGAGAGGAGACATGATGATGATACTTTTCAAGTACGTAAAAGGTTGTTACAAGGAGAAGGGAGAAAAATTGTTCTTTTTGACCTCTGAGGATAGGGCAAGAAGCAAGGGGCTTAAATTTCAGCAAGGGAGGTTTAGGTTGGACATTAGGAAAAACTTCCTAATTATCAGGGCAGTTAACCACTGGGATAAATTGCCTAGGGAGGTTGTGGAATCTCCATCATTGGAGATTAAGAGCAGGTTGGACAAACACCTGCCAGGGATGGTCTAGATAATACTTAGTCCTGCCATGAGTGCAGGGGACTGGACTAGATGACCTCTTGAGGTCCCTTCCAGCTCTGATTATATGAGGATAACTGGCACAAAACAAGGCCCCGAACCTGCAGTTTGTTGTGCTTGTGCACTGTTTTGTATTGCAGTGGCTTGTGGGAGTTTTAGGTGTGGACTGGTACCCCTGTAGGTGCTGCTCAAACACAGAACAAAAAGACAGGCCCTGCCCTGGGGGTTGGCTCCTGGGCACTTTGCAGGATCGTGGCCCAAGTCTCTGAGATTTTTCATGTAACTGACATGCATGTAAACCATGACGTTCTTCCAGTTTTCTGGTCAGGTAGTATACCTCAACTGAAGAGCCTCTCTCTTGCTTAGTCTAACCATTGCTCATTTCCTGTTCTGCCCTGTGGAGAATAATGGGGTTTTCGGGTGTTCTCAGCTCCCACTGAGAAGAACATGAGCTGCTGGGCGCTGAGTGCTCTGGAGGATCTGGCCTCTTTTTCAGACATCGAAACAGGGAGTGTTCGCAGAGCTCTGCTCCCCATCTTTTAAAAGAGACTCCGAGGCCACCTTTTCAACAATCAGTCAAACATGTAAGCAGTGCAGTAAGGAAGTGGAACTGAGTTGCACTCCAGAGGGGCGCTCCCATAGGCAGCGCCCGTGCTATGCCAGTGGTGAGTGACTGTCCCTGCTCTGGACCAAGAGTTTTCACGGCCGTCTCATCCCGGAACACTCCCACGTTTGTCCTTTGTTCACAGAAAACTTCATATTTCTGCATGTTAATTTGCTTCTCGGCTGTGTCACGGTTCTCTTTCCGTCTGAGCATTTCAGCTCTTATCTCAAGCCTTCAGCCTGCTCACTCCACTTCCAGCCTGCTTGTTGGAGCAGCACGGCTCGGTGTGATTCTGCCCTGCTGTGGGCAGTCTTTGGAGGAGTGGGGAATGTGTCCTGTTGGGACTGCACTGTTGGTGCCAGGTTGTTAGGTTGAATTGTGAAAGGGGAGTAGAATCTGATTAGGAATCCTGCGCTTTATTCCATTAGTCCCTCTACTTCCTGCAACTCAGGCTTTTTAAAATGAGTGAATTGGATTAAAATATCCTCCTTTGTTCTATCCTACCAGCTGCTCCAGAAACCTTATCGCTGGATGCATGGGAGTTCATATTAGCCTGTTGTTATATCTACAGAGAACCTGCATTTAACATCATCTTCTAAGAAAAGTTTTTGTATATCTTTGAAGGAGAAAATATTTTTTTCTGCTTTATAAATCTGAAAATTAAGGGGACAGTATCCAACATCACATTATCCCTCCTTCTGTCATCATTCCATTGTTTGGGTGCTCCTGCTGCCAAGTGGGGAATTTACCGTTGTTCCTGTTTATTGATGGGTACAGGCATGGAGACACCATAGAGGTAGGGTGGTCAGGATTCATTGGGGCAGGCTTCCCAACCCCAAACAGGCGCTAAAGAGTTAGGCCCAGAAAATCATGAGAGTGGCTTGAAAATTGTGAGTTTTTAAAAAGTTATAAATTTGAGGCTATTCTAGTTTTTTGAACCTTTTAAAGGTGCGCTTGAGTCACATTTTCAAACTTTTCTCTGCAGCTGTGAGTGCTCTGAACTTTTAGTTTTCATTGAAAATAAACTGTACCCAGACCTGAAGAAGAGCTCTGCGAGTTCGAAAGCTGGTCTCTTTCCCTGGCAGAAGTTGGATCCAAGATATTACCTCACCCACCTTGTCTCATCATCACCTGCCTCCTGGAGCTGGGGGTTTTAGGTGGAACCTCAATATCGTGAGTGTTAGCAATGCTGGGTGGGATTAAGGTGCCAGATCGGCAGCTGGTGTAAAACAAGATAGTGCCATTGAAGTCTATGAAGCTATGCTGATTTACACCAGAGTCCTAAAGTTTAAGGCCAGAACAGACAGGAAGACAGACCAGATGAACTGCCGGTGTAGCACCAGCCACCACCAACACCCCTCAGCTGTGAAACTGCCGGAGGACAGGTAAAATCAGGAGCTCTCATAGGAGAGGGATAGCTCAGTGGTTTGAGCATTGGCCTGCTAAACCCAGGGTTGCGAGTTCAATCCTTGAGGGGGGCCATGTAGGGATCTGGGGCAAAAAAAATTGGGGATTGGTCCTGCTTTGAGCAGGGGTTTGGACTAGATGACCTCCTGAGGTCCCTTCCAACCCTGATATTCTATGATTCTAAACCTAAGTGTGAAGTGAGTCTTTGGGCTCCTTGCCAGCTGTGACTGGCTGTTACAGACACCTGGAGCCTCTGGCAGAGCATTCATGTCTTCATGCAGCCAAGGGCATAGACTGCTGTTGGAAATCCACACACTTTATTCTGTAAATAAGGGCTCCCTCTTCCACCAGCCTAGGGGATTATCTGACCCTTCTTTGAGCCCATCTCTGTGGAGTCTGAGGGAAGTGAGATTGCCTGGGCATAGCTGAGGGCAGGATTTTGCCTGTGGGATTTTTTCAGTGGTTGTGAGGGATCCATGGGGCAGAAGTAAATCTAGCTTATCTAACAGCTTGGGTTGGGTTTGCAAAGCAAATCTTTTCACTTGTGAACTGTGCCACTTGCTCTGGAAATCACTGAGACACAAGAAACTTGGGACCCCTGCAAAAGCTATTGTTTATCCCTTCTCTAGTTAGAATTGCAACTGAGGTTGCAATAAAAGGGCAGGGGTGGAGTGAAATATGACTTAGAAATCTGTTTTGTGTTATCAAAGCGTTAGCAACAAATTGTTTTTAAAGGATATATAACCCTTGACCATGTCCATCTAGTACTTCCCTGCAAAATCAAAGATGAGCTGCAAAGTTCAAAAAAAAAGAAAAGCACATTCTATTCATTGCTCCCATCTGATGTATAAAGATAGCCTCAAAATCTTTGTTTTAGGTTTTGTCTACCTGGAGAAACTGAGGAAGCATTGCATTTCCATTGTAACTATTCCACTTTAGCTATTTCGGAGTAACTCCCTCAATAGCTACAGCACGTTAAATTCACACTCTGTTCTAGTCCCCTTGTAAACAAGCATTTTAGATTTGACAAAGTTGTAATGTAGATGTCAGTCTAGGATTTAACCTATTGTGATTCCTTTCCTATATCCAGCCCTTCAAACAGTCTCTTCCAGCAAAGATTTTGAAGGAAAGCCCTGTTTAAAATCAGTTTTCTCCCTAAAAAAGTTGAATTTTTGCAAATGTCTTTATACATGGTACAGATGCTTCTCCCCTCCTCCCCCCCCCCCCCCCCCAGCAAAGGTTAAGGCTGTGCATAAGTTGTTAAATATAGTGGCAGCTGTCTAGGGGTCCAGGAGTGTGATTTAAAGTTACGAGACTAAAGATGTGGAGTTTGCCACTGACAATTGAAGGATGAAACCAAGGGCAGGTCTAGGACTTCAGTGGAGAGGCTACCTATGCCGACAGGAGGGATTCTTCCATCGGTGTAGGTACTCCACCTTCCCAAGAGGAGGTAGCTAGGTGTCAACTTAGTGCTATCTACTCCCGGAGTTAAATTGATTTCACTGTGTTGCTCAGGGGGGTGGATTTTTCACACCCTGGAGTGACGTGGTTATACCAGCCTACTTTACTAGTGGAGACCTGGCTCTAGAGTAGACAGCGGTCCTCAAATCACAAGAAGATGCGTTGTAATCTCCTTCCCACAAAGACAGCATCTCTCCTGTTTCCATTGAAGAATGACATTGCTAGATTGGCCAATATACACATCTCCAACTGACGTTTTTGGGGGTTTTTTTGAGTAAAAGGCAAACTTCTTAAATCTTCCATGTCTCCATAAACTCTGTTTGAAGCCTTTAGCTAGTAGAAAATTCCCCACCTGTATTCTAGCTAACAGCAGTCTTGTGACCTGGGGCATGTTCTGGTGTTGGTTTCCACTCTGACCTTTCATGAGTCACTGGCTTCAGCTTCCTTGCTTCTCCAGTAAGTACAGAATATGTGTCTCACGGGGGCCTGGCAGTTCATGCAGGGCCTGCACGACTGCCGCAACATCCATGTGAGTTAGGCTGAGTGCAAACCCCTAATGCAGACACACAGTGCTGGTGCAAAGTGAGGTTTGCACTAGTGTAATTCACTGGGGTGGTTACCATCTGTACAAGCACCAGTGCAGTTAAACTGGGCCTAAAGAACCCGAATGTAGGCAGAACCTACCTCTTCATTGTAAAGAGACTTGGAGGTGACAGAATGGTTACTGGTATTTTATTTAGCGCAGAACATGAGGTGTGGGGTTTTTGTTTGTTTGTTTGTTTGTTTTTTGCTTGAAAATTTTGTTGATGTAGGCAGAACTTCAAGAAGTCTAGCTTGAATAGCAATCTGGCCGTTACACAATAAACTCTTGAGACGAAGCATGACCAACTAATCACAGGTAATTCGGGAAGTACGGTGCTGACAGCTGAAGCTCATCTATCTAGAAAGTGTGGGTCCTTTATAAACTTAACAACCTGAAATTCAGTGAAATAAGCTTTCTGTGACTAGTCTTGTTACCTTGAGAATTTTTGTAACTGGAAATTGAAATAAAAACAAACGGTCTTTAAGTAAAATATTGACTAGAATGAGCATTCCTGAGATTGTCATGACGGTATTTTAGAAAATTAATTCCCAACCATGAAACTATTCACTTTTTTCTCTGTATATTGTCTAAGTTTTCACGCTTTTCTACATTCCCATACTTCTTTATCCTTGCACTTTCATCTCCCAATACTTCTAGCTAACTTTTAACTGATTTTTAAGTAAGAGAAACGATAAATAGAGAACCAGCCTTGCAAAGGGATCATCACATTGTGTTAAAAATTAAGAATTGCTTAAATAAGGCACTAAGTGGTTACAGCAGCATCAAGTCTGCAGCTGAGCACCGTATTTTGACTTTAAAAGGTACGCCCTCATGTATATTTAGGGCAGCAAAGCAAACTGGACACAAGTAGGCTCTCTCAGCAGTTTCTGTATTCATATGTGAGCCGCTTAGAGTCAGCAGAAGATGGAGTATTGTTTGATAAAATTAGGAAGACACTGACCTAGCACTTAAGTTCTGATGGATGCCTGGCTCCACCTGTCTGTCACAGATCCTGGGCTTCACAGCTTCAAAAATGGAATGGGGGAAGTATGCAAGGAGCGAAGGAGAAGGCAGCAGCACTTTGCTAAGCTGTAATTCTGGGGTCTTAGTGTGGATCCACTGCTCCGGAAAAGGCATGTTTGTTTTATTGAAAGCTCCTCCCACTGACCTGTTGGAACCAACCAAAAAAATAAACATATTTCTCCCCCTGCCCTTCCCCTCCAAAAAAGATGAACTCCATTCCACTGGTGCAGAGAGAAGTAGCCATGATGTTATGATCTATGTCCAGAGTAGATGCTCCATCGCAAGAATAAGCGTGTTGTGAACAAAGGATGAAAGAATGAACAGGTTGGGGTTTTCCCATTCATTTGTACTATTTAGGCTTTGTCTTCACTGCAAAAATGATGTGGTCTTAACAAGAGTTCACTAACTTGAGAGAAAATCCCAGTGAAGACGAGGCAGTTGGTACTTTTCTCCGAAGTTAGATTAAGGTAACCCTTCGACTCTGGTAGTCTTTAGTTCAACCTGCGTGAAAACTAGACTGCCTTGTCTTTGCTAGGATTTTAACGCTAGTTTAGCAGCTCGAGGTAAGAATACACCTTCCTCCCCAGCGACCTAGTGAAGTCAAGCCCTTAACATAGATGCAAATATTGCCCAATACTCTCTCTGCTTTTAACTGAAGACGAATTAAATGCTGCAAAACTGCCACAGTAGCCAGGCAAGTTAAGGGGAAAAATAAACCCCGTTCATGATTTCATTCTCCGGACTTTCATTTATACAACCAATCTCAAACTGTTGGCATTTGTTGTTAATTCCTTATTTTAAATGCATCCCCTTTTTCTTTTTGAAGAGGAGGCTCTTGGGCTCCAATATTTTCCCCGTTTCCCCAAAATGTTTCTTCGTTTATGGTTTTTAAACCTAATCAGCTTAGGGCAGAACACAACTCTGCCTTACTTGGCCATAACCTTGAGAGAAAGGGAGAGAAACACTACGGTTGTTTGAGAAGCGCCACTGTGGGCTCTCCATGCCCATGCGCCTCCCACCAGAGGCATGTTAGTGGTATCTGTTCGACCTGCACAGGCGTCCTCCGCGTCCTCCTGCCCCGTTCCAAAGCTGTCAGGCGAACCGCCCTCCGTTCCTCCTCAGCCATCTCAGCCTCAACTAGAGCTGTAGGGCATCTGCCTTGAGCCTGCCTCGGCTCCAGCGGCTGCAGGCTTTGCAGGTGCAGCCCATGGGGCCGCCTGGGCCTAGAGCTGCTGCTGAACCCCTTGTTCTGCAGTGTGGGGTTTGTACACCCCATCACAGAGCTAGAATTCCCTTACTAGGTCGGGGGGATTGGAATTTGGCCCTCCACCCAGGTGTTGGGCTTTTACCTGGTAGGACTAAACAACTTCAGAAGTCTCCTAGCCTGCTTGTTTCCATTGCAGATAGATCTAAACGCTCCACAATTTCCACCCAAACAGTATCAAGGTGGATCTGGATGTATTAATAAAAATATAAGACTGGCCATAGTGGATCAGGCCAGTGGTCCATCTAGACCAGTATCCTGTCTTCCAATAGTGGCCAGTGCCAGGTGCTTCAGAGGGGGTGAACAGAACAGGGCAATTTATTGAGTGATCCATCCCGTCATCCAGGCCCAGCTTCTAGCAGTCGGAGGTTTAGGGACATCCAGAACATGGGGTTGCACCCCTGACCATTTTGGTTAATAGCTATTGATGGACCTATTCTCCATCAACTTATCTAATTCTTTTTTGAACCAAGTTATACTTTTGGCCTTCACAACATCCCCCAGCAATGAGTTCCCATGGGTTGAGTGTGCGTTGTGAAGAAGTACTTTGTTAGTTTTAAGCCTGCTGCCTACTAATTTCATTGGGCGACCCCTGGTTTGTGTTTAAGGGGTAAATAACCCTCCCCTCACTTTCTCCACCCCATTCATGATTTTACGGACTGTTGCAGTCGTCTCTTTCCTAAGCTGAACAGTCCTAGTCTTTTTCATCTCTTCTCAGATGGAAGCTGTGCCATCCCCCTAGTCCTATATATATTTTTAGAAGGGGCAACCAGAACTACCTGCAGCATTCAAGGTGTGGACGTGCTGTGGATTTATAGAGCGGCATTATGTTGTGTTTTGTCGTCTTATCTCTCCCTTTCTTTAATCGTTCCCAACATTCTGTTAACTTTTATGACTGCTGCTGCACATTGAGCAGATATTTTCGGAGAACTATCCACAAGGACTCCAAGATCTTTCTTAGTTGGCAACGGCTAATTTAGACCCCATCACTTTCGATGTTTTCTAAAATACATTACTTTGCATTTATCAACATTGAATTTCATCTGCCATTGTGTTGCCCAGTCACCCAGTTTTGTGAGATCCCTTTGTAACTCTTCGCATCCGCTTTGAGCCTAACTATCTTGAGTAATTTATGTATCCTCAGCAAACTTTGCCACGACACTGGTTACCCCTTTTTTCCAGATCATTTATGAACATGTTGAACAAGACCGGTCCCCGTACAAACTCCTGGGGGACCCCACTAGTTAAGTCTTTCCACTGTGAAAACTGACCATTTATTCCTGCCCTTTGTTCCCTACTTTCAACCAGTTACTGATCCACGAGAGGACTTTTCCTCTTATCCCCGGCAGCTTCCTTTGCATAAGAGCCTTTGGTGAGGGACCTTGTCGCAGGCTTTCTGGAAGTCCAGGTGCCCTATACCCACTATGCTGCTGCATGGTATGCTGCTGCCAGCATTCAGCCTCCTCCTGGGGGCGTTTACCACATCATAGGGGGAGCAATCACCACCTGTGGCCTTGTGGAAAGACATTGCAGGTTCTGAGATCTGCAGAGCCGCTACATGGTTTCGCATACATACTCTCTTCAGCACTGTGCTCTGGTCTCTGCCTCTAGAGCTGATACAGCAGTTGGCAACGCGGTTTTGTCTTCAGTTCGGGACCCGATTTATGATGCTCCCTCCTCTCTGCGGGGAAACTGCTTGGGAGTCACCTGAAGAGGAGCATCCATAGGGACACTACTCAACGGAGAGGTTACCCACTGGAGTTCTTCCAGATGTGTCCCTCTCTGCACACTCCACTACCAGTCATCCTTCCCCTCTGCTTCAGTTTCCTCTGTGGGGCTTTCGGTAGGGAAGGAACTGAGGGTAGTTTGCTTGTGCAGCCCTGTATAGCCTCGGTGTGGGGCCTGAGGTTGTGTAGGGCAAACATGTGAGCCGAACGGATCCTGCTAATGAAAGTCTGCACTCAAAGGCGCATTGGGCACCTGAAAAGGAGCACCCAGAAGAGAGACATCTCGAACTACGACTAGTGCACAGTGTGAGTAACCTCTTCTTTTTACTGTCCAGAGTAGCCTCCCGTCTCTGTTGGGGGGGGGGGGGGGCGAGTACTAGTACATTGGGGTTAATGCTGCTTCATTTTAATCAAAATAGTCTACGTAAAGTCAAGCCTGTGCATGTGGAGCTTGCTTTGCAAATCTGTATGTGCTCTGCAGGGGCGAATGTTCCACCTGAGGTGTGCTGAAATCTCACAAGTCACATGGCTAACTCATCCTTGCATTGTCTGAGCTACTTTCCCTTATTTCCTATGATCTGAACATCTGATTGATGTGTTTCCTGACTGCCATGATGAAGGAATGGAAGGTCTTACGGTTAAGACACTGGATTTTGCTGGGTTCGGTGACTAGCCCTGCTGTGCAATCTGGCGCAAGTTACTTCATCTCGCTGTACCACAATTGCTCATCTGCAAAATGGAAATAATACTGCTTTTCTCCCGCCGTTTGTCTGTCGAGCCTGTATAGACTGTAAACTTCTTGGGGGAAGGAATTGTCTCTTCCAGCGTGCATGCACAGTGGGCTCCTGGTTTTGGCTGTGTTGTCTGGGCAGCACTTGAATATTAATGTAGGTCAATAGTCTGAGGTTTCCAATCGGGTATGGAGAATTTGAAACTTGTGCAAATCCTCTTTGTCTTTGTGATCCACGTCACCAAGGGTACTTGTTAAACAAAGCCAGAGACTAATGTCCACCTGTGCTCATTTCATAACCCCATCCTTGTACTTACCTTGGTGAGGTGTTTCCCTGTTCTTAGTCAAACTGAATTCCTGTCTGCCTGGAAAAGCTAGTGGTAATGATCCATCATCTGGGATGGGTGAAACACATACCTAGCAATATGGGTTATCAGCTAAAGTCACTTGAGCTTGTCAGAGCACACATGGCTCTTGAATGTGGTATCTGCAGCCCATATAGAAGACTTGAGGAAACAAAAATAGACTGTACAAGCTCAGATGACGAATGGTGAATGCAGATTTCTTTCATGCGTCTAATTTAAGAATTCCAGTCGGTATCTCCTTTATAGATAAATGGCTCAGCTCTTTGAGATCCAAGAAGGGAGGAGAAGATTAAAACAGACTGACCTCACATTACTGCACGTCTCAGAGGCTGGAGTATACGTTAGACTGTCTTCTGTAGAATGTGATAGGGTTATGTGTCAGTGTTACATATAGCAAAAATATCTTGGGTGAAATCCTGGCCCCCATTCAAGTCCATGGCATTGCATGGGGGCTGAGGGGAGGAGTTAGGGGTTCATCCCTTATGGCAATTTAGCGTGTGATATTTTTGGAAAATGATATGTTGGGTAAAACTTTCCAAAGGGCCTGAGTTCCACTTCCCCAAGCTGACATGGCCCGAAGTCTCATTGATTCCCTTATGCAAATGGGACTTGGATTCCTTACTCAGTCACATGCTTTTCAAAAACTGTACTCCTTATCTATTTGGCATCGCAACACAGAACTTAGTAGCTGTTTCTCACTTGCACAAGTTCTCTTTGACGCTTGCAAATGAGCTCTGTAATTCGCACATCCTGTCTGTGTTGCTGCTTTCTAAATTTAAAACTTGGAACTAGTTTCATAGTTGCCTGCAAAAGAGTGTTAATATCCTTAGTGATTCCTGAAGACAAGGAAGGATTATGTAGGACTGGGTGTGCAAGGAAGGAGAAATCAAATGACTTGGATAAGAACTCGATTCACAGCTTTCAGGCTACTGTGTTTTTAAAAATAACAAGAGGTGCTACAGAGGGGGGCTCTTAACCTTCCAGAGGGAATGTTTGTGTGAGTGGGAGGGTGGGAAACAGGGATGATTGGAAGAGCTGGCTGAATTATTTTGTTCAAAGCTTTTAACCAAAAGCAGCTCCCTCCTCCCCCGACAGTCTTCCCTTGGAGAATTTTCAGATGTTTTTTAAACAAAGAAGAGAATGGGAAGACAACCCCTGCCCCCCCCCCCAAAAGGGGGGGGGGGAGAAGCAGGACAGAAGGGCAGAAAGGGTGAGACGCAAAAGCCAAAAAATGCAACACTTTTCCGAGAACATGTTAATTTTGATCAGCGCTCCCAAGCAGGTGCCGTATGAAAACAAATGGCTCCTGGTGGTTAATGGCGGGGAAGGGAGCGCTTGTTGATTTTATGGCTAGAGCTAGAGAGTTGGGATTATTGAATGGCTTCTAAAGCCGCAGAAGGGCTGGGTGGTAAGTCTCCAGTCTGCTCTGAGTTGGGGGCAGGCCAGAGCCTCGCTGCGCCAGGAGAAGACGAGAGGACAAATGGTGTCGTGGGGCCTGGTTTCCACTTAAAGATGAGGTTGACATAGCTGTGGGGCTGAGGGCTGACACAGATGCTCACGCCTGAGCACCGTTGTTAAGCCGACCTGAGCCCCGGTGGGGATATGGCTCAGTCAGTAGAGGAAGTCTGTTACCTGATGACAGAGTAGAATTTGCTTTTAGGGAGACTAACTTCACCTCCAGGGTGAGATCCACACTCCTCCTGTGGCCCCCTAACTCTGCTCCAACCTTCTTGTGGGGAACAGGGCACCCTGAAAGGCGTGTATCTGGAGGATTCCCCGGCACACGTGCCGCAGAAGATCTCTCTAAGGCGGCTGCATCTTTTGCTCCCACCTGCCCCCCAATTCCAGCCCAAAGGGGCGTGTTGGGTAAGGCGTGCGTCACGGTGAGGCCGCTGCTGTGGAGAATCCATGCGGCCCAGAGGAGGCTGTCATGACATAGGGCCCCCCAACTGGCGAAATAAATCAAGGGCCTGTCCAGCCCCCAGACAGCTTAAAACCCTCTTTAGTCCTCTCCTCTGGGGCTGCACCGTTGGTGCTGAGGCGTGGGTCAGTGTTCAGTGCTGCTGTCTCTGCTGTTAGAACTGTGCCTGCTCGGAGGAAAAGGGAGTCTCACGGGGAAAACAGTGCTCTCTCTGATGTGCTGAGAAGGGTGGCGGCTGCCTGCTTGACTTTGTTCAGGCACTTGGTTACAATGTTCATCCGCTGTTTGTTTGCAATCTGCAGAACAGTTTGTTCTTACAAACACATCACACATAAACACAGCCTTATAAATCAAACTACCTCCAAGCCAAGCACTGGCCTGGCATGTGCAATGTAAATTGGCAGCCGAAACAAGCTGAAGTGTAGAGATACTGTTTAATAAAAATAGCTGCAAGAAAAGAAACAACTTGGAACTACGTGCCCCCTGAAATCGCAACGCTTTGGATCGCTACAAGTTTTGGCAGTGCTGAATGTAGATTACAAACTGTCCAGGCCAGGGACCTCGTCTCTCCCTGTGTGTTCACACAGAGCCTAGCACTGTGGGACCCCAGTCTCAGAGCCATGAGGTGGCAAGCCGCTCGGGGAAAGTTGAATTAATAGCTGAAGAGGATATAAAATACTCTGTCCTGTTCTTGTTTGGGTCATTCAGTACCTAATTCTAAAATTTTACTCTTATTTTTTTTGGTCCTTTTTTTGCATTGTTTTAACTTCTCATGTAATCGTTAGACCTCCCTGTGGCAGATCACAGAAACCCCCTCGGGACTGCCAACTGACTAGCTCTGAGCCCATTTTCCCTGGCACCTCGTGACTTCAGAACCTTCCCTTGTTTGAGCCAGACACGCTAACCTGTTACAAACACAGACCCAGGTCTGAACAATATCCCCCAGAAGCTGCAGGCTTAACTGAAAACAGCTTAAGAAGTGTTCCTGTCTCCAACACTCAGATACCCAGCTCCCAGTGGGGTCCAAACCCCCTAAAAATCCATTTTATCCTGTATAAAGCTTATACAGGGTAAACTCATAGATTGTTCACCCTTTATAACACTGATAGAGAGAGAGATGCACAGCTGTTTGCCCCCCACCCCCAGGTATTAATATGTACTCTGGGTTAATTAATAAGTAAAAAGTGATTTTATTAAATACAAAAAGTAGGATTCAAGTGGTTCCAAGTAATGACAGAACAAAGCAAATTACCAAACAAAATAAAATAAAACACGCAAGTCTATACCTAATACAGTAAGAAAACTGAATACAGACAAAAATCTCACCCTCAGAGATGTTTCAATAAGCTTCTATCACAGACTGGACGCCTTCCTAGTCTGGGCACAGTTCTTTCCCCTGGTTCAGCCCTTGTTCCAGCTCAGGTGGTAGCTAGGGGATTTCTCATGATTGCCACCTCCTTTGTTCCGTTTCACCCCCTTATATAGCTTTTGCACCAGGCGGGAATCCTGTGTCCCTCTCTGGTTTCCCACCCCTCCTTCTCAATGGAAAAGCACCAGGTTAAAGATGGATTCCAGTTCAGGTGACATAGTCATATGTCCTGTGAGACCCCAAGCCTTCATACCTCCCAGCCTGACCCACAGGAAGGCCTGCCTGCAACCAGAGCCATCCACAGTCAATTGTCCTGGTTGATGGGAGCCGTCAAGATTCCAAACCACCATTAATGGCCCACACTTTGCATAAGTACAATAGGACCTCGGGGTTATATTTCTAGTTTCAGATACAAGAGTGATACACTTATACAAATAGGATGACCAGACTCAGTAGATTATAAGCTTTGTAATGATACCTTACAAGAGACCTTTTGTATGGAGCATATTCCAGTTACATTAAATTCACACTCATTAGCATATTTTCATAAAATCATAGAGTGCAACGTCACACTCCCTTTATCCTTTGTAGACAAACATCGAAGGGGAGATCCTTAGTTGGTGAAAACTATCATAGCTCCATTTAAACCAGGCTTACCCCAGCTGAGGCTGAGTGGTGTTAATAGGCCCCTCTGTCATAAACATAATTCAGGGTCAACCAAGAATGTGGCCCCACTGTGCCAGGCCGTTTTCAAACACAAAGTAGCCCACAGTCTGACCAGCCAAACAGATGAGCCAGACCCAGGGTGGTGAAGGGGTAGAACCCCCCTGCAGAGGGAGTGAGCAGTGGGATCGTGGCAGACAGCATGATAGTGCCAGGATTTTGGGGGGTGCTTGGCTTTACTTAAGAAGAGGTCAGCTACATGGAAAGAAAACAGGGAAGGGGGTGAGAGCAGGAGTGTTGGTGCAGATAGACAATCAGCACAGGGTAGAGTCCAATCAAAGGCTGAAGGTCCCTGCTTGGCTGCTTCTGCAGCTGTTCCCATTCCCTGGAGTCTCGGGCTGGTTCCTCTTGGCACTTCTCCCCCACGAACACATGGGGTGGGGGCAGTGGGGCATCCTCCAGAATGTGGGGGATGGGGTGGCCCCTGTTCTGGGTCCATGGGTTGCTAAGGGGACAGGCGGCCCGTGGCTGGACCCTACTTTATTTCCTCTCCCTCAGTGCAGCAGTCCCTGTTTTGGCTTCTGCCTCTATCCACTGGAGACACTGCCCCCGGCCCATTATTTAGTTTGGGAGAGGGAGGGCGGTTGCTGATTAAGACAAACCATTCTAGTTCTTGCCCAATGTAGTTCTAGATCAGTTTATTTGTAAGGATCCCAGGTATAACTTGCTCCCCCCAAATTAAAATGTACAGTGGAAATACTGCCACAGTTGCTTACCTCCTAGAATTCTAGCCACTGTCAGTACACGGCGTCGTCTGAGAGTCAGTACCGTCGAACCGCCGAGTGACGAGCCCCTCGGGAATGGAGGTCGTTCGTAACTGAACAAAACATTAGGGTTGTTCTTTCAAAAGTTTACAATTGAACAGTACCTTAATACAGCTTTGAAACTTTACTATGCAGAAGAAAAATGCTGCTTTCAACCATCTTAATTTAAATGAAACAAGCGCAGAAAGTTTCCTTACCTCGTCAAATATTTTTATTAAAACTTTCCCTTTGTTTTTTTAGTAGTTTACGTTTAGCACAATACTGTACTGTATTTTTTTCTTTGCTGCTGCCTGTTTGTATACTTCCAGTTCCAAATGAGGTGTGTGGTTGACCGATCATTTCAGAACTCTAAGAATCTATTCTACACATTTTTTTTAATTTCGGCAATGCGTTCTGCTAACGATACCCCCCACAAGTGCAGCGCAGCCAGTTTACAGATGGCAGCGAACCTCAAGATCAAATTACAACTTTGGTTTCTAATCCAGGACTGTGCATTCTTTGAAAATGATTGCTTCCATGTCTTTGATTTCAGTGGTTGAGTAATCAGAGAATGCACATCTTTATCTCTTTCTAAATAATGGGAGTCAGGGGAGGAGATCATACATGTATATGTGAATCACAGATGGATTATTGAACTTGTCATACAAGAAATGGAATGCTTTATGATGCCCAAGGAGACATGATACAAGATCATTAATATCCACGCTAACGGTGGAATCAGTTTGGGTATTTTGTAGTGTTCACAAAGCTCTTTCGTTTCCTTGGGCGGCGTGGAAGGCGAAGGGATGTGATATTTGATGGGCACTCGTATTCCGATTTACATAGGTCAGGAGGAGCTCCGAGCAGTACAAGTTACTGAAAGGGTTCTAGGTGTTGTCCTTTATGGCCGAAGCAGTTAGCCACTGAGGTTGTTTAGGATGAGAAATAGATTGAACTGGTTGGAAAACACTGATCTGAGGAAACGAAATGTGTTCTTGATTCTGTTACAGTTTCAACAAAACTCAGGCAGGCAGCGTCCACTGGAAGCGTGCTGGATTCCTTATGGCCTGCTGGGGACCCCAGGTTCCAGGGTCTGCAAATCTGAGACAGCCCCACCATTTGGGCTACCCTGGGGTCCAGCCATGGAGCCTGGCAGCCCTGACTGGAGCAGGGGCTGTCAGGTTAGCCTGTCTACCTGCTGCAGATTGGGGCAGCTAGAAGCCCTAGCACCGTCCAGGACTTCTGGGCAGCCCCACCATGCCAGGTTCCTGACTCCCTGCTTGAAGACAAGAGCCTGAAAGCCCATGGAGCCCTGGGTCAAGCCAGGGCTCTGCTCCCAGGTCTACAGCAGGGAAGCCTGGAAGACCTGAGAAACCCAGATCAACTGGGGCTCTCTGAGCTGCCTGAAGGTAGTGCATCCAGCTTCCAGGGTCCAAGACAGCCCCGCATGCAGACTGGCCAGGGACCCCAGGGCTTACAGACTCCTGGAGCCTCAGACCCTGACAGCAGCAGCTCCCCTGAAACTGATGTCAGTTTCAGTTGTTGCTTTTCAGTGAGTGGCAGCAGCTAAGCTGACAAGCATGAATTTTGCATATTTCATCTCAGAAACAATGTTTTGGTGTCTCTACAACAAAGGGTACGGCATTACTGGAAGTTTTGGAAAAAATTGTTGAAAAACAGATTTTGGAAAATCTAAACTTCTGGTACAATGAAAATCCTGAATTTTGGCCAGCCCTGAGGTTGAGGCAGGTGGTACTTTGTGTATATTCATTGTAAAGAAACAGGACTGAATCAAAGTCCTGTTTGCCTGAACACAGTAGGAACAAAGAACCGGCAGTTTCTTTACACAGTTTCCAAGCTCTCTTCTCCAGTCAGTTCTATGCCACAAGGAGCTCTGTCCCTCTGCTGGCCTCACTCACCCTACTGCCTCCCTCTCTTACTGTTGCAACCCAGCCCTGTGTTTGCAATCAGTCCCAGAGGACCCCGCAGCTCACATGGCTTAACACACCTTCCACCATAACACGAGTAAGTATTGGGGGCCTGTGAGTAAATAGACCCTTCTGTGTCAGGGCATGAGCTTTCAGGAGGGACCTCCCATGACCCCCTTTGATGAACTAGTACATAGAGACCAGACCCAGAGGATCCCTGTAACCCTGATGCACCCCTGAACCGTCTGCCAGTTGGCATCAATGGGTCCTTGGCTCACAGTCATCCCATCACCGTGGAAAAGAAAAAGACTTTTTGTTTGGGGGACTAGTATTAAAGAGCAGAGTGTTTGTCCGGGTGCTCAGTATAAACAGAACTGAGGATGAGCCGGGGGAATGAGCCTCATGCTTGCTTCCTTGAATTCATTGGGAGTAAAACTCTGCACACGGTAGTTGGGGTTTCACGTTGTTTGTTATAATGGGGGGATGTTACCATCACTGACATGCCCCCTTTCCGATGAGAGGGGAGGGTGCAGCACTGTGTAGCAGCTAATTGCACTGTTAAGAGAAACTATCGCCAGTGGGCGTGCGAATTTCTTTTGGTTATTCTTTCTTCTGCCTCCTGGGGCACTGGGGCTTAATTAATCTATAAAAGCGCTTGGAGATTTGTCCTTCAAAGCTGCTATATACATGCAAAGTCTCGTGATGATTGGACATCTCTCCCCTCCAGTTAAGCAGTTTGCTTCCTTAACGTTCCCTCTCTCTCCCGCCTCTGCGTGACCGAGGTTGGGCCCACGCCTCACTGCAGCTGATGGCGCTCTCCCAGCAGCAGCGTGCAAAGGGATGTGCTGTGAGCTGTAGCAGCGCAGCACAGGGGAGAGCGTCTCTGTGCGTTTGTTCGTGTTTCTCACTCTTCTGCCTTTTAACACAAGTCGCTAAAGCTGGACTCTCTTTGTGTAGTGTGGTTTAGTGGTTAGAGCACTGGACAGCATCTGGGAGACCTGCCTTCTCTTCCCCCACTGGCCGGCGGTCTGACCTTCCCCACTCTATTCTCCTCTTTGCCTGGCTGTAAAAGGAGGATCATGAGAGTGACTTCCTTTGTAAAGCTGCTTGAAGATCTGTGGCTGAGAACTCCTCCCAGGGGAGTAGGGGCCAGCCCTGTAAAAACTGGGTGTTATACTATTAACATTTCACATCATGATGATCAGGGATCCTAGTTTTCCATGATAAACCCCCCAAAATTCTGATTTAAAAAACCATAAAAATCTGTGTTGTTCCACCATTAAAATGAAACGCTGAACTTTAGTGGCCTAGCCACAATATATCTCTGTATCAATTGACCCACAATGTTTTATTGATAAATTTACCATTTTAAACCGACAGCCCGAGCCCCGTCCATTCTCCTGATTATCCGAGTTTTTGATTATCCGATCTGGTCCCACTTAGATAGGAACATCGGGGTTCCACTGTAAAATGTGTTAGTTTTTGCCCAAAATGTAAAAACTAACAATTCTCTCTAAAAACGCAAATTACATGGTTTTTCTGTGGCAAACTGATTTCCAGGGTCCCTGATGCTGATCACTTCCAACCCCCACCCTACCATGACACACATTTTAAAACATTTGAAACTGTTTCTGAACATACTGCTTAAGGTTGTAGACCAGTTCCCACCCTGCTTCCACAGTCATCAAACATCAGAGGATTTTACACACACACACAGAGACTCTTCTAGTTTTTACCCAGTAAACACTAAGATGTTGGGGCCAGGTCCTCAGCTGGTGTAGACCCTCAGCTGCCCTTTGTTTTTACAGCAGCATTGAGGGGCTGATGTGAAGTCAGTGGACTTCAGACCAGGCGCAAGCATGCTTTTCTCCCAAAGGTGTCTTCAGCAAGCTGCTGCCTGCCAGTGGCAGATGCCGGCGTGGGCGGTTCGAGTAGAGTTATTTATGAGGTAATTTTAAGAACCATGAGTGATGTGGAGAAGTAACTACCTTGTCTTTCACTGCACACCGTGGCTTTCTGTTCATTTACAGTCTCTTTTTTTAAAATAGATCAGTAAGACCAGGGCCGGCTCTAGGCACCAGCAAAACAAGCAGGTGCTTGGGGCGGCCCATTTCTGGGGGCGGCATTCCGGCGCCGGCCATGCCGCCCCTCGAAATGTGCCCTCGCCGCCGCCTCTCCGCTTCTCCCCCCCTCCCTCCCAGGTTTCGCGCGGCAAGCCTGGGAGGGAGGGGGGAGAAGCCGAGCGGCGGGGCGCTCGGGGGAGGCGGCGGTGGTTGGGCGGAGGCGAGCTGGGGCGAGGAGGAGTTCCTCTCCCCCCCCATTACTTCCTGCGCTCCCCCCCACCCTCGCTCCCCTCCGCTCCGCCTGCTCCCCTGAACGCGCTGCCTCCCCCTTGCCTGAAAGGGAGGGGGGAGAAGTGGAGCGGCGGCGTGTTCAGGGGAGCAGGCGGCACGGAGGTGAGCGAGGGCGGAGGGTTGCAGGGGGGAGCTGCAGGAAGCAATGAGGGGGGAATGCGGCACGGGAAGGGGCGGAGGCGGGGGGGCACGAGAAAAAAAAGCAGGGGCGGCCAAAAAATGTTTTGCTTGGGGCAGCAAAATTCCTAGAGCCGGCCCTGAGTAAGACCTAATGGATCTAGCCGTGGCTTTGCTCATGACACCGTTGCAGTAGTTGGAGCATCTGCATTGCTGCCAATACGGCAGGACCGCAGTTGTAGTGGCTGGGTCCTATCTGGTCTCTTACCATCGACACCAAGGGAAATGCGTGTTGCCCGCTTAACTGTAGACTCTACATAGGGTGCCTGCTGGCCTCTGTGTGCCCCTACCACACCAACTGTATTGCTGCTATATGCACAAGGGATGTGTTGATAACCCCCAAAATTTTAGATGACCTGTCCACCTGCTAAAATTGTATAGGTCCTTTAACACCCTTCTGTCACGGAGTTCAGAATTAGCTTGTCCTACTGTACAAAGGAATTAGGGCATCTACGAATGTTCCATTTCCATGCTGCAAAGTCAAGCCCATGGCAGTAGCGTTTACCTCAGTAATCAAATCATGACCATTTGATGTGGGAAAGGCCTATGTTATCTGGTCTAGTCTCAGTCCTGCATTGGTGGGTTCCCTTCAACTGGGGGTCATGAGCTGACAGCCTCCACCCCCAAACCCTGCTTTGCCTCCAACATTTACAATAGTGTTCAATATTTAAAAAAAAAAAAAAGTGGGTTTTTAATTGCGGGGGGTCACTCTCAGAGGCTTGCTGTGTGAAAGGGGTCACCAATACAAAAGTCTGAGAACCACGGAGTCAGCTAATAGTGAGGGGGAAAAACCTACAAATAACTTCTGTGATTTATCAGATTTTAAAATTTCCTCTCTGTCGGCGGCAGGGCCCAGATGAAAGTACAGGTCGTTGCAATTGCTCCATCTGGATACAATGGGAACTGTCCCTTTCAAATTCCGCCAGCCACATCATAACCTGCCCTATCAATAGGGTTTTAAACGACTCAGAAAGATATTATTTGCTGCTGTTCTGGCCGCGTTGGTCCCAGGATGGTGAGAGACACAAGGTGGGTGAAATAATATTTTTTATTGGAGCAACTTCTGTTGGTGGAAGGGAGAAGCTTTTGAGCTTCATGGAGCTCTTCCTCAGGTCTGGGGAAGGTAGCCAGAGCAATATTATTCATATCTCAAACAAACAAGGGTTGATAATGGGCATGCGTTAGCAGCAGCATGAGTTGACCTCAGATGGTGTCTGAGCACACAAATGCAGAATTTTGAGTGTGTGAAGTTTAGCAAAATGACAGCGTTTCAGCAACTCTCACACTGTTTCAGCACCTCTCTCGCTCTCTCCATTATAGAACAGCCCAGAATATCTTTTGACTGTAGGCGGAGAAAGGATCGATGCTTTCTTTGCCGCTGCTCCTTTCTTAAGGGGATGGGTTGTTGATAATAAATTGATAATGCACTTCTTGTTGTCAGCCGGGTAGATGGTCTGGGGCTAGACTTACAGATTGTGTAGTTTGGATGGTGGAATTTTGGAAAGTGGACTGGCAAAGTTTCATAAACTTCTTTTTACAGAGATGTTTTAATCTGTCGTGCTTATTTCACATGCTTCCCTCTTCCCTCCAGGTGGTGGAATGGGAAACCTATTCAGAAATGCTACCTTGTTGCTGTCAGAAAAATCCTGTGGTATTAAAGGCATGGTCTTTAGGACATGCCTCAGACTCTCCAGGTGAGAGACTGTTTTGCCCCTATCCCATCTCTGTCAAGAGCAACCTCGGCCAGAAGCTCTGTCTGCGAGTGAGCTTATTGTGCCTCAGAGGGCATCCTTCAACCTTGCAGGAGTTTGAGGTTATTCGGGGCCTGGCCTGGTTGTTTTCATTAGGCTGAGAAAATTGGTAATATAAGTCAGGTATTCTTTGACACAGTTCTGTTTGTTTATGCAGATTGCACACAAAGGAACAAACAGCGGGCAATCTCCTTGTTCCAGAATCCAAGCCTGTTTTGCAGGCAGTCCTCTGCCCAAAGAAGCTCTTGGCTTAGTCGTACGGCTTCTCTGTCTGCTTGCTTCCCTTGGCTTTCTGGTTCCTTGCTGCTTCTGATGCACGTGCAGCTGAACCAGTCAATGACTCGGTCCCAGGAAAACCTCTCCTATTTTCCTGAATTAGTTCTTGCTCAGGCCTTCCCCTGCAGTCCAGCACCTTCGGAGATGGATAGCTCAGTGGTTTAAGCATTGGCCTGCTATAAACCCAGGGTTGTGAGCTCAATCCTTGAGGGGGCCATTTAGGGATCTGGGGCAAAAATTGGGGATTGGTCCTGCTTTGAGCAGGGGGTTGGACTAGATGACCTCCTGAGGTCCCTTCCATCCATGATATTCTGTGGTTCTGATTCTATGGCGTCTGGTGTTTGAGCTCTACTTCATAAAGAAGCTGAAATGTCTCTTCCATCTAGCTGAGTGGTGGCTAGCATGCCCGTCAGCTTCAGAGAGAGCTGTGATTGCCAGTAGATCAGATGCTTTCTGGCACCAATAACTTCCCCAGCACAACAGTATCTTATGCCCCGCAGTCATGCGGAAGAATACAGGCACTGGATTATCAACGGGGTCAGTAATATTTCACCCAGCTCTTGATATGTTGCAAACCGCTGTTTGCTTTGAAATCTGTAATAACAAGGTGTTGGGCCAGTTCCTCACCTGATGGAAGCTAGAGTTATGCCGGCTTATAGTGGAGCTGTGTCGATCCTCACTGGTTGAGGATCTGACCCTGCATATCCATGGCCAGTATTGGTGGATCTCAAAGCACAGTACACCTGTATACGCATAATAGTTTGCTGTCTTTAGGCTTTCGTTTCTGTAATCTGTTTTCTCCTAAGCCCGGTATTTTGGGAATGCAGATGTGTTTTGTCATCGCTGTTCTATGTGAAGACAGATATCCTTTTGAAAAGCATTGTCGCTCTCGAGGTTGTAATTTTCTTAAAGAGCCTTGATTGTTTTTCCTCCGCATTGGTTATTGACAGCGCAAATGGATGCCAAACTGTAACGGTCCTGCAAGTTACTTTTAAAATAATTGAAGGCTGATATCTGTCTCTAACTGTCCCAGGATGCAGACTCTTGGAGAAAATGAAGAGAAATCTAACAAAAGCAAACTGCGGGGGAGGGGCGAAAAGCTTTTGTGTGAGTCAGTTCAACTGAGGACGGAGTGTGAATTTGAATACTGTGATTGAACATCTCATCTCTGTGCTGCACTTTTTAACTTGCTTGGGCTGCAAACCAACTAGCATTAATGCAGACGCTAGCTCAGTTATTAAGCAAACTTGTAAAGTGTGCAAGTAATTCCTGTGGTCCCTTTGGGCTTTTGGGAGGAATAAAATGAGAACATCCCCAACACCCACTGTAGTCTGATTACTGATTTTCAGGTTGTTAAACAGTCCCTGGTTGTGTGTAGCTTCTGTGTTCTGCATTATGGGTCTAACATGTTTGTTTGCAATATATTGTTTAACCACTAGAGGGCTCTGTTCTGCACAGTGTTCCAGACAGAGCACAGCCCTTGGTAAACAGACTGACCAAGCTGGAGCTCGAACTGCTGTTGGAAATCTTTCAGAGTAGCAGCCATGTTAGTCTGTATTCACAAAAAGAACAGGAGGACTTGTGACACCTTAGAGACTAACCAATTTATTTGAGCAGAAGCTTTCGTGAGCTACAGCTCACTTCATCAGATGCATTCAGAAATCTGTTTGCTTTAGTTGTAGAACGGGGCTGCTTTTTAATTGGGTACCACCTACTGCAGAAGTTCTGTGACATCATGTATTACTCACTTCAGTGTTTATGAAAAAAATTTACTGTCCATGAAACCAAACGCCAAATTTGTGGGAAAATGGCTCAAATCTAACTTGGGTTCATGCATTTCCCTCTCCTTTCACCCTACATTTTCCTTCCTCTCCAGGGAGGAAGATATTGTTTGTTGTTTCTGAACTTTCTCCCAAGTATGAAGCAGCATGTCAGACAGTCTGTCGTCCTTCTCCCTCTCTGTGGTCTGTTATACCATTCTGCCACCTCTTGTCTCCCACTGGCAATGGTCAGACGAGCCCACTGAGGAGGAGATGGAGTTGCTTAGGATGCATCCATTGTTTCCCACATCCATTCAGGATGCTGTGGGTAAACAAATTGGGTTGCTTTTTCCTGTTCTCTTTTTAACTTCTTTTGAAGGAGTGCCTGCACCACTGTTGTCTCCAAGCCCACCTGTGTCTCTGATTTCCCAACAAGCATCCCCCACTCCCAGGCTGTCTGCTCTTTGTTCTTGCAAGTTGATTGTTCCTGGCTGGAGGCGACAACCTGATTCCAGATGGTGGTTTGCCTTGTATCGGAGTTTAGAAGCACAGGGTTCATGTGATTTTCGCAACACTGCCAATCCCAAACCTTCAAAATTCAGGAATCAAGCCCCCCAAAAATATGAGATGGGCTTAAAAATTGATTCTTAAATTGATTTATTTGCCTTCTGGCTTGTGTCTTTAGGGTGCACTTGGAACACATTTTCGGGCTTTTTTTTCCCCCCTCCACACTATTATGATGGCTAGAAACTTTTTGATGAAATCTGAGATTCCCACATGCTTACAAAAAGAACAGGAGTACTTGTGGCACCTTAGAGACTAACCAGTTTATTTGGGCATGAGCTTTTGTGAGCTACAGCTCACTTCATGCTTACGTAAGTCTAGAAGCTGGGGCATGAATGAACTTAACGTTGCGAGACTTGTGATACAAACACAGGAGTTGGCAACACTGGTTTCAGAGCAGCAGCCGTGTCAGTCTGTATCCGCAAAAAGAAAAGGAGGACTTGTGGCACCTTAGAGACTAACCAATTTATTTAAGCATAAGCTTTCGTGAGCTACAGCTCACTTCATCAGACGCAAGTGAGCTGTAGCTCATGAAAGCTTATGCTCAAATAAATTGGTTAGTCTCTAAGGTGCCACAAGTCCTCCTCTTTTTTCTGGTTTTATAGTTATTTATATTAAATTATGAGCAACTGATTTGAAACTGATCTGCCACGGGGGGCACACGTAACAATATGCATAGTTATAAAAGCCAGTTTCCCCCAAATCAGCATCTCTGCTGCAAGTTTGCTCGTGTTGCCTGGTTAACGTGCCCATAATACCTGCTAACAGATTTGAGCTAGCAAGGCTGCTTCCAGGCTGATTTGAGAGGATTTGGGGTTTTGTGTGGGAATCTGTTAAAACTGGGATCGCACCGAGGTACTTTATACTGCGGAAGAGTGTCAGACTCAGAACAGAGGCTGTACTTGAGCTTGATGAGTGTATAAGCTTTAAATTCACACTCCATTCAGATGGACTTACAGGCCTAACATGTCTTCACAGCTGGAAAGATTAGTTTTTAGGAAGCGTGTTTTCTGGAAAATGCAAGAATATGCATGAAGATTCTAAATCTGGGAAGTTTGCAACTGCTGGACCGTGGTAGATGTGGCTAACACGTTCCCATTAATGGGAATCCAGTCCTACGTCAGCTCCTGTGTCTGTGTCCTGCTACTGCATGGAGGTTTATCTTCTCACTAAAGAATGGCCCTTTACTTTTTGTTGTTTTTAATGCTCAAATAAATTGATTAGTCTCTAAGGTGCCACAAATACTCCTTTTCTTTTTACTTTTTGTTGGGCATTCATACCCAGTGAGGCAGATCAGTAGCCTGAAAGTGATCACTCTAAGGCAGTGGCTCTCAACCTTTCCGGACTACTTTCCCCCTTTCCGGATTAGTTGTCTTGCGTACGCCCAAGTTTCACCTCACTTAAAGACTACTTGCTTACAAAATCAGACATAAAAATACAAAAGTTTTGCAGCACACTGTTAGTGACAAATTTACTTTCTCATTTTTGCCATGTAATTAAAATAAATCAATTGGAAGATAAAGATTGTGCTTACATTTCAGTGTGTAGTATATAAAGCAGTATAAACAAGTCATTTTATCCGAGTAGCCGCCCTGTTAGTCTGTATTCGGAAAAAGAAAAGGAGGACTTGTGGCACCTTAGCGACTAACAAATTTATTGAGCTGTAGCTCACGAAAGCTCATGCTCAAATAAATCGGTTAGTCTCTAAGGCGCCACAAGTCCTCCTTTTCTTTTTAAGTCATTGTATGAAATTTTAGTTTGTACTGACTTTGCTAGTGCTTTTTATGTGGCCTTTCATAAAACTAGGCAAATCTCTAGATGAGTTGACGTACCCCCTGGAAGACCTCTGTGTACCCTCAGGGGTATGTGTACCCCTGGTTGAGAGCCACTGCCCTAAGGTACTACAGATGTTTTGTGGAGACCATAACTGGGGAAATTGTTAGGTGTTTCCAAGAAGTAGTTAAACTGAGCTACCAGTGCATTCTTGATGTATGTTTGTGATTTGGATGCTGTTTATCTGTCACAGTAATACCTGGTCTGCGTGTCAATTTTGTGTTATAATTGTCTGTTGGGGGATCATTTATACACTGAAACAGCCCTGAGTATGGACAATTATACTGTTACCTTATAATGATACCCTAGCATTTATGTAATACTTTTTATCTGTAGCTCTCAAAGCACTTTACAAAGGAGGCCAGTATCATCCCCATTTTACAGATGGGGATACTGAGGCACAACAACTTGTCCAGGTTCATCTAGCAGGCCAGTGGCAGAGCAAAGAATAGAACACAGGTCTCCTGACTCCCAGTCCAGTGCTCTATCCTCTAGACCAAACTTCTCCCATCTCCCCTTTTTTTGTTCAGGAACTGCTATGCAAATATAAAGATGCTTTATAGAGCTATAACTACATCCACACTAGAGGGGTTGCGTCACTTCAGTTATACTAATATAGTTCTGTTGGTACTACTTTACTGTAGACAAGGCCTAAGTGTAGCTTCATCACAATTTTGGTGTGACTTGGGAAGCCTATCAGAGGCTTTATTTTGCTTCATTACAAATAAGGCCATGCTCCTGTCTTCGGAGATGTGACCCAGTTACTAGAGTCCTAGAGGGACAACCTAGATCGTCAGTCTGACCTCCTGTATGTCCACCAACACCACCCGGCACCCACACACTGCACCCCACAACCAGAATGAGATTAGGGTGATCAGATAGCAAGTGTTAAAAATCGGGACAGGGGATGGGGTAAATAGGTGCCTATATAAGAAAAATCCCCCCAAATCAGGACTCTTCCTATGAAATCAGGACATCTGGTCACCCTAAATGAGACCAAAAGACGACAGGAGGGTGGACTGTTACATGCCACGGGCAGAGAATGGGAGGGACTGACTGGCACAGGTGTCTGAAACCCCTGTAATGCCAGCAAAATGATTGAGATATACCCAGTTAATGCTGGTGAGTGACCCGCACTGCACACCGCAGAGGAAGGCGAACCCTTCCCTGCGCCACCCCACCCCCAGTCCCTGCCAATCTGACCTGGTGGAAATTCCTTCAAGACCCCACATATGGTGATCAGTGAGACCGTGCTCCTGAGAGAGAGACAGACTGCTCAGAGCCCTGGCCCACCCCCCAATATCTCATCCCATCCCCCCAATACATTTTAATAGCTTAATTCAGAGAATTCCCTCGGCTACTCGTGAGACACTCAGTGTCTAGGTCTAAAATGGAAAGACATTAGCTGCACTGCTGTCCGTGCTGCTCTGCCTGTCTGCTCCACACTTAGCATGTGTATAAATCCTGATCTCAAAGCGCACGCTTCAGGGAAGTAGGATTCTTGGTTATCTCGATGCCCTGCCTACAGTATTTAAAAACAACCCAGTAGATTGACAGCATAGTGTGTGACTGTTTGGAATAGGCGTTCATGCACGTGTGATCACAAAGCAACATATTAGTTTAGTCTGGGAGAGTTATTCTAAGGTTGCTTCAGTGGAGAAGTTTGCATTAGGTCCATGTTTCAGATCTCGTTTTGGGGAAATTGATGGATGTGTCCCCAAGGTCAGGAGCAGTGTCTTTGCGTGTACTTGTGTAGCACTAAGTGTACGAAAGGTAGGCTTCATTTTGGGTCTATTCGTCTTCCCCTCCATGCGATCGTTTTAGTACACGTGCACTCAACTTCGGTAGCGTGTGCTTGTGAAAGTAAAGGTTTGTTTCTCTCTTCATGGCTTGTTGGCTAAAGTTTGCTGGTTGAGAATGCTGGTGAATGGAAGGGTCCAGCTAGCTGAATGGCAAGTAAATTATCCTTTTCCCTTGGGAAACCCATATGCTTCTCTGGGTTGCTACTTAAATGAATGCTAGTTGAATTATTGACTGTCAGGCTTGCCCTGATAGCCAGGATGTGGTTAGTATGGGGATGGGCAGCAACAAAGCTGTTCCAAATCAGCCATGCAGATCTGAAGATGTTATCTAAACCTTATTTCTCCTTTATGTGAGAGATTCATGAGCAAGAGAGTTCTGTAGCAATTGTTATGCTTGTTCACCGAAGCGTCTTACAGCTGGACTATTAATACACCTTTCTGTAGCATTGCTTGCTGCGAAAGGCTCGCCTCCACGCTAAGGGACAGGAAAGGCTACACCCTTCTGCTTGTATCACTGCCAATAAATAAATGCAGGGTACACTTGGATTAATTGTATGTCCCAAAAATTAGCGATGTGTAAATTTACTCTTTTAAAGGCACAGCTTTCCACAGTTCTTCTCCCCGACAACCCCATCGTCCCTTCTTGTCGATGGAGTTACTTTTCTCTGTGTTGTGTTGCCTGACCCAAACCTTTTGATCAATAGAGTCTGTTATTCCAACTCAAGCTCAGTTTATTTGTAAATCTCTGAGTCCAAACTCTGGAATGTTAGTGGCATGTCCTGAAACAATGTCATTAAAACAAAAATTACACAAACTTGGGGGTAATCTTCTGTCCAAACCTGATGCATCCCTCCCCTTTCATTAGTCACATTCCAGACATGCTGAGATGGGAAAGATTGTGGGGAAACACATTGAATTCAAGTGTTTTGTGTTTCAACCTTTAGTTCTCAAATGTAAGTTTCCTTTCATTGCATTCCAGCAAAAGCACTCTATCCTTCAGGGCACACTCCTTCCTCCTGGGAGAAACTCAGCAGTTAACATTCAGCCTCAGCCAGGATGGTTAGAGGCCTAAAAAGCGTGTCTTCATGTTTCCTATTATCTCACTGTTCCTATCAAAGCCCTGCCCCATCTAAGGGGTTCTGATTTGTGTGTATTTCCTACAAGTTACAAGTCTTGTTTTTTTTCCATTTGTGAGCAGAGAGTTTAAAAGAAAAGTATTGGAAGCAACTTCAACTTTGTCTGGGCTGCTGACTCTCAATGTCAAATCATTCTAATTTTTGGTATGATTTACGTGTGCTGTGTTAGGCAGAGCCAGTGGGAGGGCTGAGGAAGGATGGTCCAGTGGGTAGCACTCTTGCCTAAGACTTGGGAGACCAGGGATGAATTCCCTGCTCCTCCACAGTCGTCTTGTGTGAATTAGGTAAATGACTTGGTCTTGGTCTCTGCTTAAATGTTATCTCGGCATATCCATGCTGGTGCGGGAGGTGAAAAAATCACCCCGACTGATAACTATGCAGACTGCCATCCTCCAGCCCCCCCCTCGTGTACACACACCCATGTCGACAGAGAAGTACTTCTGTGGGCGTTGCTAACGTCCTTGATAGAGGTGCTGTTCCTCCACGGACAGAACATCTTCTGTTGGCGTAGGCCATGTCTTCCTGTGCAGTCTATGTCCGCATGGCTAGGCCAACTTAAGCTTCATAGTGTAGACAGACCCTTAGCTGCTTTCTCCCTCAGTTGCCCATCTGTACAATGGGGGTAATAGCACTGTCCTACCCCACAAAGTTCTTGAGAATAAATACCTCAAAGATGGTGAGGTGCCCAGGTGCTAGGGTGACGAGGCAGCTGTTCGAGAGGCAGTGTGGTCTAGTCTATTGGGCCTGGACTGGGCATCAGGAAACACGGATTCTGCTTCCAGCTCTGCTCTGTGACCTGTGGCAAGACACTTATGCCCCCCTTCCCTTCCCATCCTCTACCTGTCTTGCTTCATTACAGCATACATTCTTTGGGGCCAGGGCTGTCATGTTTGTACAGCACCTAGCACAGTGGAGCTACGGTATTGGTAAGGACATCTAGATGCTTCTGGGGTACCAGTGTAATAACGAAGACAGCTGGCTTCAAAGAGATGGCATTTAATTGGGAGTGGGGGGGAAGAGTATATAGTTTCTGGGGTCTTAAGTGAAAACAGTGTCCAGTCTCATCAGTAATGGGCAGGAGAAATATACCATAAGCAGAATGGGCATATGTTGTGCTAGGCAGGCCGGACGACGAATGCCAAGAGTGTTATCTGCAGCGGAACTGCACGTAGGTTGGTGTCTGGTGCAAATGAGTAAAATATATTATGCATCCGATGAAGTGAGCTGTAGCTCACGAAAGCTTATGCTCAGATAAATTGGTTAGTCTCTAAGGTGCCACAAGTACTCCTTTTCTTTTTGCGAATACACACTAACACGGCTGTTACTCTGAAACTGTTCATACACTCTGTCAGCTTCTATGCTGCTGCATTCCTTCTATCTCCAGAGCTGGGAGGTCTGTTTGAATTCTCATCTGCAGCCTGCGCACCTAGCCAGCAGAGCGCTGCGGCTGCCGACCTAAGTACATCCATGGGCGAGGATCTCTAAGCACTCCGCACCATAATCTCTGGAGCTCCAGAACATGCTTTGATCAATCATGCAGGAGTGGCTGTCCGTCTCCTGGGTGGTGTGGGCACTCCCTGGATGGAGAGCTATTTTGTGCCAGGTGATGGCTTCCAGCAGACTGCAGCTGTTTAGTTTTCTCCCTTGATTCTGGGATATTTATCCGACTGGTTCTGGGTGCCGTGACTCTCACCTGTCTGATACTCCCCTCTTGAGTAAATAGATTGCTTTATTTGGTGGGGGGTTTTGTTCAAAGATATTTGTATAGGAAGCTTCCTCCACCACCCGGGATGCTCAGTCTACGCACGGCACTGGGCCAGTTGATCAGCACTTGGCCTACACTGGGCACTTCTATCGGTACAACTACGTGTCTCAGGAGCGTGAAAAATCTGCAACCCCAGAGACGTAGCTATGCTGCCCTGACCCCGGTGTAGACAGGGCTAGGTCGCCGGGAGAAGCTGTCACCGCTCAGGGAGGTGGATTAACTATGCTGACAAGAGAACCCCTCCCGTTAGTGTCGACACGGAAGCACACCAGCAGTGCAGCTGTGCCACGGGAGCAGTTTCAGTGTAGGTGTACCTGAAGTCTTCACAAAGAGGGTGGAGAAGTGTGTGTAGCCTGGTTATGCCCCCGTCATCTCTGTGTAAATGAGCATAAGCGTGACATGGAATGGGAGGCCGAGGTTTGCGTTATCCTTTTCTTCATGACTCTACTGGTACCTGCATTTTAAAGCCTCTGAAAGGACTCCAAAAATACCTGAGGTGCAATTGTTTAAACCTTCCCCCACCCACACCCCGCTTGGTTTGCAAAGCCACCTCCATTAGATCAATCCTGCTTCCTTTGCTCCTCTTTCTTCCTGCAGGTCGGCTCTGTGCTACTTATCCCAGGAGCCTGCGAGGCCCATCCTAGATTTGCTGCTGTTGGGCATTAGGAAATATGCTGCTGTCCATCTAAGAGTTCATATGGGATGTCTTGCTGCAAAAAAAAAAAAAAAAAAAGAGAGAGAGAGAGAGAGCGAGCACGCCACAGAGAGGCTGAAATTAAAGAGATCACCAGGAGCAACTTCCTTTGGATGAGGTTATGCTTTTAATTAACCTAGGAGTCTGCTGGGGAAAGCTCCAAGTTCTAAGAACATAGCCATAGTGGCTTGAAAACTTCATGCGAAACCAACGCAGCAAGGGTCACTCTTTGTCTTGATGGGAGTTTCAGGGCTGGTTAGGGTAGGGATGCCGTGTAGTTGTAGCTGTCTGTCAGTCCCAGGACATTAGAGAGACCAGAGCAGCTTCTGCTGGGAGAGGCAAGCTTTTGAGCCACGCAGAGCTCTTGTTTAGGTTGGTGTGGGCCACTTCAGGTCTGGTGGGTTGTGAAAAGTGGTTTCTAATTGTGCAATGGCCAGTGCCACTCAGTTTGCACGTAGCAGACCAGTGAGGTGTTGGAAATCTTTGCAAGGGCTGAGGTGGAATGGAGCGCGGGCCTTAAATCCAGTTACCAGCCATGTGGCACCAGGGCCAGACCTAAGGGGAGTTTCTCAAAATGACTAATCCAGATTGCTCTACCTGGTTTGATTAGAGCCTCCCAGAGGAGGGAGGGGAGAAGAGAAAAAGAAGCTTGAGGCTATATAAGCCCAAACAAAGAGCTCTTGCTTTGCTTTTCCAGTAGGCCTTTTCTGTGTCAGCAGCACACGTCTGTCTAGATTGGGTCTCAAAGATCATAGAATATCAGGGTTGGAAGGGACCTCAGGAGGTCATCTAGTCCAACCCCCAAGATAAGGTTGTAAGTCTTCACTATAACTCTGCCTCTTCCTTTGTGATGAAGTTTTTGCACTATATCCCAGCAGTCTTTTTAGAGAGCTCTTAGAATGGGTGATCCATTCTATTGCACGTTTCCTGCTGTGTGTAGATGGGCCGTGTGCACAGCTGTGATATAGACCTGGAGGTTCGTCAAAGTGTTTGGGCTGTCTTACGAGCCAGTCCTGAATGGATATGGCATTGGGGTCATTGGGAGAGATGTCTGGAGCTGATATTCTGCTTTTCTGTGAAGAAACGAAACTCTGTTCTGGCCAAGAAGCTGGAGTGAAAGATGCGCCTTATGAAAGAGACTGTACTTGGGAGTGAGGTTTTGGGATTCTCTCCTCAGCTCTGCCATTAACACATTTTCTCTTTGGGCAGACAATGAAAGATCTGTGCCTTGGTTTACATATCTATATACTGGACATATAAAATATGTGTTAGAAACCCAACCACCATCTTGGCCTTACCCACCTGTTAGAAGGGGGAAGTTGCAGAGATTTCTACCAGGTTGTTGTCTCTGGACCTTGCAGGAAAATTATTCTTGATATTTCACTGCTTTCCAGAGGGTTTGGAATGGCAGCCATGAAACTGACCAGAATCTCATGTTAATTTCACGTTGTGGCACCTAGGAGTAGTTGCAGAAGCTCTTGCTCTGAGCAGTGATGAAGGTGATGTTGATCTGGTTCACATTTGGAAGGAAGATTCTTTGTAACCACAAAGGCTAGACATTAATCTGTGTTGCATTAGAGCTTAAATCTTGTAGGAATGGGGTCTGAGGATCCAGTACTTGCTAGGGAAAGCTCTTGAGTATGTCTGGATTTTTCAAGCCAAGTATAGTAATCGGAGCCGGATTAACTTTTTGTGGGCCTGGCGCCCAACTTGTTTGTGGACCCCCAAGGGGGCAGTGGAGAGTGGTGCAGGGGGGTCGGTCTCTGGAGCGAGGGGCTGGCCAGAGGCCTGGCATGGGCGGCCCTGCTCTGCCCAGCCCAGTGAGAGGGCACTATTTACAAACCGGCAGTTGCCAGACGCACAGTGTCCCACCCAGCCTTGTGCTGCCAGCATGCCCCTTCCCCTCCTGGGTGGGCCCATGCCACGCACAGAGCCCCCCCCCCCCCCCCAACACTGGAACAGCCCTCCAATTCCCTATGGCCAGAGCCATCCCCCGCACCCACTATGCCCAGCGCCCCCCAGACCCTGCCACAAATGCACAGCGTCCTGCACAACACCACCCCTGCCCAGCGCCCCACCACAACTGCACAGCACCCCACACAAAACCCCCACTCCCTAGTGCTTCAGCACACACAGATCCCGCCCTCACAGCCCAGCACCCCCCCCCCCCCCCAAGCCCTCCAGACACCCATGCCCTGCCTCCCAGCCACATTCACCGGCCCTGCTGGGAGGCAACTCTCTCTGCCGGGCTGAGCCGCCAGTGCAGGTCCCGGGACAGGGAGTTGCTCTGGCCCCCTCGGTGTGATCAGCCAGGCCAGGGCCTGCCCCAGCCAGCCTCCCTCAGGACCCACTTGCCTGGGGGGGCCCAGCCAAGCCCCCGACACTGTCCTGTCCTCTCTTCCCCCCCCCCACCCCCCCGCACGCATTCTGCACCAGTCCCAGGCAGCTCAGCGCCTGGGAGACAGGTGGGGCCCCACAGGTGGTGGGAAGCGGAGGCTGCCCAGAGCCAGAGGTGCGAAAAAACAGGAATACTGTTCGTAGCTGTCCTGTGGCCATGGTAGAAGAGGGTTCGAGATCCTCTGTGCTGCAGCCTAAAGGGAAGTGGGCAGGGTTACTTACTTCCCTTGTTTGCTGTGGTAACAATGCACAATGCTAATCTGGGAAGTCCATGCATGTTTAAGTTACAAGCGCTCTGGATTTTTTCATTAGAAGTACCTGGAACTCTTTGTTTGTCCACTGCTTTAAACACGACGTTAAAATTTTAACTTAAAGTACAGTAAAAAATTAACAAGGCTGTGGAGTTAAAGGTACAGAGAAGAGAAACTTTTCACCTCTGAGCAAGTCAGAAAGCAGAGATTTACCTAATGAGTGATGTTCCAGGAGCCCCCGTTCTCCCACTCACGGGCCAGCGTAGAACGGTCACGAATCTGTGTGGGAAGGAACACTTCACAGCGTCTCTGCAAGCCTGGAACCGCAGAGTGTGGGATACAGGTTGGAGGTGAGGTAGCTAGTGCTAATGATCTGTCACTGCCTCAAGCACCAAACTTGCCAAAAAACTGTGGGCTGTCTGTACAAGCGGTTGTCTGAATGTAGTACGCCACTGACTTGGGCACGTATTAATCCCTCTTACGACCCACCTACCTGATGCTGTGGGACGTGCCAATGTGCTTTGTGCCAATGGCTGGTGTTCCTCTGTATGGCAGATTTCACTTGTGCCTGTTGGGTTTGAAGTGGGTTACTAATGGATCATTACGGTGCAAGTACCGTCCTGGGGCAGCGTGGCTGCACTGCTGATAGGTAGTCTCTGGGATCAGCCGTTTCCGTGTCCTCTCACAAGCTGGCTGTGGAAGACATGTGACGCTTAGCCGTTCTCTTGCCTGCAGGACACATGAGATTTAAGCATTCCAGCGCCTGCCTTTGCAGTATCTATATTTCAATATATTCTAAAGCCCGGGAACTCTCAGTACTGAAGTCTTAACGAGAAATGTCAAGAACATCCTGGTACTTCAATAGGAGGCAGGAACAGCGTGGTTTGACTTGCAGAAAATGACTCCAAGAGTGCACTCAGTGAGTTGACTCTAATTTGGCATTTCAGGATCTACCGCTCAAGACCCCACAGTTTACAATCCCATAGTACGTATTGTAACAGACCCTACAGTATAGTGCCTCTGAGTGGGAAGGAAGGGCTAATTTATAACCCTGAGAACTGACACCCTGAACTGGTCCTTAAAGGAAGGAGCATTGGTTACATTCTGCAAAAAAGAGACTACGTTATCAGCAGTAAGAAATGAGGCCCAAAGTCCAGTTGTCCTCGGTAGCAGAGATTTTGGCTCCTCAGAACTGGTGGCTTTTGCTAGGAGCGGTGTTAGAGAGCTTATTCCTTCACTCTCCCACTTCCCTGGTCCTTCTCGCATGAACAGAGAGCAACAATATCCGAAGTCCAAAGGTGCAAACAATTCGATGTTTATTGGGGTGAACTTCCAGCAAGCTTAAATACAAGTTCCTTTTTCCTTATTTTCGAATCCCAACTTACTTCCTGTTTGCCCCTAATTTATATAGTAATACTCTTAGCTATACCTTAACCAATCATTCTACTGAAATTTAACTAACCAATCCTAACATATTGTAACATGATTAGCTAACCAATTATATCCCACCACAATAATTAGATTACACCCAGCAAAATTAATTATGCAGCAGACAGAAACAATCACAGAACCAGACACAGATTATACAGACAAACAATAGCAAAGTGGGAACTATAATGACAAAACAATACAGAAGTGAGGATTTCACATCCCAGCTATTGATAAGTGAGTTCTTCCCAGACAGGATGCTATCAAACTAAGTTTCCTTTTACATTTTCTAGGCACTTCCCTTTCTCTGGAGGTGATAGGAATACAATCCTGTCCTGATAGTGCCTGACAGCCCAATAGCACCTTATTTCAATGTGACTAGTTTGGAAAGTGAGGATATGACCGTTCGCTTCCTAGCTTATGGCTGCCTCTGCTGCTTAGCCAAAGGCCTTAGCCTAAGAACAGGGCCTCAAACTGTCACAGTAAGAGAAGGCCCTTACACCAGCAGACAGTGATTTTGATTCTTTCTTTTATATCTCTAGAACTAGCCAAGTGATAAGAATACCCCTAAATTCTTAAAGTACAGGCCTTTACAGACAGGCCTGAATATCTATATCCTAACACTCAACCCCTTTTTTTCGTTTCTTTTGGGATCCTCCTGCCCAGGCATCCCTGGAAAAGCATAGGACATATGGCGACACATTTCCTGATAGGGCCAGGCATCAAGGTGGAAGGTGTTGATGCTCCATCTGTCCCACTGCCCCTTGTGTAGTCTAGTGCCCTGCACCTTCTCTCGTACGGGCATACCACACCTATTCCAATTAGTGTTCCAGACTTCCCAGTATAGTGGGTCCGAGAAGGTTGGGTCCGGGTTGTCTAGTACACTTGTGGGGTTTGGAGGGCTTATTACATTACTTATAGGTTATAATTAGTGGCTGTTCTCTAGGGGGTTGTGCCCCCCTTGATCGTTTCCATATGCAATGTAACACACATATAATTAACAATACACCAGCTGTTATGATAATCCACAGCAACACCGAGAGTCCTGACCACTGCAGTATGGTCCAACATCCTGGCCACCACCAAAAACACTGCTTCTCCTCCTCTGATAAGGTTAAAATTTTGTCAGCACCATCCTGTAGTGTGGATTGTAAGTGTGTCCAACTCTTGGCGCTTGCAGCAAGTTGCTCTTGTAATCTTTGTGTACTTTTGTCCATATTGTGTGTCCATTGGATATCCACAGTGAAATTTGGTATTGTCCAAACCAATTCAACTACTTGGTACGGTATGGGGTAGTAGGTGCTGGTTCGATTGTTTACAGCGATTAAGTCCACTGATCTATTGGTGCACCACAGTCCAGGTGGCAGTGTATAGAAGTTCATAATTTTGTCATACACTGGAAGGATTTTGCCTCCTAGTGTTATATTTCAGGATTGCATACATTCCCAACAGAATACACCGTACCCCATATACATTAGCCCTAAATGCCCCCCCTTTGCAATAGGCCATTGATCCTGCTCCTCCATAGTCATAGGAGAGGGGCACATCCATATTCCTCCTCTGGATATACAACTGCTTAATGTGATGACAGTCCAATTTACCCCATTCCACCCCCCCACCTATTCCCTAGTGGCTCCCAACGTGCTCCCCCTTCCCTACTTACTCCCATAGGGTTCAAGGGAACCACCTTATTTGCATTTCCTTCCCATGGTATCATAGTAACAATTACACAAGAACTGTCCCCACAGGTCGGGGATGTTATTTTCCAGGTAGATGGGTATGTTTTTGCAATTGTGGATAGATATGGGCTAGCCTCCCGATTTAATACTGAAGGCCATTGTTCTGACCAAGCATCTCTCATAATATCCATTAACATTATTAACTGAGCATTTTGAATACCTACGCACACTTCTCCCCATGTTAGTCTTCTGAAGCCCTCCTCTACCCATGTCACCAGGTCCCCTGCCCAATGAGTTAACTGCAAGTTTACCTCTACTGCTGTCCTCCACCCTGTGGCAACTGCTGATAGTTGCTGTGCCATTAATTCATTAATTTGTTATTGAAATTTCACATTTTGGCTTACTAATTGTTTGGTTACCCACTCGTCCCCCAGATTCCATGTACCCAGCATAGTGTTCCCAGCTGCCCACAATCCCCTTTTCTGACGATTCCAGGTGTGTCCCCTCACCCATGCATTGAATTGTTGTTTCAATCCTTTTATGTATATACTACAATTAGGATGGATTTGGTCCACCCACCATTCCTTGGGGTGTACCACCCATGTAATAGAGTGAAAGGACACGTTAAAAAGTGCTGGCTGCACCTGCTCCCACAATGGCTCCCATACATTTGCTCATCGGGGAATATTCTTGGCTCCAGGCTGTGGCTGTGGCCACTTTAAATTTGGATTCTTCCAACTTGGCATCCATATCACCTGTAGGGTTACATTCTGTAAAATGGTTAACTCATCATACACCCAGCGTCCCAAAGGGGATTTTACGCCTAATGTAATATGTACATAACAATCACACCCTCGGGGATTATCTTCCATGGAAGTACCATTGTGGTTACATATGGTAACATCACACCCTAAATGTGGGGCCCTATTTTCCCAAGAGGGTTCATTTGCTCCAGGAGACCAGAGGGTTATATTCGTTGGACCCTCTGTAACAAACCACATAGCTGGGTAACTGTGTTTTCCCTATCGTTAATCATGGCAGCACCCAGGGAGTACCATGCGATATTTCCTGATAAATTTGATATTCTCCACCTGGTTGGGATTGCCCCATCTAATCCATAAACCATATACCGACACTGCCAAATTCCTGCTGGAGTATTAGTGGTACAGCTTTCTCTGGGGAGATTCTCATAGTCTTCATTAGCTTTATTACCACCGGTTGCATGTGTAGCCGTCCATGTGTTTCCTCCTTTTGACACTTCACATCGTGGGATCTGAATAGAATTTGTAAATGTGACAATTGTGATTAGCACTAGTAATTGTTCCATCCAGGGCCAGGGAATTTTCATCCTTTTTGAATTAACCTGTAATACACACACAACAAAATTTACACGTCCCCTTTCCCAATCCCCTGTTTGTACCTTTTTATTTGCGTGCAGTGAACCCACTCCCGTCCTCCATTCTCTGTACCCAGTAATAGCAGACTGGGCCCTAATTGGTCAAGGACAAGATAGGGGCCCTTCCATTTAGGAGCTGGGAATGGATGGTGTTGACCTGGAATCTTGTACATCACTAGATCTCCCACCATGGGTAGATTACGCTCCCCAGGCAGGTCATACCATGCTTTGACTCTTGCTGCTCCTTGCTCGTCTCGCCAGGCCACCGCCTGCTGTACGTGTTTTACATGTTCGATTAAAGTTAAAATCCATTCTTGTGTTTAAGCCATGTATAGTGACTTCCCCAGGTACGGGGGTAAGTAGATTTTCCCACCGTTCCATAGGCCTTCCCATGAGAGCTTCATATGGAGAAAATCCTGTGCCCTTTGATTCTCAGGCCCTTATTCTCATTAAGACAAAGGGCAGTAACTGTGACCAGTTTTTTCCTCCGATTTCCACTCCCTTTCTTAGCTCACTTTTAATGGTGCGGTTCATGCGTTCCACCTGCCCCGTAGCTTGGGGGTGATAAGCAATATGGAACAACTGTGTGATTCCAGTGAGGGCTGATAGCTCCCCTAACAGATCTGACCGAAAAGCAGCTCCTTGGTCTGAGTCAATCACCTTTGGGACCCCGCAGCGAGTGAATACCTCATTTACCAGTATTGCAGCAGTTACCCGGGCAGTTTGATACTTTGTGGGGAAAGCTTCCACCCACCGGCTGAACGCATCCACTACCACCAACATGAATTGGTTTTTTCTGTGATCTGGTGGTAGGGGTCCTGTGTAATCAATCTGTATTCTTTCCCATGGTCCCCTTGGGGTTTGTCTCATTAATTCTCCCCTTAGCACCTTGTGAGGTGGGCTGTGCCTGGCACAGTCCAAACAACGTTCCAGATGTGATTTTAAATCAGCTGCCATTCCTGGCCACCAGCACAACCTTTTTAAAGTTCCCAGTGCCTCCTCAAACCCGGGGTGTCCCCCTGCCAAGCTTCCATGCACCCAGCTTAAGAAAGCCGTCCGACTTCCCTGAGGGCACAACATTACCGGTCCCTCAATTGTTAAGACACACCAAATCCCTTCCATTAGTTCCACCTTTGGCACATGCCTGTCCCCAAGTTTCATGATGCCTTCCAGTCCTGGGTCAGATTCCTGCAACTCTCGAATTCGCCCTCCCCGATCTGTATCCACCCTGCTTCTTGTTAACGCTGCTACAGGCACTCTCTCTTCTGGCTCCCAGGGCCATGGGGGTGTCTCTGTTGCAGCCCGCCTGGCCTCTACATCAGCCAGATTATTTCCTTTGCTTAGGGGTCCTGTTTTCTTGTGTGCCTTTACCTTTACCACATTGATCCATGTAAAACAGTGACTCAGCTCCTCCACTCGCTTCCACCAGGTAGCATGCTTGATTGTGGAGCCGTCTGTTGCCCTGAAATGATTATCTGCCCACCATCTCGGCATTAATGTGGCACCACGAAATACATAATCTGAATCTACCACCACCCAACATTCTGGCTCAAATTTGGGATCCACTTCATTTAAAGCTGTTAGCAAGGCTGCCAGTTCTGCCTCCTGAGCTGACCTTGCTTCTAGTGAGAAACCAACGCTGCTGACTGTCTCATTTCCTCTGATTCCCACAACAGCTAAGCCTGCAGTTTTCCATCCCCCTTGATACCTACAACTTCCATCCAAAAACCATACCAGTGTCCCCTCTTTTACCTGATTGGGATTAGCCGCCCGAAACACCTGATGTTGGCTTCACATTGGTGTGGGGTGCCAGCCAGATGTAATCCAGCTACCCAGACTGTGGGTTCCTTTCACACCTCTGCTTTAATGTTTTCTGCCTGTAGAGCCAGCAACCATTTAGCAATACACTGCCCACTCACTTGTCCCTGTAAGATAGTGTGCATGTTTTAACAGCCGCAGGGGGTCAGGATGAGATCGGACTATGACTTTCTGCATTCCCGTAAGGTATTTAAATTTCCCTACCCCCCAGTAGGTGCACAACAGCACCTTTTCACACCCTCCCTACTTCAATTCCACAGCACTCAAAAGTCGAGAGGCAAAGGCCACAGGTCGGTCCTTTGCTCCATACTCCTGTGTGAATGCACAACCAATGGTAGTGTCTGATACCAAAGGATACAGATAAAAGAATTTCTCCCCATCCGGGGAGGCCAGCACTGGAGCACTGGCCAGGTTTTCCTTTAGCACTCTCACTGCCTCAGTACACTCTTCTGACCATTCCCAAGTTGAGGCTCGGGTTAGGTCAAATAGAGGCTGGGCTATTTCTGCATAATTGGCCACAAAATCCCTGCAAAATCCAGTTAGACCCAGAAAACTTTGCAAGCTTTTAACATCCGTAGGCAGTGGCAGGGACTGGATCAGTTGCACCCGTCCCTTATCGATTTCCCTTCCCATCTGAGACACTTCCACTCCTAAGTAGGTCACTCTTGTCTGTCCCATCTGAGCCTTTTTCCCATTGACCTTCAATCCTGCTCTTGCCAAAGCTTGCAGGACCTGCTCAGTTAGTTCCCTGTCTTCTTCCTCTGTCCCTGACATTAGCAACAGGTCGTCTACATATTGTATGCACTTTGCTGAATCCACCCCCTCCAGAGTCTGTCTCATGTATCTGTGAAAAATTGCAGGGGATTCCCTATATCCCTGGGGTAGGACTGTCCAGCAGAATTGTCTGCCCTCCCATGTGAATGCAGTTTTATACTGACACGAGGTAGCTAGTGGCAGAGACCAAAACCCATTAGCTATGTCCAAAACAGTGAAAATTCGGAATTGGGGTCCAATAGGGGCCAACATTTCAGGGTATGCTGCCACCACTGAGGCTGGCGAATTGGCCAGAGCATTTAGTGCCCTGTAATCCACAGTGAGGCGCCAGGTACCATTTGGCTTTCTCACGGGCCACACAGCAGCATTACAAGGGGAGGCAACTGCCCGAATCAGTCCCCTCTGTTCCAACTCCCCAATAGTTGCCCCCACCTCTGCCAATGCCTCCCGAGGAATAGGATACTGTTTCTGTGGGGGAGGGTCCCCTCCCTCCATCAGTATCTCCATGCTGCCCCTACCACAATCCAGGTTATCCTTCGCCCACGCAGGGATGTGTTCCCACCCAGCCGGGGGTGGTGGGAGGGCATGTGCCGCCTTAATGGTCATAGTGGCTATCCCCATAGGAATGGTATAGCCCTGACCGTCCTGCGTTTGCCCCAGTAAACACACCCAATTGGCTAAATCCAGTACAAGTCCCAGTTTGTGTAAATCTCCTGCCCCTAACAGATTAAGCATATCATTACAACCCCACATAATCTCCCCTTCCCCCCCAGATTCCTTTGATTTGTCCCCGCCTCAGGGTTAACTGTGTCTCCCCTCCTGTTGCCCCTACAATTGTCACAGTCCCTTCTGAGGGTCTCCCCTGCCCCCATGTGGTTAAGCTGATGGCTGCTCCAGTGTCTATCAAAAAATCCCTCATGGGACTCCCTTCGATTGCCCCCTGGAGCGTGGGGCAACCAGATGTATCCCGTCCTAAACTGAGAACGTGGACGGGACGCCTCCCAGGGCACCCCTAAGTTGCAGCACCCACCTCTGTCCCTCCCACTGGTTCATGGGGGGACCGGGGGTCCTGGCACCGAACACATTCCTGTCTCCATGCAAAATTGTGTGTCTGGCATTTCAGGCAGTCCCAGTCCCTTGGCCTCCGGGACCAGTTTCCCCCTGATCTGGTAAGATCGTGGGTAGTCAGTTTAGCCTGCAGTCTCTGGATCTGTTGCTCTATAGCTGCCCGCTCGTCCCTGACTACCCTCCCAAAGCCACGAACTCTCCCTCTACCTCCTCCTCTCCAGGCTGACCCACTCCTTTCCACCTTGTATTGATCCCCCGCAGTAATAGCATGGACTGGCTCTTCCCCCTGATGCATCTGCCTCCACACATCTGCCTGTTCCAGAAACTGGGGTAGCTGATTGGGAGCAAGTTCAGGGTGCTGCAACCTTAAATGCCCCACGAACTGCGGATTGCTCAGCTCCAACCATTTCTCCAGCAATTCCACACCCCTACCCTGCTCCACACCCCCACCAGGTCCCGGTGCCCCTGCCTGTGGCATCACCCATGGACCATCCAGGGGATCCACCCAGCACCGTGCCCATGCCTGTATGCGATTAAGTGTATCCCGCCCTGTTTCCCCCGGGATTCGCTTCATCTTATTCATCCCCGCAGTACGAGAGTACACCCCAAACAAGTGTTTTGCCACCTGTCCGGGGATTAGAAAGGGGTGTGCCACTCCTGCCACATCGATTCCCAAGGTGCCTCGTCCCAAAAGACTACGCCATGAGATCACCTGGTCCTCACGAGTTAGAGCCTCCATCTCCCTGCCCACCTCCACTAGCCACAGCACAAACTGATCCCAGTCATTCCGGGGTGCCTTTCCCAAACGGCCCAGTACTGCCTCCCGGTCCTTCAGGGACAAGGGGCGGATTTCTGCCTCTTCTACTACTTGTGGGGCCTGGTCCCCCCACCCCGCAACCGGGGCCACTATTCCTGCCTCCTGCAGTTCCTCCCGGGTAGCCTCTCTTGCAGGGGCTGTAACTGTGGATCGCCGGCTTACAACGTCCACTGGCAGTGGTGGGTACAGTGTTTTTTCAGGGTAGGGTGGTAGAGGTGTCTCCTTCAGTTCCATTAGTGGGGCGGATGGTTTGGGGTCCCCAAGTCCATTGCCCCCATGTTTACAATGATACAATTCCTCCTCTAAGTCTCCTACTCTCCCCAGCAGTTCATCCCTCTCTCTCCGGATTGCCTCACAAGACTCCTCTGTCCGTGCAGCATCCCGTGCCTTCAAATCTGCTACCTCTACTGCTAACACAGATTTTTCTGTTAAAATCTGTTGCTGATCCACAATCCCCTCCACATCCTTAATGTGTTGGAGGAGATCAGCTTCCCTTTTTACCCACTATGCCATCCCAGCACACAAACCTTGTAATACCATTCCCTTTTTCCTACACTCTTTTCCCTTGGGGTCTCCCAAAACCTCTCCCATCTCCTTCTCAGTCTCATCCCAGGTGAACCCCTGCAGCTGGTATGGGCCCTGATTCTTCCTTATCCATTTGTTCAAAAAATCCGTTACCCCAGCTTGCCAGAACCCGCAACTACCATCACGAGAGTTCGCCATACCCCCTCCAGGCAGCTGCATGGACTGTTGGGGAGGGGGACTTACAGGCTGCCACTCACCTATCCAATGCGATGTATCCAAGTCACGGCACCAAGATGTTAGAGAGCTTATTCCTTCACTCTCCCACTTCCCTGGTCCTTCTCGCATGAACAGAGAGCAACAATATCCGAAGTCCAAAGGTGCAAACAATTCGATGTTTATTGGGGTGAACTTCCAGCAAGCTTAAATACAAGTTCCTTTTTCCTTATTTTCGAATCCCAACTTACTTCCTGTTTGCCCCTAATTTATATAGTAATACTCTTAGCTATACCTTAACCAATCATTCTACTGAAATTTAACTAACTAATTGTAACATGATTAGCTAACCAATTATATCCCACCACAATAATTAGTTTACACCCAGCAAAATTAATTATACAGCAGACAGGAACAATCACAGAACCAGACACAGATTATACAGACAAACAATAGCAAAGTGGGAACTATAATGACAAAACAATACAGAAGTGAGGATTTCACATCCCAGCTATTGATAAGTGAGTTCTTCCCAGACAGGATGCTATCAAACTAAGTTTCCTTTTACATTTTCTAGGCACTTCCCTTTCTCTGGAGGTGATAGGAATACAATCCTGTCCTGATAGTGCCTGACAGCCCAATAGCACCTTATTTCAATGTGACTAGTTCGGAAAGTGAGGATGTGACTGTTCGCTTCCTAGCTTATGGCTGCCTCTGCTGCTTAGCCAAAGGCCTTAGCCTAAGAACAGGGCCTCAAACTGTCACAGTAAGAGAAGGCCCTTACACCAGCAGACAGTGATTTTGATTCTTTCTTTTATACCTCTAGAACTAGCCAAGTGATAAGAATACCCCTAAATTCTTAAAGTACAGGCCTTTACAGACAGGCCTGAATATCTATATCCTAACAAGTGGTACAGGAGTTAGTTCTTGATGCCCAAGAAGAATTCAGGAACTGTTTTTCTGTTTGTAAATGGTACATGTAGCACCTGTGATCGGGGCCCCGTTGTGCTAGACACATGGGAGGAGACACCCCTATCCACAAGAGCTTGAACCAGAACCTCTTCAGTTGCAGCTCAGTGCTGCAACCACATGCTCATCCTTTCTACAGCCACCTGATTATTTCTCCAAGTGAGCCGCGAATGCCTACCCTAACCAGCTCTTTTATTCTCCCTTCAGGTTCTTCAGGCTGTAAAAGTTGCATCTGGACACCGTCCTCTTGGCAGCTGGAATTTGCCACGCTAGATGGTATAGCGCCTGCAGCAAGAACCCCGAGAGGAAACATGGCCCACTAGCGTTTCCCAGGACAGGGCAAAGTTTCAGGATGGCAGCTCAGAGGATTCGTGCTGCCAACTCCAGTGGCCTCCCACGCTGCAAGTCCGAGGGGACACTGATCGACCTCGGCGAAGGGTTTTCAGAAACCAGCTTTAGTGACGTCAAAGGTGAGCAGAATTTTGCAGCGTTTGATATTTGTATTGCAGTAGCAGGTGGAGGCCCTGACTAAGACCAGTGTCCCATGGCATTAGGCTCTGTATGCACATATAATACAGTACTGGACAAGACGTACAAAGGGGGCTTGGGGAGAAAGGAATGGTGGTAAACTGACTCCTCAGGTGGGAAGTGAAGGGATGAAGTGACATGCTCAAGGTCACACAAGGAGTCTGTGGCAGACCTAGGAATTGAACCTCAATCTTCTGAGTCCTAGTCTAGTCCCTTAACCAGCACCGATCGCCTTCCCCTGCAGTTTGTTTTCCCTAATTTTCTAGTTTAAAATGTCTCCTCCTTAGGGGGTCAGCGTTTTGAGGGGGTTTTGTAAACACTTAGAAAGACCTGGGATCTTCCACACTGACAGGAGCACCCAGTGTCAAGGCAGTTTGGATTCAAGGGCTCTGTGAACACAGACCCTAACCGGTATGGTGGAAGCAACTGAAAATAGACTAGGCTCCTGATTGATTTCCATTGTCATCTCCTGAAAGGGCCACTTTCAACTAGTTTGTTACAGTTGTGTTTAGTTCATTATCTAACAAACATTGATTTGCGAGTGGCAGGAAAGTAGTTTGTGCAGTTTCCTTCTTTACCCACAGTCAGCCTGTGGAGCTCATTGCCAGGGGATGTTGGCAGACTGAAAGTGCAACTGGGTTCAAAACCGAATGAGATAAGGTAATGGAGGATAGGTGTACCAATGGCTATTAGCCAAGATGGTCAGGGACGCAACCCCATGCTCTGGGTGTCCCTGGCCTCTGACTGCCAGAAGCTGGGACTGGATGACAGAGGATGGATCACTCGAAATTGCCCTGTTCAGTTCACTCCCTCTGAAGCACCTGGCACCGGTCACTGTGGGAAGACAGGATACTGGACTAGACCCAGTATGGTCATTTGTATGTTCTTTGGGGGCAGCGGGTTGGCCTGGTACAAATAGAACTGAAACAAACATGGTTTTTGTTTGGCAATGGTGACTTATGATCTTGCTTAAGTGCTACTTCTCCTTCAGTGGGTTGGCTCTGTTCCTTGTCAATCAGCAGCCAGGCATTCCAGCCCTCTTCTCGTTTCCCTCACTGGAAGCAAGTGGCTGCAGAATAACTCTTGTGTTCTAGTTAGGGGGCTAGCTGGACGGGGGGAGAAGATGTATCCTTGGCTGAGCTGCTCTCCCCTCCCTGGCCTGTGGGGCTCATTACACGAAATGGCAGAGCCATCCTCCAGCTCCAGGCTGCCCCTCACGCATGCAGAAGGACAGCGATGGGCCTTCCATTGCGGCACTAACCACGGGCCTCGTACGCATCCCCTCCTGCCTGGAACATGTCCGTTTTATCTTGCAACAAATGAATTGGTTAGTGAATAATCAAAAACGAGAACAAAACCCACAGCGCCCACTACTGAGGCGAGTGTAGGGGGAGGATTGGAAATGGATTGTCAGCCAAAAGCGATGGTTGTCCTTGGGATTGTGCAGATGGTGGTGACACACACGTGACTTGGCATCTTTGGAGAAAACCACTCACCTTCGGGTCTCCCAGCCCAGCATAAAGCATCAAGTGGGGACCAACTCCTCATGCAGTCCTGAAACATGTCCCATCAGCAGAATAAACCATCTCCATTTTGCCCACTTGGCATCTGTGAGAGATGTGGCCTTTTGCCAGGCTCTAATAATTACTCTTTGTTTCCACCGGATACTAGTGGCAAAGGTCCTTGTGACTCATCAGCTGCTGCTTACACAGATGGCTTGGTGTTTTCTTCTAGACCAGCTTGCTGACCCAGTTCTTTGTCAGCTTCGTACCTTGAGTACTGTGAAGCTCAGGCAGCCCGTACAGCTTGGGGGGGGTGATGTGGACAGAAGAAGAAAAACAACTAGAAAAGTTTGAGTGTTCTCTTGGCAGCCATATACAGAGGACGAAGAAATGCTCATTTCCCATTTTTCCTTAATCCATTTCTTCCTTCACTTTCCCCACATGCCCTTTGAAAATCACAAGTCCTAATGGCAGGCTGCACTCCCGCGATGGATCAGTCCTGGCATGAGTTTTGATGCTATAAGACAATGCAGACTCTGTAGCTCACACAACATTGGCAGTATTGCCAACCTCAAGCATTCAAAAATCATGAGTCAGGCCACACACAATTGTGAGATTTCAAAAGAGAGGAACGCCCCCACCCCATATTATTTGCTTTTACAGCTTCTGAGTCTTTAGGGTGTCCTTGAACTGTGTTTTCGTGCATTTTACTGCCACCATAAGGGGTAGGAACTTACCTTTTTTAAAATGAAAGATGAGATTTTTCCCCTAATCGCATGACTTTGGGACTTTAAAATGATCTTTCATGAGCTTTATGATGAGATCGTAAGAGTTGGCGACGCTGACAGTTTGCCTGATGAAGGAATGTAAAGGGTTATTTACGTTATTTTGGAATAAGGTAGGATATGAATGTAAAGCTCTCTAGCTGTTCTGGAATAACTCCCCTGGGGGGGGGAGGGATAGCTCAGTGGTTTGAGCATTGGCCTGCTAAACCCAGGGTTTTGAGTTCAATCCTTGAGGGCGGGACCATTTAGGGATCTGGGGCAAAAATTGGGGATTGGTCCTGCTTTGAGCAGGGGGTTGGACTAGATGACCTCCTGAGGTCCCTTCCAACCCCGATATTCTATGATTCCAGAACAGTTATTCTGTACTAGCTATGGCAGTCAGTTTCCCCGTGTATACAAGCCCTCAGACTGGGGCCAAACTTCAGGGCAGCCTTTAATGTGGGAATACCTGTGTCATTAGCACTTTAGCTCTGTAATTCAGAGACCCCGGTGCTGAGCCTGCGGAGTAACCACACAATACTGATTTCTTTGGAACTTGCTCTTCACCCAGCTTTAGGCTCCTAGTGTGATTTTTACTTGTTTCCCCTCCCCTTCCCTCCGTGAGCACAAGTGTCCACACCTCCCTGAAGTAAAGAACATCTCCCTACTCCCATATGATGTACTGAACAGCGCGTAAGTTTAACCTGCTTGTTTGTTGGCTGGAGGCTGACTGCTTCCTTGCTTCATCGCTCTTAGGCTGAATCCTAGAATGGCATTAACCATTCCCTACCACTTGTTTACATTAAATACATCAATGGAAGCACTTTCATTTATGAACAGACAATTTATCTTAAAGATGCAGCAGCTTCAAACCTGTTTGCAATTCCTCCAATTCCATTAAGGCAGGGAATGGTACAGAGTAGCTAATGTCCAACTAGGAAAGGTATGTACTATCAATGTGGCTTCTTTACCTTTTCTTCGCACAGAAGCAGGGAATGTTTAAGAGCTTTCCCCAAGGAGAACCATGTGTTGGGGTTTCTTCTTTCCCCAGTGAAGTACGCTCTAAGAAAACGGAATGTAATGGACGTTTGGATACTTTTTAAAATAATCTTATTGTACCCAGCACAGTGCCAGATAATCTCGCCACTGGCTTAGTCTAAATGAGCTGTGAGAAATAATTTCAGTTACAATGACGCAAATGCTGGCAAATGATAGGTGTCGTTAAAAGCAACAACAAAACCCCCCATTGATGGCTTTGTTTCAAGAGTAGCCAAATGTAGAATTTAATATCAAAAGTCATTGTAGCTATCAACTGGGGTTTTGTTTGAAAATGTTAACTTAGTAGATTGTTTAAAGTTGTGATTCAGCCAGGCATTTGCGTTTGGTGTCTCCACACTAGTCCTATTGAGTTGTGTTAAAAACATGGTGTTCGTATCGGGTTTGTTGAACCCTAGTTGCAGTGCCCTCTGGGTACATGCTCCTGGAGCAGAGTATTCCGGGAGTTAAGGCCACTGCAGGATCAAGTGGGTATGTCTACAGTGCAAAAAACAAACAAACAACAACAAAAACCCCACACAGCAGTGAGTCGCAGAGCCTGGATCTACAGACTCAAGATATGTCTACACTAGAAATGCGACAGCAGGACGGCTGCAGTACTGCATTGTAGACACTACAGCATCAGATGCTGTTCTTCCATCACTGTAGTAAATCCACCTCTCCAAGACACAGTAGCTAGGTTGATGGAAGAATTATTTTGTTGACATCGCAGTATCTACATTGGGGCTGAGGTCGGCTGCATTATTTTAGATCAAAGTTGCAGAAGCTACCTGAAGCCTGTATCCCAAGTTAGGGGGAAAAGTTCTTAGGGAAGGGTTGCAGGCCAAGATGAATGAACAAGCATCTCAAACAGATTATTAAGAGAAAGCAGACAGCCAAGAGGAATAGAAGAAGGGATGGATCCGCAAGGAAAGCTACTTCTTGGAGGTCAGAAAGTGTAGGGGAAAGTGAGAACTGTCAAAAGCCAAACAGAGTTAGACTTTGCAATGGGAATTAAAACCAATAGTAAAAGGTTCTGTAAAAAGAAAACACAAAGAAGTGGGACTGCTAAACATTGAGGATGGGGTGGAGATTAAAGATAATCTAGGCATGGCCCAACACCAAAATGAATATATTGCCTCAGTTTTTAATGAGGCTAATGAAGAGCTTGGGGTAGTGGCAGGATGGCTAATGGTAATGAGGATATGAAGTAGAAATTGTCACATCCAAGGAGGGAGTCAAAGTCAAACGGTTTAATGGGACCAAACCGGGGGGCCCAGATAATCTCCATCCAAGACTATTAAAGGAACTGGCACATGAAACTGCAAGTCCAATAGCAAAGATTTTTAATGAATCTGAAAACTCTAGGGGTCGTACCCTGTGACTGGAGAATTATTAATACAGGACCTATTTTTAAGAAAGGTGGGGGAAAGTGATCCAGGAAACTACAGGCCTGTTAGTTTGACCTCAATTGTATGCAAGGTCTTAAAACAAATTTTGAAACAGAAAGTAGTTGAGGACATAGTGGTGAACGGTAATTGGGATAAAATACAACACGGTTTCACAAAAGGTGGACCATGCCAGGCCAACCTGATCACTATCTTTGAGAAGATTTTTGTAGAGAAAGGAAATGCAGTAGATCTAATCTACCTGGATCTCAGTAAGACATTTGATACAGTTCCACGTGGGAAATTAATAGTGGTATTAATCTCCATCTAGTTGCAGTGCCCTCTGGGTACATGCTCCTGGAGCAGAGCATTCAGGGAGTTACCCACATGACCCTGCATGTGTTCAGGCTCCTAGCAGCATTGTGGGAATGATGGCAATATTCACTGAGTTCCAGATCATTCTGAAAAACTAATGTCTGCGTGCGATTTGTATACTGTAGCAGAGGAATAGGCTCCATCTGGGTCAGAGGTTTTGTGCGTGGCGAGGTCCATTTGCATTGGGAAGCCAGTAGACCAAGTTGTCTGTCAAATTCTTGAATGGGGGGGCGGGGACTGTGAGCAACATTCACAGCTTCTTTACGCTTTTTTTTCTTCTATTCAGCCAGCCCTGCTGCCCAGCGGGCGTGCCGGAGGGCAAGGGGTGCGGCTGGAGGATGTGGAGCTGTGCAGTGCTCCTAAACTGTGCAGGAGCACAGGATCACTCCTACATGGCTTAGGAGATCTTCATGACAGGGGCTTTTCCTCCTGTGCCAGAAGGGGAAGGTAATGCCAGTGCAGAGCTCCTGGGTCCGTCCCATGAGGGTGGAGCACCGAGGTGTCCCGGGTGGCACTTGCCACATTCTGCACACGTGCCGCTGCCCGTCCCGAGAGTGTGTTGCTTTCCTCTGTTCTGCTACCTACCTCTGAGAGCTAACAGCTGGTAACTAAGCCCAGGTGAAATCCTGGTGAAGACAAGGTAGTTTAAAAACGAGTTAGCAGGTCAAGATGGAGTATGGGGGGGCCTAGAGTTTACCTCAACTTCCTAACTCATGTTAAACCTGCCTTGTCTTCACTAGGGTTCCCCTGTTAGCTGACACGAGTTCAGAAGACAGCTCTTTACGTAGTGAAGACCAGGCCTCCCACACTTACAGTGAAGCACATGCTTAAAAGTTTGGCTGGATTGGTGTGTGGATGCCCAGCACCCTGCAGGATCGGGTCTCTACAGAGCAGTTGATTTAGATACTCAGCGGATGCTTCATAGCCAGAAGTGATCTAGAGAAAAGATGCAGCTATGGCTAGTATCTAGTGACGTTAGTGGAATTAACAGAGCAAACCCCGGCCTCTGTTTAGAGCCGGGTGGCCAAGTCACAAAGTCATGGCGGCTCAGTTAACTACCTGAGACCAGGGACAGCACAGCTGTGCTGGTAGAATTGGTGCCAGATAGAGAAGTAGCTAGTAACCCAGAGCGATGGCTGCACCTCACACAGGTTTCACAGCGTTTAATTGAGTTAATGGCCGCTTCATAGCGGGATGCCAGAAAGATTTCACAGGGGGTTTACATGTCGCACTGACAATAAATGTGGGTTGGGGACAGTTAATTCCCCGCCCGCCCGCCCCCGCATGCACCCTCTCTCTCTCTCTCCTCTCCCCTCTTCCTGTTTCTGATGGAGTGGGAAATGCTCTGGTCAAAGCATTGCTTTCTGCCCAGTGGCACTGGATAAAGCTGTCATTCCTTCTCTCCTTGTTGTTACAGTCAGTAAATAAATGGACTTTGCAAAGTGGAGGGCTAAGATCCCTGTCCTCAAATTAAGATTCCAGAATTGTCACTGTGTGTGTGCAGTCTAGATATTTCCTCACCTACCTTGTCACTGTCTGTGTGACTCTGAAGCCTGGAACGTCTGAGTCAGGTGGGGAGTGCTGGAAACAAGTGCAAGCCTGGGTGAGGGCTCTTTTTGTTCCAAACGTCACCAGGCTCAGTCATCCCTGGGATTCGCAGGCTGTTACCGTCCAGTTTGTCAGTTCTGAGACATGTTTGGCTTTTTTACCCACATAACTGTACTGTCACAGGGGTTTTCACCTAGTACAGTGTATTCATTAAGGGAACCAACTCCCACAGCTCCTTAAAGCTCCAAGAATATGGCACAGAACTTGGACATAAACCATTCCCAATCATAAGTAGAGAGGAACATAGGCATATTGCTCCTTTGTTTTTTTCCTTAATATTTTATTTCAAAAGTGGCATTTCTCCTTGGTTGAAGGGGAAGAAAATCCCCATAAGTTTCATTTCCCATAATTAAAGATCTCAGACTGTTTTTTAAGTTGATCATGGCTTGTCATCTGGAATTTTCAGCGATAGTAACAGCTCTTTGGCATTGGCTTATACTGTCAAGCCCCATCTTTGCAGGAGTTTTGAGTCCTTAAACTTTATAAAGTTTCTAGAATTACAGTAGCGGGGCTACATTTTTGTATTTAAAGTATGATGTTCTCCCGTCTAGGGTAGCACAAGGCAACAGCAGAAAGCAAAGGGGACCCCTAAGGCTCTCAAAGAAAACAAACATTTAAATTTCAACCATGTTTCCTTTTTGTGCCTACGTTACTTCAGGGAGCATCAGGTCAGTGTGTAATATTGTATACCATATGTGCTGCAATAGCGAAGAGCTAGCAGAGGTGTTTAAAGACCTCTTGTGAGCTTTACTTTTTGAATTCTTTGCTGATATAACAGCATCATGTTGCAAAATATGGCTTATCAAAATAACCTTTCAAGTGTCTTCTCTGTCTTTAAAACCGTTTCAGGCAGCATAGAATTACATTGGGCTAGTGGCTTTATGCATACATGAATCTGGGAGTCACTGTTATGACCCTTTTTATTTTGAGGGGCGGGATCTTGATTCTGCCTCAGCCTTGATACTGGGATAATCCAGTTTGAACAATTTTTAAAAAATAGATATTCCCCCTCTTTTTTTTTTGGCTGTGTATACTTACAAAAGTGGACTTTTTTCCCTTAGGCATAAATCTCTTTGGTTTGTCTAGCAAGATAACAAATGTTTGAATGCTGGTGACCGATCCAAGTTTTACTTTAGCATTTATTGCAGCAAACACGGTCTAACTGTGGATGCAAAAAGCTGACGCAAGGCTGCCTATCTGTGGGCTATATTGTATTGCTTTAGGTTTGTATCAGGAGCTCTGTTAGTGTGGCAAAATACTGTGCAGTTTGGCCTGCAGCTGAAGACTACCCTGGAAATGAGTTTGGAAACACTGGTTCATTCTTGATAATACAGCAGTGGTAAGCTGCAGTGTTTATTTTGGGAGGACCCATTACATGGACCTCTCTTTGGACATGGAGTTAATTTTTATTAAATAGCCTTGAAATGCAAACGTTGGGGAGGGGGAGGGGAAAGCTGACAACATGCTGATTTTGGTCGGAACACACACAAAAAAAGCACGGAACTCTGTAGCAAGTGACTAGCACTTCAATTGAGAAAAGCACACTGATGTCAATGAGGACTTGAGTACGTGTTTGAAGACCAATATGAGTTGGTTTTGCTGGATCAGAGGACTAGTTGAAGGATTGATTTTTAGTCTGTCGGTATCTGTCCTTGTAAATAAATCCTAAAATCTTTTGTTTAATTAAAAAAAAAGTCTCCTTCCACACTCACAATTCAGGGGAACAAGAATTTTAGAAGGTTGGTATTTTGTTTACATCATTCTTGATCATCAGAGACCTGAGGAAGAGTTCCGTGTAAGCTCAAGAGCTTGTCTTGAGCCCCATTAAATCATCTGCTTTCTGTGCCATTTATCAGAGCCTTTTCCTTCTTTCTGCTCACTGACTTAAGAGCAGGGAGTGCCAAATTCTCCCATGCAAGAGGTTGTGAGGACCTTAATTGAAAGGGGAGGTAGTGTGGTCTAGTTGGTAAAATACTGGACTGGGAATCAGAAGTCCTGGGTTCTGGTCCCGATTCTGCCACTGGGCTGCTGGGTGATGTTGGCCAAGTCACATCTCTGGTTTCCCTTCAGCCCTTGGGCTGTCTGGTCTCTTTAGATTGTAAGATCTTTAGGGCAGAAGCGCTCTCTCACTACATATCAAAGCATCCGAAGTACTGGGTGGGTAAATTTTAAAGAGATTAAAAAGTAAAATAATCAGATATGATAAAACTTGTGTTAGGCCTTCACTGGTCAAAGAAATTGGATTGCTTTTCCAAGAAGAAGGTTTAGTAAATAAGTGTTATGACTTCTGCAGGTTGCTTGTGACACTTGTTTCTTTTCACTTTGCAGTGCCTTCTCCTAGTGCCTTGCTGGTAGACAATCCCACGCCTTTTGTAAATGCAAAGGAAGTTGTCGCAATCAAGGACTATTGCCCAACTAACTTCACAACCTTAAAGTTCTCCAAGGGTGACCACCTCTATGTCTTGGATACCTCGGGAGGCGAGTGGTGGTATGCTCACAATACCACGGAAATGGGTTACATACCTTCCTCCTACGTCCAGCCTGTAAACTACCGCAACTCATCCTTCACTGACAGTGGCATGATAGACAATCTGCTTGAAAGCCCTGACGAAGGAGTCAGAGAGCTAGATCTGCTTGGAGAGTGGACTGACGTAAAGAGAAACTCTGCCAACACCTACAGTAACAACCCTTTCTTAAACGGGGTCCAAACCAACCCGTTTCTGAATGGAAACTTGCAAATAACACCCAGCTCAGACAAAGAGTGCACCCCCAAAACCACTGTGGACTTACTGCTGTTTGACACGGCAGCTCCTCTGTTTACAGGGGCCGGTTCTGCAATGAACAGCAGCATAGGTAACATCTTTGTTGAACTTCCATCCACAAATGGATTGGAGTTTGAACAGCCTGTGAGGCGGGACAATCCCTTCTTCAGAAGTAAACGCTCATACAGTTTGTCGGAGCTGTCTGTCCTTCAGGCAAAATCGGAAATACCAGCATCGTCGGGGTTTTTTACTGGATTAAAATCTCCTACCCCAGAGCAGTTCCAGAGCAGGGAAGATTTTAGAACTGCCTGGCTGAACCACAGGAAGCTGGCACGGTCGTGCCACGACCTGGACTTGCTTGGCCAGAACCCTGGCTGGGGTCAGACACAACCTGTGGAGACCAACATCGTCTGCAAGCTGGATAGTTCTGGTGGAGCAGTTCAGCTCCCAGATACTAACATCAGCATCCATGTGCCAGAAGGACACGTCTTGCCGGGGGAAACGCAGCAGATCTCCATGAAAGCCCTGTTAGACCCGCCCCTGGAGCTCAACAGTGACAAATGCAGCACCATAAGCCCGGTGCTGGAGATTAAACTGAGCAACTTGGAGGTAAAAACGTTCATCATGTTGGAGATGAAAGTGTCGGCGGAGGTCAAGAATGACATTGTGAGTCAGAGCTTGGTGGGACTACAGTGCCTGCGGAGTGACACAAAAGAAGGACCCTATACGCCAGTGCAACTCAGCTATTCCTATGGAGACACGATACAGGTGCAACTGGATAACCTGGAACCTTGTATGTACATAGCTGTTGTGGCCCAAGGACAGAACGTCATATATCCTTACACGGTCTGGGACTACATCAGTAAAAAGATCACAGTGGGTGTCTATGGCCCCAAACACATACATCCTTCTTTTAAAACCATAGTGGCTATTTTTGGACACGAGTGTGCGCCAAAGACTCTCTTAGTGACCGAGGTTACGCGGCAAATCCACGGTGTGGCACCCGTGGCCCTGCAGCTGTGGGGCAAGCACCAGTTCACTCTGGCCCGGCCGCAGGACCTGAAACTCTGCATGTTTTCCAACATGACTAATTACGAGGTGAAGGCCAGCGAACAAGCCAAAATCGTCAGAGGCTTCCAGATGAAGCTGGGGAAAGTCAGCCGCCTCATCTTCCCAATCATGTCCCATGACTTCAATGAGCTCTCGGACTTCACATTGAGGATACAGGTCAAGGATGACAAGGACGCCATATTGACCCAGTTCTGCGTGCAAACACCACAGCCACCTCCTAAAAGTGCCGTCAAGTCCACTGGGCAGAGAAGGTTCCTCAAGAAGAATGAGGTTGGGAAGATCATTCTGTCCTCCCTGGCTGCCACTAGCAAATATCCTGCCTTTCAGGAGCGGCCGGTTGCGAGCCTGAAGTATGGCAAACTGCTTAAAACTGTAGTGCGCCAAAACAAGAACCATTATTTACTGGAATATAAGAAAGGAGATGTCATCGCGCTGCTCAGTGAAGAGAAGATCAAACTGAAAGGCCAGCTGTGGACCAAGGAATGGTACATTGGCTACTACCAAGGAAAAATTGGCCTTGTTCATGCCAAAAATGTGCTAGTGGTTGGGAAAGTCAAGCCCTGCTATTTTTCTGGACCTGATCTCACCACCAGTGCATTGCTTGAGCAAATCCTGAGGCCTTGCAAATTTCTGACCTACATCTACGCCTCAGTCAGGACTCTGCTTATGGAGAACATCAGCAGCTGGCGCTCGTTCGCAGACGCCTTGGGGTATGTGAACTTGCCGCTCACTTTCTTCTGTCGAGCGGAACTGGACAGCGAGTCGGAACGGGTAGCCTCGGTGCTGGAGAAGCTGAAAGAAGACTGCAATAATACTGAGAACAAGGAGAGGAAATCTTTCCAGAAGGAGCTAATGGCGGTGAGTACTCAGCCTGCCAGAGAGGTTCTTAATCTATTAAGAAATGTGTTCTGAATTGGGGGCAGAAGCAGAAATGCAATTCTTTGTAAACAGTCCATACAAATGAAAGTACATCTGAATGTGTGGGTTTTTGCAGCGTATTTTGATGGGAAACTGGCCATCCTTCACTGTATTCCTATTACAGCAGGGCCTAGAAATCCCCAAGTGGGATCAGGGGCCCAGTGTGCTAGGTGCTGTACGTACTCATAGAGAGAGTCCTTACCCTGAATAGCTAACATAGAAAGGAGACACAGAGAGGTGAAATGACTTGTCCAAGTCACACACCAGGTCAGTGGCTACCTGGTAATCCAACCCAGGTCTCCTGACATTCCTTCCACTGCAGTATCCAATAGACAGCTTTGCCTCTCAGTGGAGGTCAGTGAAAACGACTTAACTGCTAGGGCAATTTATAAATCTTCTGTTCCCTAACAGCGTAGGGAATTACCGTGATCGTAAAGCATAGTGGGGTGCTGCACCCTAGCTGCAGTGAAACATGCTCTCTGTCCCACCGTTTAAAATGTTAATCAAAATGCAAGTGAAGCTGTATCTCCAGATTGGAGGGTGGGGCATTTATGGTTACACAGCTATAGAGGCACTTCACAATCCGTCTCTCGTTGAGTGGCGGACACTCTCTGTTCAGAGCCCCTCTGGGAGTTAGGCAGATACGTGGACGCGTGTGTTTTATTTTAAAAGGAGCTGGTCCAAAGCCCATTGAAGTAATTGGCAGTGGTTCCACCAGCTTCAGTAGTCTGTGGCTTTAAAGTGGTCGTCAGTGCTAGAATGGGGAGTTTAACTCTCCTCTGAAGCCAGGAGTAACTGTGTACTTTGAGAAATGTCGTGAAGAGCTCCTAGTCATGGAGGTGAAGCAGCTTAAAACAAAAAGCGTTTTAGAAGTTTGTTGGGCATCAACAGCTGTTTGGAGGTTTTATGTGCAAGCTTGTAATGAGACACCACAAACTGGCTTAGAGCAAGAAATTAAAAACAACTCCTGTACTGGAATACGCTGGTTACCTGTCGGTTAAAAACCCCTTGCACTTGCAAAGGCTTCTTATAAAGATTGCAACTGGGAAGAGAGAATTCTGCATCTTCACTTATATAGGATTTTAAAAAGCCTGTTTTTTAATCAAGATTTTCCTGCTGGTTATTTTTAATCAGGAACCTGTTTGTAGTTTCCCTTTCCCTGAACATCATTTAAGCATATTAGGTAGATCATGTGATTGTGGCAGCTTGAATTTAGGTGGCTCATTCTGAACAATGGAGTACTCGTACAGTATCAGAGGGGTAGCCATGTTAGTCATGTTAGTCATACAGAACATCTGAAAATATGGCTTATCCAGCAATGTTCTAATAAACTTCTGTTTGCATTCAGGGGAAACTTGAATCCTGTGATTCTCGCTTAGATGCCCTTAAAAAAATCTCACTGAAAATTTGTTGTCGCAGAGCAGATCTCTGTGTGGTTCAGAGGAAACAAGCCAAAGACGTTCAGGGCTTGTATTTTAGACAAGCTTTGCGGCACTCCTTGTCCTTGAAATGGTGTCTTTCACAAAAGCAGATAACTAGGCAACATCAAATCACATTTTTAAAATGGAAACTTCACTATTGAATAGCAAAAGCTTCTCTTGGTGGTTTCAGGCTTAGGAACTAAATTATTCGTAGACAAAATGGGTCGAAATGTGTAATAACTCACATCTTTGTCATTTAATGGGAGTGGTGAATGTTGAGGATTAGGTGTAAACTTTAGCTCACTTCATCGGATGAATGCATCCAATGAAGTGAGCTGTAGCTCACGAAAGCTTATGCTCAAATAAATTGGTTAGTCTCTAAGGTGCCACAAGTACTCCTTTTCTTTTTGCAAATACAGACTAACATGGCTGTTACTCTGAAACCGGTGTAAACTTTGTTCGTTATCATGAAGAAAGGATGTAGTTGAGTAATGGCTCCCCCAGTCTAGCGTGTGCAGGGTTTCATTTGTGACTGTTCCCTCTGATAGAATTGAAAAAGCTCTTTTCAAAACTCCTACCTAATTTTGATATCACTATGGAGAATGGGAAAATATTGGACCCCAAAGAGAGAAACTTTGAGTTTTACTGGAATTCACATGATCATGGGAGCTGCCTAATGAACTAATTAGAAGTGAATAAATCATAAAATTAGGGTTGAACTTTTCAAAACCGTTTAGAGCATTTTGAAACATCAGCTATTAAGTCTGATATGTCATAGAATCATAGACTATCAGTGTTGGAAGGGACCTCAGGAGGTCATCTAGTCCAGCCCCCTGCTCAAAGCAGGACCAATCCCCGACTAAATCCCCTGGATTGCTTTGAATAGCTCAGTCAAGGTTTCCTCAAATTCAGGTATGTTCTTTGTTGTAACTTCACAGTGAAAGTTGCTCATAACATTGTTTGAGGAAAACTTAAAATAGTGCTGTCGAACGAGAGCTTGCTGTGACAGAGAGACGGGTTTAGACGTATTTAAATTGCCACTTTGATCCTTTGTAAATCATCCCATAATCTGCCATGTTAAAGTTTTGATAACTAAGTTCCCGTAGTTTAAACTAGCAGCCATGCAGAGTCTGTACAGAAGCCAGCCGACAGGAAGAGAAGCAGCACATGGACAAGAAATTATATTAAATGGAAAATTTTAGGCTTAAACAAGGACAAAGCAAGGATGGCAAATGCCGCGTGGGTGAGGGAGGGGACTGAAGCTAGGTTGAGGTCCAAGAAAGATGCTGGGTTCCTGAATCCTGCACAGGGTTATATATTGTGGTGCATGGAGGTGGGGGAAGGCCGGGAATCAGGTTTTCAAGTTTTCTTTCCTTCCTGCCACACCATTCCAGCTCTGCTGCTCTATTGTTAGGGTGACGGAGAGCTGCCAGGCGCATCCCTCTGCTCCGTGGATGAAGATTTCTGACAGGAGCAACACTTTTAGCTGAAGTGGCTTAAAGCTTTTGTGTCCCCTTCTGCTTTGATAACTTATGAAGTCTAGCAGAGATGCAGGCTGTGGAGTGAACGTGGAGAGGCTTTGCCTACGAACTAGCTCAGATCTGCAACAGGCGTTTTCAAGACTCTTTATTGTCCACTTGAGCCAGGGCGTCTCCTTGCTCAGTTGTGCAGTTCCTAACACCCCTGACTATGCAGAAGTAGCAAAACATCAGTCTGTTACTACTGGCATGGACCGTTCGCCTCAGTGGGGAGAATGAGAATGAAGAGGAGTGGGGAGAAGGGTTTTACACAGGCCAGGACTCTCATTCATGCAGAAACCTGGTGTAGTCTTGCCCCCATCTCTGCTCCCAGCCATGTATGTTCCATTCTTCTCCAGTCAATGAGAGAATATTCTGCCCCTGCGCTTCCTCTCTATGCTTCCCAAGAGACTGAAAGGCCTTCCTTCCCTTTGCTTAATATATCAGCTTTTTGTTACTTCGAGTACAGGTGCTACTTTATTTTATTTTTTGCGTCATAGGACTGGAAGGGACCTTGAGAGATCATCTAGTCCAGTCCCTTGGCCTCAAGGTAGGGCTAAGTATTACCTAGACCATCCCTGACAGGTGTTTGTCCCACCTGCTCTTAAAAATCGGCCATGGCAGGCACTCCATCTGCCTTTTACCTAACTACCTGTTTAGACTGCAGTTTAAATTGCCATCCACCAGAGAAAGGATCCTCTTCATACCTGCTTGTGGCGTTCCTCCAGTTGGGTCTTTAAGTGCAAGCAACAATCTTGCTTGAGCCTGTGGGAGTGGGCCTGTGACTGGGACACGACGTTCTATTCACCTTTGTACAGAAGGGCATTGATAGGAATGGAAAATGGTATCCCAAATGCTGAACTGCCTCGAGATCATTGAAAACCTTCAATGCACAAGCTCTTACTCAAAGGAAAAGCAACCCTTAAGAAGGGTTCTTGCTGAGAAGGCCTCTGCTCAAAAGGAAAAGGATATGGATGCATTTTAAAAAAAAAAAAAAAAAAAAACCTGGTATGTAATAAAAGAACAAAGAAACACAAAGTCTACTTTAAAGAAGGGACAGGTAGAAAGGAATTCAGACAAAATCCTTGATGCGGAAAGCCAAATGGGGCAGGCTACTCAAGGGCGGTGAGCTATTTTTATAGCTGAAAAGAGAAATATTGTTAGGTGCGGGGCAGTACTGTGAGATCAGACCACTAATCCAAAGGGAACAGATGTAGGATGGAAGAATGCCAAGATGAACCTCTGTTTCCCATTGACAGGCCAGTTTAACCCATCCCTAACTTCAGCACCGTCTGGTGATCATGACCATTCCCCAGAGCTCTCCCAGACTCTCTTCTGCTTCAAAAGCAAAAACAGGTTTGGGGGTTTCCCCCCCTCTTTGCTGCTGAGGGAATTCTTCATTCAAAATTGAGGGTGGGGTTTTCAGGCAAATGAGCATCTAAAAATGGAAGAGAGAGGGTTTGAAAAAATCTATGGGCTCCCATCTTTCTGCAATCTTACAGGGATATACTTGCAATCAGTTCTTTCCTTCAGGCCAAATTCTGTTCCTCAATGTGGGCCCTCGCAGATGTTCAGCAGATGTATTTTTCCCTTTACTTATTTCCTAGGGGTACCAGAATCCCCGGCCTCTTTGGGAATTATTGAGCTTCCTCTAAAAATGACCAGGTTTGTCTTGCTTTTTGAATGCAGCTTTTTTTAAAGTCCTTATCCAGAAAGTGAGACGTTACACAGGCAGTTCGTTTGGAGTAGGGTCGTCCAACCCTCGCCAGTGTGGGTTGGTTTTTTTAAATAATTCTTAGTTACATGAAGTTTCCTGATCCCTGTGAACTGTGCGCGCAGCTCACACGTGCAAAGAAGCGTACAAAACGAAGCCAGGAACCCAATTAGGAGGATGGCAGGAGAGATCGGAACAGTCTTATGTAAATTTAGAAGAGTTCAGAACCACTGGAAGGGTTTATAGCTCAGAGAGTCTATTGCCTGCTGTTATCCCAGCTGTCAAAGACTGAATCCCAAACGTTGAAAAGTGACGGCTAGGAGCTTTTGGGTCCCAGCTAGAGGCACCTTGGGCCGGTGTTCAGTTTTTGGATGCCTGATTTTTCAAGGCATGCTGACCGAAGGACCCGGAATCACTAATCTGCTGAAAATTTCGGCTGGAGCTTTCTGGTTAAAACAGATCCAGCTCGAAGTAAACAGGACTTAAAAAGTCACCCGCCACCTGAGCTCTGCAAAAACCACTCTGGCTAAAGGTCTGTGTTCCCAGCCGAGCTTACTCGGGCAACGGGCACTGCAGTCTGGGCCTCCGGGCTAGCCTAGCCTGGATGTGAGCAGCCACATTGCAAGGCCCTGCCTAAGGTACTGTGTCCTCCTCACTGGTGCTGTGCTCGCCGGGTACGTTGCTAGGACTTCTGGGGACATATCCCATGGTTCTTTGTGCTGCTCTGATCCCCATCCCTGCTCTCTTCCCCCCCCCCCCCCCGGTGAATTGTGGACTAGGTGTCTGTCCTTCTGGCCATGTGGGGGAATTGTGGGAAGGCATTGGAGGACTATCAGCACTGAGTGATTTAGCCTGCGTCCTTGCTGCAAAGTGGGCGCGTTACCAATCAGAGCGTAAGTGGCACCACACTCCAGCCAGGCCAGTTTGCCCAAGTTTAAAGCACCACCAAACTCAGGTGAAAGGGGTTTTATGTGTGGACAGAGGGGTGGGGAGTGAGGGGCGTAACAGTCCAGACTAAGTGCGGGGAGGACGTATCCTGAGTGGTAAACTCGATAGAGTTTTTGCTGCTGCTGTGATCTGTGCTGGCTACCGCATTTCCAGGTGAAGTATAAGATGCTGACTTGACTTGGAAAGCCCTAAATACTTTGGATACCTCAAAGATTGCATCTTTTCCAGTGTGCTGCTGGGGCAGTTTGGATCATCTGAGTTGCTCCAGCGAACAGCCCCTCTTGCTATAAATGAGACAGAGCTGGTGGCAAGACATCCTCGTGGCAGGGCGGTTTGGCCCTGGACTGTACGTTCCTCCCTGTGGTTCCTCTAGACCTGGATTTGGTGACATTAGGATGTGCTGCATGACTTTGCTGACTGGGGAAATTGTGTGAGCGTGGAGGTGGGAAGGTAGAAGGTTCTCTAGAAGTGGTTTTCAAACTTTTTTTCTGGTGACCCAGTTGAAAAAAATGGTTGATACCTGCAACCCAGTGGAGCTGGGGATGAGGGGCTTGGGGTGTGGGAGGGGCTCAGGGCTGGGGCAGAGGGTAGGGGTACACAGGTGACGGCTGTGGGGTGGGCCCGGGAATGAGGGGTTCAGGGTGTGGGAGGGGGCAGGGGTGCAGGAGGGGGTCAGGGCTCTGATCTGGGGGTGCAGGTTCTGGGGTGGAGCTGGGGATGAGGGGTTTGGGACGCTCAGGGCTGGGGCAGAGGATTGGGGCACGGGGTTACCTCGGGCAGCTCCTGGTCAGTGGTGCAGCGGGGTGCTAAGGCAGACTTCCTGCCTGTCCTGGCACTGCGGACCGCCCTGCGCCCCGGAAGCAGCCAGCAGCAGGTCTGGCTTCTAGGCGGAGGCGCGCAAGTGGCTCCACCCAGCTCCCATCCGCAGGTACTGCCCCCCAGCTCCCATTGGCTGGGAACCGGCCAATGGGAGTGCGGAGCCAGTGCTAGGGGCAGCATGCAGAGCCCCGTGTGCCCCCGTCTAGGAGCCAGACATGCTGCTGGCTGCTTCCAGCGCACAGTGCAGTATCAGAACAGGTAGGATCTACCCTGCCTTAGCCCAGCAGCACCTCCAATGGGACTTTTAACAGCCCAGTCGGCGGTACTGACCAAAGCTGTCGTGACCCACAGTTTGAAAACCACTGCTCTATGGGGTTAAGAAGGTGGTTATGATTTTGTCTTAGAGACAGCCTGTTTTCAGTGTGTGTAATTCTGTTTAATGGATGTAAATGGACTCTTTATAAGACTGAAATACTATATTTACTCATCTTCTTAAATGCTTCAGGAGCTCTTATAGTTCGCTTTATTGCATTGAAGAACTGTAGTAGTTAAATGGGTTTTACTTTGGACTCATTGTCTTTGGCTCTAAAGGGCTGTGCCTCACCTAAGTTAGAAGGAAAGGATGAAAACGCTCTCTGTCTGTGTATTCACAAGATAATGAAATAACAGTGAGAATTGCTAGTTGCAAAAGCCTACTGCTCCCAAAGAGTCTTAAATCTCTTGGGTCACTAGCACCAACCCCAGCCTTCTGCTCGAAGGCTTCAGTCCACTTAAGGTTTTTGACTGTGAAAGATCCTATTGATAAAAGAGGGATCGCATCCTAGAGAAAGTGGACACCTCTTCAGAAATCAGAGTTTTAGATGTATAATCCTCCTGTGCTTCCAGAGCTTGATCTAAGGAAAGACCCAAGGCATGAGAATTCGGGGTAATATTTTTTTTAAAATTTAAAAAATGATGATTTCTCTTGGATCCATTGATATGATTTTTCTTTTCTGTCCAGTATCTGCTCACAAGAAGAACCTCTTGGATTAAACTCTGATCTCACATTTCACTTCAAAATTGTTTTTTGGTTTGGAAAAGGAATAAAGGCTTCTCTAATCCTAAAGTCAAGAAAAATGACTTGCCAAAAGTGAAGGAGCAATGTGCAAAACTAGCGACCTATAAATAGTTTGGAATGGAAGTACTTCTCAAAACAATGAGTGGTAAAGTTTGCAGGTGACACGCAGATTGGGGGAGTGGTAAGTAATGAAGAGAAGGGGTTGCTGATTCAGAGCCATCTGGATCACTTGTTAAGCGGGGCTCAAGCAAACAATTTGTTTTAATACACCGAAATGCAAATGGATGTATCTAGGAACAGAGTGTAGGCTGTATTTACAAGATGGGGGAACTCTCTCCTGGGAAGGAAGGACTCTGGGGTCATGGTGAATAATCAATTGAACATGCCCTCCCAGTGCTATGCGATGGCCAAAAGGGCAAGTGCAATCATTGGATGCACAAACAGGATTCTTGAGTAAGGGTGGAGAGAATTTTTTTTAATCTCTGTATCTGGCAATGGTGCGTGCCGGTGCTGCTGGAATCCTGTGTCCAGTTCTGGTGTCCGCAGTTCAAGAAGGAGGTTGATAAATTGGATGATATGAATGATAAATTTGATCATTCTTGTGGAAGAGCCACAAGAAGATGGAAGTTTTAGAAACCGTGCCTTATAGTGATGGACTCAAAGAACTCGGTGTATTTAGCTTCATAAAGAGAAGGTTGACTTGATTAGTCTATAAATACCTACATGGGGGGAAAATATTCCTCAGTGGGCCTAGCAGAGAAGGTCGAACATGACCCAATGGTTGGAAGCTGAAGCTAGACAAATTCAGACTGGAAATAAGGAGTAAAATTTTAACAGAGAAAGTTATTAACCACTGAAAGAATTTACCAAGCGTTGTGGTAGATTCTCTTTCACTAGCTATTTTTAAATCAAGATTGACTGTTCTGAAAAAGCTCGGCTCTAGTTCCATAAGGAATTATTCTGAGGGAGTTCTCTGGCCTGTATTATGCAGGAGATCAGACTAGATGATCGCACATCTTGGGCCTGGGCATTCGACTCTCTCAGTTGATGAGGCAAAAAAGTGAACTTCGTGTCATCATCCAGGCTTCTTGATAATAGTCTGTTTTTCATCTAGCATTAGCAGTAATGCCTGAGGGGGAAAAGGGACAGTCTTCAGAAGCTAGGCCATCCACTCAAATAGATAACTCTTTCACAACCTCCCCTGCAAAGATGATGTCAAAATCAGAAAAGACACTTGTTAGGGGGCTTATTCCTTCACCCTCTCACATCCCTGGTCCTTCTTGCATAAACAGAGAGCAACAATACCCTAAGTCCGAAGGTGCAAACAATTCGATGTTTTTTGGGGTGACCTTCCAGCAAGCTTAAATCAGTTTCTTTTTCCTTATTTTCGAATCCCAACTTACTTCCTGTTTTCCCCTAATTTATACAGTAATATTCTTAGCTATATGTAACGTAATTAGCTAACCCAATTATATTCCACCACCTACATTAGTTTACACCCAACAAAATTAATTATACAGCAAACAAAAACAATTACAAAACCAGACAAAAACCATGAAAATAAACAACAAAGTAAAAACTATAATAACAAAACAATACAAAAGTAAAAATTTTACAACTACATCTATAAAAACATAAGGGTTTCCCAACTGTGTTTATTAAGTAAAGTTCTTATCAAACAAAAACCATTAAACTAAATTTCCTTTTACATCTTCTAGGCTCTTCCCTTTCTCTGAAGGTAATAAATCAAGTCACCTTTCTAACAGCCCCGGATTGCCTTATTTCAATCTAACTAGTTTGAAATGTAAGAATGTAACCATACTTTACCCAGTTTATAGCTGCTCCCACTGCTTCGCCAAAGGCCTTAGCTTAAAAACAGGGCCTCAGACTGTCTCAGTAAAAAAAAAAAAAAAAAAAAAAAGGCCCTTACACAAGCAAACAGCAATTTTAATTCTTTCTTTTATACCTCTATAACCAGCTAAATAATAATTGTAGACCTACTTTCGTAGAGTACAGGCCTTTACAGACAGGCCTGAATATCTATATCCTAACAACACTGGCATGTCTCAGTCTAGGAAGAGCAGAAAATAAGTTCCTGACTCTGTGAAGCCCTAAAACATGTGCTGAAGTGCCCTGCTCAGCTGAGGCCTACGTGTGGTTCCCAGACCCACTAAAGACAAAGGGCACTGCAGAATCGGTTCAGAACAGTAGAGCAATTCTGGTTTCCTTCGGTATTAAGATGCCCAGCGTGCTCCTAGTTCAGAGGCCTCGTACGTACTCACGGTCCACGTCAGGCCTCGGTTAGAGAATGGGTAACACTTTCTGAGGTGGCATTTTTCGAAGTGACATAGGCACTTATCTGCTTCTTAACATTTTGCCCAGCAGCTCAGCATGTCCTACAAGCTGAAGTTGCTGCTAGAAAGAGCAATGAAGTGAAACTCCAGTGGATTCACTAAGCAGTAACTACACTGCCAGGCTCTTCAGAGATGTATCTGTGAGATGACTTCCCTTTGGAATTTCTAGTGTTTTTATCATTCTAGCCCTTTCTAGCAATATGTTGCTTTCCTGAAATTCAGTATTTCAGGGTGCTACTAGTTATGCTAGAAGAGAAGAAAATCACAGCGTGTTATAACTTCTCTTGCACAGTACGATGGTTAGCCCAGTACTGAGGTTTATACAAAAAATGAATTTTCCATCCCATTAAATCCGGCCGTTTGCGTTGTTGTTGTTGAACTCAGACCTCTGGAAACATGTTCTGGCACTGCTGATGTCCTCAGAGTAACAGGTATGTTCTAGGGACAAAGTAGGCACAGACCTCACGCTGCAACTTCGGAGTAGCAGAGAGGTGAAGACGGCCTCAAACCTCCTTTGCACCATCTGCATTCTGGGCTGGTGCGGGGCCAAAACTGCTATGGTGTAAGTTTGAGCAGGTCGCCATAGTGCTGGGTGCTACCAGGCTTGCTCCCTGGGGCAGCGTCGGGTCATGCATGTGGCCCTACTGTGTGCATGCAGGGGGAATTCTCTCCTGACCAGCTGAGGCCCTTATATGCTGATACTGTTATATAGGGGCCAGGGTGGAGGCAAGACCCAACTAAGAATTAAGGGGCCTGATGCAGTTCACACACGATTGTTGGTGGGAATCTTTCCACTGGGAAAAAATCAGGCCCTAGATGATTGTCCCAATGCATCGAACATGCATGAGCTGAGAAGGCAAAGGAATAGCTTGCCCATGACCTCCCATCCCAAGGGCACTGCAGCAGCGTTCTACCCACCTCTTGGGCTTAGCCCCAGTCAGCTGAAGTAGCCCAAAGCTGCAGAGCAGCAACATGGGACTCTCTCCAAAGCTTCTCAACGTTAATATGGACATAGAACATCTGCACATGTGCTTTTGGCTGCAAGGTTCTTAGTGTTTAAATTCCAGGAGGAAGCTACATTCCTCAGTCAGGCAAAATGATGCCACAGCACTTGTTTAGCACAGGTGAAATGCACAAAATAAAAGGTGTGGGGTAGTAGACCCCTCTGACCCAACTGCTGGTTATAATCAAAGGGCAGCTGCTTTTGATGCTAAGCTTTTAGGTTCTCCCATTACTTGTGCAGAGGGTAAAGGTTCCTGTGTCCCAACATAGTTGTTTATAATCATGCTTTCATTTAGAACTGTTCCAGAATCTACACTTCCTGTTTTAAAAAATAAATATCCTCCTGTGCTTCTGACTGATTGTGAAAATCACTTTCACAGTGTGTCCAGCATACCTGATGCTGGGGGACCTGCCACAGTTAGCAGACAGCCTAGCAGCAGATGACCTCTGTCCTTTTGGACAGCATGAGGAGTATGCTTATGTCAGCAGGGCACTAATTCAGTGTGGACATTGGAAAGCTAATGGCCTTCTCCAGCCTGGGCTGTACTGGCAGATCCTACAATGGGGTGGGGTGGGGATGTTAGATGGGGTGCGATCTGAGTTACCCAGGAAAGAATTTTCCATAGTATCTGGCTGGTGAATCTTGCCCATTTGCTCAGGGTTTAGCTGATCGCCATATTTGGGGTCAGGAAGGAATTTTCCTCCAGGGCAGATTGGAAGAGGCCCTGGAGGTTTTTTGCCTTCCTCTGTAGCATGGGGCACGGGTCACTTGCTGGAGGATTCTCTGCTCCTTGAAGTCTTTAAACCACAATTTGAGGACTTCAGTAGCTCAGACATAGGTGAGAGGTTTTTTGCAGGAGTGGGTGGGTGAAATTCGGTGCCTGCGTTGTGCAGGAGGTCGGACTAGATGATCAAAATGGTCCCTTCTGACCTTAGTATCTATGAATCAGCTAGTGACTGTCAAGGTATTTTGGAGTGTGGGCTAAGGAGTATTGCCCTCCTAGCTGAAATTTAGGGTCACTTCTGCCCATGTCCAAAGGTGGAGAGGGAGAGAGAGAGAGAGAGATGTATTCTCCGGTGCGCAAAGCATGGCTTGTCTCCAACCCCATCGCTTCCCCCTGCCCTCGGCCACAGGGCAACTGGGCGTGTTCAATGCAAAAGTCCATAGCGCCCTGAAAATCAAAAGCTTGGGCAGAGTAGAACTAAAGTGATGATATTATAAAACAGGGAGGGATGCTGTGCTGGGGGGCAGGAGGAGGGGAGAGGGTGTGGGACTGGGGCCATGTCAAGCTGGATTTCCTGTTGCATAACTTGGGTCTGGCATGCTGAATGGAAAACGTGGCCTCATTGATAACATCTGCTTAGGTAAGAACTTACTTCAAAGACATCAGTAGCCAGGAGTAGAGCAGAAGTGTCACATGACACCAGGGGGCTGCAGTTTCTAATGCAGGGGGCGGGGGTGAACTCACATCCCAGCTGTCTGGCTAGAGCTCCTGGCCCTAGAGAAATCCAATGTACAAAGCAGAGTAACATCCCCCTTCCTTCCTGGATTGTTCTCAAAGGCAGTGGGTGGCTTTTCCATCATAGCTTTACTTTAGATCACTCCTTTATTACTTAGTATGCATCCGATGAAGTGAGCTGTAGCTCACGAAAGCTTATGCTCAAATAAATTGGTTAGTCTCTAAGGTGCCACAAGTACTCCTTTTCTTTTTGCGAATACAGACTAACACGGCTGTTACTCTGAATCCTTTATTATAGCATCTCTGTAGAGCGCTGGGTATTCTAATAGTGAAAAGTACTGTACCACCACCGCCTCCCCTGCTAGCTACCTTTATTTATGGCACTGCAGAAAGACGGGACGCGGACTAATATGTAGTAATGTTCTCCAATGCGTCACAATGCTTTGAACCTCTGGAGTGCTGGGCAACTTCAATGGCATCAGGAGTCATTAACTAATACAAAATATTCTGCGTTCCATAACTACTTCCATCTGGGCTGGTAGGGCGGTTGGCACCGAGGAGTGGGTGTGAGTTCACCATGACCACCCAGCAAGTCAGTGTCAGAGCCATGAGCAGGACACCAGGGATCAGCCAGGACAACAGGTCAGCTGCGTTGCAAACTTCGTCACTTCTCTCACACCAAGTGCATCTTCCCATCCTCTAGGCAGGATGCCAGCCGCGTCGCTGACCATATGAGCCGATGGAGAATCAGGCCTCTCGCTTTCTCACCCTCTGCAATTAGCGCTGTCTCCTTTGGGGATACAAATGGATTTTCCATAAATTGAAATGAGTCTTGCGTGCGGAGAAGAGTCACTAAATTAATCTGAGCAGGGGAGGTGAAATTTGCATGATTCTGCAAACACCATCGTGTTGCTAAATAGCAGCCAAAGCTTTGTACTGAATTCCCCTCTGGGCAATCCACTCCCCTTTTGCTCAGATGCTATTTTCCATGATTAGAAGATTGGAAATGGGATTCTGCCTTTCTGAGCTGGGATGCAAATGCTGTCTCTCTAGATGTCTTTTAAATGTGTTTTCGTCTGCACTGCTTTGAAATATCATTTGAATATCAAACCCCGTTCTGTGCGGCGCTGCATGCTAGTCTGGTAGCAGGGCTGAGAGGAGCTCTGAGGGTAATGAATACTTTGAAGACCGTTGTCAATGTAGTGCTTTCAAGCAGTGACAATAATAGTACAGCCATGTTCAGGCCACTGATTTATCCTGATGTCTGTGGAAACCAGAATATTTTGAGTGTATTTTAAGAGATGAATCTGTGTGTTTTGCTATCTTGTATTGGGGTCGGGGGAGGGGCAAGTGTAGCTACAAAAAAGCCTGATTTGGGATTAAGGTCTATTGTGACCCTGTTAATCCCGGCTGGACCAGTAATCGCTTTGAAAGCAAAGGTATCTGTGATATAATTGTATGTGTTTTTGCAGCAAAGGGGATGAGCTGTCCAAAGGCCAGAGATGATCTGGAGCAGTTGCTCTTGCTGTCCTGATTTGTGGGCCTTGGCGGGGGGGGGGGGGGGGGGGTGAGAGAGACTCATGGACTCTTTCTGATATAGACGCACGAGGACGAAACATCACTTGGCTGCTGTGAACGTGTCCTGCCCCACACGCCCCCGGGTGCCTCTCACGTTTTTCACCGCGCTCAATCCTGTCTCTCACTTGAGCTGCTAGTGCTGTGGTTGTACAGTCTTCCATTCGTCTCTTAGAGACTCTCCCTCCTGGCCCCTTGCTCATTCATGCCCAGCCTTGCCTGCAGACCACCCAACCAGGCTGGCCCTCGCTGTTCTGTCCTGCTCGGCGACAGGCCCCGCTTGGCCCTCCCCGTGCTCGGGAACAAAGCAAGGAAGCTCCCTGTAGTGCTGCGGCACAAGGGTTCGCTATGAGCCAGAGGCCTGAGTCTCCACTGCCTTGCAGCATGGCTCGTTGTTCCCCCGTGCGTAATGGGTGTAAAACTCCGCCCTTCTGATCTGCTGGTGTCGTGCCTCGGCTGCGCTCCCACAGCTCCCGTACGCATGACGACAGGAGGCCCCAGGCAGAGGACAGTGGTCACGTAGAGAGAGCAGAACCCGCTTCGGTTCACTCTTGGGATTCAGCCCAAGGGGGCTGCCTTCGCGGGCTGGGAATCCCCAGCCGTATTTACTGGGGTATTTACAGGGCCCTGATGGCCCTGGCCTGGTTTTAGTGCTGGACAGACTCTGGAAATTAGAATTCTTGTCTCCTTTTTAATCTATCAAGTTCTTTCACTTATTGCATCGTTCCCTTCAGCATTCTGCAGAAGGGGCAAGGTGGGGGCAGGGGTTGGTCCCATAATCCCCTTCTCTCTCCTCAACCCATCACCCCATCTACTTGGATTGTGGCTGCTTTTCTCGGTCACCCACCCTCCCTTCTCTGTCTCTACTCCAAGCCCCTTCTGTGAACGCTAAGTCTTCAGTTGGCTTTACTTTCCTGCCCTGGCCTGGCTTTGCTTTCAGCCATGTTCACATCAGGGGCTCGTGACTCGCACCCTCAGTACAACAGCACATTTGTGCTGACTTTTTATATATTTTGATCTGTCCTCACACTTTCCGCTTTTGGTGCCTTTTTGTATCTATAACTCATAATATCCTAGCTGTAGCCGGAGGGTGAAGCTGCCGCTGGTTAAGGGACAGCTGGGGTTTTAGCACCGAGAGAAGCAATCCAGGGCTGGCGGACAAGTACCTGAGCTGGGTGTTTCTGCTAAAAGGATCAGAGGTGACATGAGCGACATGGATATTCCAATCATGGTCTGTAGGTTTCAGAGTTAATCCACTGAGATGAATTGGGGCCGTTCACACCTCTAGATACATATTGCTTTGGGTTGCTCCTAAGACTTGGTGGCATCCATGTACTCTTAGTTCAGCTGGAAAAGTCTCTTTCCCTGCAAGGAAGGCTCGAAACATCCAGAAAAGCTGAGATCCTGTGGCATGCTCCTGCAAGGAAGAGGGGGTCCTTTCGCGAATTCTGTGGACTCCACAGACATCAGTAGTACGCCTCTTACTTAAAAACTGGTTTAAGATCTGCAGTTGCAAGGAGTTTCGCAGGCGCCCTAAAACAAGTATTGTAATTATGGCTGTCCGTAAGAGAATAATTTACTAATTTTCATTAATTGATGTGTAAGCACCCATGGGTGTGCACGCTGGGGGTGTATGTGGATGTAAGCAGAGTCAGGATGAGCTCTACCCTGACATCTGGTGGTGAGTTGTGGTGGATTGTGGAAAAGAACTTCAGGGGCTGATCTCATTTGCATAAGCACACCCACCCCGCCTAGATGGTCACTTTGGCTGCTGTAGGAGCCCCAGTTTCTTTGTTGTTGGGGCAGGAAGAATAAACTGTTGTTCTGATTATGTGAATCAAGGACAGTGGACCTGTACTTGGCCTTTCGTTATGATGAAGAGACTCACCATCAACTAAGCAGACGCTTGTTAGGCAAGGGTCATGGGTTCCAAAACCCAGTGAATTGAGAGAGGCTGGGGACAGGTATTAATGCCTGGTAGTATGGGCCCCTGGTGAGGGCGTTACATGCCAATTGCATCTTCTTCTCTTTCCACTGTGGAATATCGGAGCTAGTTTTGATTCCACTAGGAGTCTAGTTACAGACTGCTGGGCTGAATTCACTTTGGGCCAATGGTGCACCAGCAGAGAGGCTCCCCTACTACAAGCTGAAATCACTGAGCGTTGTGTTAAGTGGGCGGGGGGGGGCTGAAGATATATTGTGGAGTGGCTTGTGGGACGGCTGGTGGAGCAGAGCGGAGTCCCACAGAGAGGAGGGGCAGTCAGCTTTGGACCACGTAAGATGCCCATTAACAACCCCCCCCCCTTCCACCCAGGTTGGGAAGTAAAACTCTGCAGATAAACTTTTGAACTCTGAGGCTGCACTGACCAGGGACAGAGACTTTGGGGTTGTTGGACTTTTGGGACTTTGGGTGATTTTTGGGTTGCTGGACTCAAGAACCAAAAGGAAAGGATGCGGCCCAATTTGCTTGGGGTGGGTTTTTGCTCATGGTTTGTGTTATGAATCCTGTTGGTGGTGGTTCCCCAACATTATGCCACCTTGTCTCTCTGTTATTAAAAGGCTTTTGCTCCACTCAGACTCTGTGCTTGCAAGAGGGGAAGTATTGCCTCTTAGGGGGTGGTATATATTTGTCCCAGGTCACTGGGTGGGGGCTCGAGCCGGTTTTGCATTGTGTTATTGGAATGGAACTCCTAGGTACTGAACCCAGCCCCTGTTGCTGTCAGCTCTGACGGGCAGAAGGGTTACATGTACAATATATAACTGGTCCCTGTGCCAAACTAGACAGCATTTTCCCAGCCAGAGTTTTAGAGAAATAAAGAAATTCTATTTTGACTGCTTACAGATAAGATAGCATAGTAAAAAGAGGGGACTGTTTTCTTTCAATATTTCATGAATTTGGCTTTGATGACTTCTCTGTAAATGAGTCTTTGGGTAATTCTCAGAGTCTGCATGTCTACTTCATTTAACCCACGCTGCTTGTGGCTTGCCATTAGATTTAACTATCCATTCAAATGACTAAAGCATAAAGAGGCAGCAATCTTTTGCCTCCTCGAGGCATCTTTTCTCCTGAACATCCCTGCCATGGCTTGCTTGGAGAAGAGATCAGAGTGGCTTGCTGCAGTGTTTGCTAAGTACTGGGTAGTTTCTGTGTTTGTACATATGTAATTAACTCAAATTGTCTAGGAAACACAGCGAAATGCTAGTCTTCAAGTGCAATTAGTGACTCAGCCTTGCCACTGCAAAGCCAGGCTTTCTTCCTTCCTAGCTGATTTGCAGCATTGAGGAGCAGGAGAGTCGGAGCCCCTGGTAATGATCTGGCCTTTGGGCCCTGAAATGGTGGGATTGCTGAGCCCGAAAGGCAGCAGAGGCAGCCCAGCTGCTTAGCCAAGGGACTCTGGGAACACGTCTGAAGAGAGCCTGGCCCCCCTACACCACGTGCCCTGGGCTCTGAGTGTACCCCCTTGTGCTGTGACAAGCACAGTGTGCATGAGGAGGGGTGGACTGCGAGAGGGGCGTTCTCCTTGTATCAGCTGCTGCGTGCGTGCTGCACTCTTGCTTCGGATGCTGAGGTCCCTTGTTTGCTGCCTGCAGAGGACTCATCCAGGGGTTGCTGCACACAGGTGATTATGCAGAGAGAGCGCTCTCTCAGCTGAGACCGTAGGCGTGTGTGTTAGTTAACTACTACAGTTCACACTTGTTCAGTGTACTGAATTTGTGCTTGAACTGTTGTTTGGCAGTTTCTAGGAGACGGCCGGGAGGTGAAAACGCTGGTTCCAATCCCCTGTGGGACGGTCTTAAGTCTTCCTCGGGAAATGATGGCATTGACCCAATTGGCTTGATACAACAGTGTCGCTCCAGAGTTCGGGCCCATCACTGCAGGATGTGCCAGTATATTTCTGCAGCTCATCACTCTCCTAACTGAGCAGTTTATAACACTTATAAAGTTTTATACACCTTCATTTCTTACCTTGTTTGCTTAACACAAGAGTTTATTACTTCCGTTGGTGATACGGGAATACAGTGAGAGCTCTGGTTAGAAGAGCTAACGCAATTCCACACTCATAACTTGATTGCAGTCCTCCTTCCCTCTGCCTCCTTACCAGAGAACAAGACAATGCAGGTGCTCTGTAGCTGCTTTCTAAAGGGTTCATTTCAAAAGGTAGGCAGGCAGGAGGGGGGATTATCAGGGGGAGCAGGATAGACTCTTAGGTGATAAATATGTGAGCCTCTGGGAACTTCGCGCTGAGAGATTTGGTAGTTTAAAGCTTAGGAACTAGACATTAATTTTCTCTCTTCCTAGGGTGCTGTTCTCTATGGTGTCAGCAGTATGATTTTCTCCTTGGGATGTAGTTATGGGGGTTGAATATGCAAAGGAAACAAACCTTTTGGCAATTTGAGGAAGTATTTTATTGCTTGTAGCACATTCACGTACAAGCATGGTTAAGTTAAAATGCCGCTGGGGGATTTTATCCACTTGGCCTCCCTTTCGGTCTGTGTGCATTTCCAGTATTGTGTGTATTCCCGATACTGCTGAGCTGAGTCCCTGTTAAAGTTCTTTGACATGTTCTGCGTTGGGTAGCTCTGGAACCACAACCTTCACTCTGCCTGTCTTGAGACACCTGCCTTTTATCTCTCAAGAACAGAGGGCACCCAATGAATCTGAAAGGCAACAAACCTTAAAACTGAGCAAAGGAAATGAATGAAACCAGTAGAACTCATTGCCACAAGATGTCCCTGAGGCCAAGGGCTTAGGAGATAAAGAATGATTAGACACTGGTGGATGTTCTCATCTACAGTTAATCGTTTTTTAAATCCTGTGTAAATAAGGGATATAAACTCTCATACTTCAGAGCACAAATCAGTCACTAACTGCCTGAGGCTAAGATGAGATTTTCCTCATAGGTAGGTAATTGTCCATGAATGGGTTATTGCGTAATCTCTGAAACATCTGGTACTGGCCAGTTTTGCAGCCAGCATGCTGGACTAGATGGAGCATAAGTTTGATTCGGGCTGGTATTTCTATGTTCAATAAGGACAAATGCAAAGTACTCCAGTTAGGAAGGAACAATCAGTTGCACACGTACAAAATGGGAAATGACTGCCTAGGAAGGAGTACTGCGGAAAGGGATCTTGGGGTCATAATGGATCACAAGCTAAATATGAGTCAACAGTGTAACACTGTTGCAAAAAAAGCAAACATTGTTCTGGGATGTATTAGCAGGAGTGTTGTAAGCAAGACACGGAAAGTAATTCTTCCACTCTGCTCCACGCTGATTAAGCCTCAACTGGAGTATTGTGTCCAGTTCTGGGTGCCACATTTCAAGAAAGAGGTGGACAAATTGGAGAAAGTCCAGAGAAGAGCAACAGAAATGATTAAAGGTCTAGAAAACATGAGCTATGAGGGAAGATTGAAAAAACTGGGTTTGTTTCAGTCTGGAGAAGAGAAGACTGAGAGGAGACATTACAGTTTTTGTTACAAGGAGGAAGGAGGTAAATTGTTCTCAACCTCTGAGGATAGGACAAGACGCAATGGGCTTAAACTGCAGCAAAGGCGGTTTAGGTTGGACATTAGGAAAAACTTCCTAACTGTCAGAGTGGTTAAGCACTGGAATAAATTGCCTAGGGAGGTTGTGGAATCTCCATCATTGGAGATTGTTAAGAGCAGGTTGGACAAACACCTGTCAGGGATGGTCTAGAAGATAATACTTAGTCCTGCCATGAGTGCAGGGGACTGACTAGATGACCTCTCAAGGTCCCTTCCAGTCCTACGATTCTATGTTGTTCATTACTACTTAAGCCTTTAATTGCCTAGGGCAGTTGGAATGTCATGGGCAAGAGTCCTACTTGGCACTTACAGGCCGGTTTCTGCAGGTTGCATCCCTGTTTGCTCAGTCCTGTGCAAAGCCAGGCTGTGGTCACATGGTGTTGTCTTTAATGTCACTGGAATTCTGGATTCATTCAATGTCCGTCGTGGACTGGTCAAAGACTGGCGAGGCTGGAGAGTGTCCCTAGGTGAAGCGACCCCAGAGAAGGGTTTTCAGAAATTACAGCTTGTAAATCAATAAACTCTCCTCTTAAAAGAGTTTAGAGTCTCATGAACAGAAAGTTAGTGTGTGCCGAATGAAAGCCATGTAACGTGAGCCAGAGTCCTCAGCAAAATGACTGACTGCTTCCTTCACACCACCTAAATCTCTGACTTGCCCAGGCAACTGGTTGGCACTGGCATCGGATCTAGACCTTGTCTTCTTGGCGTTGGCGTGCGGCTCTTAGCTAGCAGATGTTCTGGTTATTAACAAGTACCTGGGTGCGTTTATTCCTTGTACACTCTTTTTCTCTGTAGTGAAAGCCTTGTTCTGTTCTTCTATCACTATCAGCCCAATGTATTTGGACCATGTTGAATTAATTATCTTTATTACATGCTGCTATTTTTCTCAGTTCTTACAGGCTTAAACTGCAGTATGGAGCTAAATATTTAGTGCGTTTGCCTGGCAGATCTGGCATCCAGCTCTGCCTCTAAAATCGAGGCAGAGTGCTTTATCCACTTAATGAGAAAAGGAGTACTTGTGGCACCTTAGAGACTAACCAATTTATTTGAGCATAAGCTTTCGTGAGCTACAGCTCACTTCATTGGATGCATAAAGTGGAAAGTACAGTGAGGAGATTTTATATATACACACAGACCATGAAAAAATATACATTGTAAGGAGAGTATCACTTAAGATGAGCTATTACCAGCAGGAGAGTGGGGTGGGGGGAGAGAGAACCTTTTGAAGTGATAATCAAGGTGGGCCATTTCCAGCACATTTCCAGGAGTTAACAAGAATGTCTGAGGAACAGTGGGGGGGGGGGGGGGGAGAGAGATAAACAAGGGGAAATAGTTTCTTAGTATAATGACTCAACCACTCCCAGTCTCTATTCAAGCCTAAGTTAATTGTATACAATTTGCAAATTAATTCCAATTCAGCAGTCTCTCGTTGGAGTCTGTTTTTGAAGTTTTTTGTTGGATAGTCACTTTGAGATCAGAAATCGAGTGACCAGAGAGATTGAAGTGTTCTCCGACTAGTTTATGAATGTCAAGAATTATAACATCTGATTTGTGTCCATTTATTCTTTTACGTAGAGACTGTCCAGTTTGACCAATGGACATAGCAGAGGGGCATTGCTGGCACATGATGGCATATATCACATTGGTAGATGTGCAGGTGAACGAGCCTCTGATAGTGTGGCTGACGTGATTAGGCCCTATGATGGTGTCCCCTGAATAGATATGTGGGCACAGTTGGCAGCGGGCTTTGTTGCAAGGATAGGTTCCTGGGTTAGTGGTTCTGTTGTGTGGTATGTGGTTGCTGGTGAGTATTTGCTTCAGGTTCGGAGGCTGTCTGTAGGCAAGGACTGGTCTGTCTCCCAAGATTTGTGAGAGTGATGGGTCGTCCTTCAAGATAGGTTGTAGATTCTTGATGATGCGTTGGAGAGATTTTAGTTGGGGGCTGAAGGTGACGGCTAGTGGCGTTCTGTTATTTTCTTTGTTGGGCCTGTCCCGTAGTAGGTGACTTCTGGGTACTCTTCTGGCTCTGTCAATCTGTTTCTTCACTTCAGAAGGTGGGTATTGTAGTTGTAAGAATGGTTGGTAGAGATCTTGTAGGTGTTTGTCTCTGTCTGAGGGGTTGGAGCAAATGCGGTTGTATCGTAGAGCTTGGCTGTAGACAATGGATCATGTGGTGTGGTCTGGATGAAAGCTGGAGGCATGTAGGTAGGAATAGCGGTCAGTAGGTTTCCAGTATAGGGTGGTGTTTATGTGACCATCACTTAGTAGCACTGTAGTGTCCAGGAAGTGGATCTCTTGTGTGGAATGGTCCAGGCTGAGGTTGATGGTGGCATGGAAATTGTTGAAATCATGGTGGAGTTCCTCAAGGGCTTCTTTTCCATGGGTCCAGATGATGAAGATGTCATCAATATAGCGCAAGTAGAGTAGGGGCGTTAGGGGACGAGAGCTGAGGAACCGTTGTTCTAAGTCAGCCATAAAAATGTTGGCATACTGTGGGGCCATGCGGATACCCATAGCAGTGCCGCTAATCTGAAGGTATACATTGTCCCCAAATGTGAAATAGTTGTGTGAGGACAAAGTCACAAAGTTCAGTCACCAGGTTTGCCGTGACATTATTGGGGATAGTGTTCCTGATGGCTTGTAGTCCATCTTTGTGTGGAATGTTGGTGTAGAGGGCTTCTACATCCATAGTGGCCAGGATGGTGTTTTCAGGAAGATCACTGATGGATTGTAGTTTCCTCAGGAAGTCAGTGGTGTCTCGAAGGTAGCTGGGAGCGCTGGGAGCGTAGGGCCTGAGGAGGGAGTCTACATAGCCGGACAGTCCTGATGTCAGGGTGCCAATGCCTGAGATGATGGGGTGCCCAGGATTTCTAGGTTTATGGATCTTGGGTAGCAGATAGAATAACCCAGGTCGGGGTTCCAGGGATGTGTCTGTGCGGATTTGTTCTTGTGCTTTTTCAGGGAGTTTCTTGAGCAAATGCTGTTGTTTCTTTTGGTAACCCTCAGTGGGATCAGAGGGTAATGGCTTGTAGAAAGTGGTGTTGGAGAGCTGCCGAGCAGCCTCTTGTTCATATTCCGACCTATTCATGATGACAACAGCACCTCCTTTGTCAGCCTTTTTGATTATGATGTCAGAGTTGTCTCTGAGGCTGTGGATGGCATTGTGTTCTGCATGACTGAGGTTGTGGGGCAAGTGATGCTGCTTTTCCACAATTTCAGCCCATGCACGTCGGCGGAAGCACTCTATGTAGAAGTCCAGTCTGCTGTTTCGACCTTCAGGAGGAGTCCACCTAGAATCCTTCTTTTTGTAGTGTTGGTAGGAAGGTCTCTGTGGATTAGTATGTTGTTCAGAGGTGTGTTGGAAATATTCCTTGAGTCGGAGACGTCAAAAATAGGATTCTAGGTCACCACAGAACTGTGTCATGTTCGTGGGGGTGGAGGGGCAGAAGGAGACCCCGAGATAGGACAGATTCTTCTGCTGGGTTAAGAGTATAGCTGGACAGATTAACAATATTGCTGGGTGGGTTAAGGGAACCATTGCTGTGGCCCCTTGTGGCATGTAGTAGTTTAGATAATCCTTTTTCTTTTGTAGAGAAGCAAAGTGTGTGTTGTAAATGGCTTGTCTAGTTTTAGTAAAGTCCAGCCACGAGGAAGTTTGTGTGGAAGGTTGGTTTTTAATGAGAGTATCCAGTTTTGAGAGCTCATTCTTAATCTTTCACTGTTTGCTATAGAGGATGTTGATCTGGTGGTTCCGCAGTTTCTTTGAGAGCGTGTGGCATAGTCTGTGTGGTCTGTAGATTGTAATGGATTTTTTACCTTCAGTCCTTTTGGTATGATGTCCATCTGTTTGCATTTGGAAAGGAAGATGATGTCTGTCTGTATCTGTACAAGTTTGTTCATGAAGTTGATAGATTTCCACTCCATACGGCTAAATGCAGTGCCTTGCATAATGATACGGCTGCTACTCTGAAACCACTTAATGAGATAATTCTTCCCGCAGGTCCAGTGACCGTATTTCACCACCTGTTGTATGGGGGAGGGGAGTTAATGATTGATTAAAGAGATTTCCCTATGTACACAGATGGGGTTATTTAACCAGCCGTGCAGCCAGAAAGGGGAATGCAAGACTTGCCTTGCTGCTGGGTTTCAGAGAAGGGGAGATTGAGTTGGATTTTGGTAGGGATGGCCTTGGCTTCCTTCTCTCACAGGCTTTATCACCTCCGTGTTTGAGAGCAAAGAAGGAAGTGCTGCTGTCATTGTAGAAATGAGTTGTCACTGTTCTCAGCTGTTGCTAGGCCAGAGTGCCAGGAGAACAGCCTGTGGCTGCTAGAAGATGAAACCTTGGGACTGTAGCTGACCTTTACTTGGTTTGCTCTGTCTTCTCTCAGGCCTTGCTGAAAATGGACTGCCAGGGGCTGGTCGTCAGGCTCATTCAGGACTTTGTGCTCCTGACCACGGCCGTGGAAGTGGCTCAGCGCTGGAGGGAGCTGGCAGAGAAGCTAGCCAAGGTCTCCAAACAACAGATGGATGCCTACGAAGCCCCCCACCGAGACAGGAATGGAGTGGTGGACAGTGAGGTGAGACTAGATTTGAAAATCCCTTAAAGCCCTGCAGTGTGACTGGTGGTGTACAATAGCCTGGTTTCAGCTACCTTTTTTGTTTTTTTGGCTGAGGTGTCAGCAAATAAGAACGCTCCTTTGGCGATGGCAAGCCAGAGCAAGGTTCCTTCCCACTGGGAGATGTAAGTGTGCCTGAAAGTGGCCCCTAGAGGAGAAGCTCCACTGATCTTTGAGTCTGAGAAGCTGCCTGCAGGGGGAGCGAGTGTTTCCTCTTCACAATTGTCCAATTTTCCCTTTCTGAAAGGGAGGCAAATCACAGTGTGTTCCTGCTGATGGCTCGTGATGCCCTGATTGACACTCACACCCTCCCCCCACACACACACCTACCTCTATGGGAGTGGAGCAATGAACCTGCCAGTGTAGACTCAGTACTCACATCTCACAGGGTGGTTTTGGTTTGGGGTGGGCTGGACGCTGGTCAGTTTTAATCATCTCTCTGCTGCTCCTTTAAAAAGAAATAGCACCTCAATGACTGAAATCCTTGGGTCACTTCAGTTTGAATAACTTTTGACCCACCCTCTTATGCTGCCCTCTGGCTTGAGCTGAGGTTTTTCCCCAAACCGGGGGCTCTTGTGGGGTTCATTGTTCACATTTTGTTAGGGGAAATAGAGATCGGTACGCTGGGCTGAGATCTGACCACAGCAGGCTTCTAGCCGTCATCCTCTTCCCCACGGGTCCAGCTTTGCACAGCTTGGCTGGGCGTGCTGCAGGGTTGTGGCAGCAGGGTCGCCTTGCTATGAAGCATCACGAGCTGATGAGCAAACAGCCCAACTCTGGACGTGGGCCCTGATTCAGCAAAGCGCAGGCTTGAGCCTCACTGAAGTTGATGGCATTTAAACCAGGGCTGTTGAATAATCGCAGTTAACTCACGCAATTAACTCAAAAAAAAAATTGTGATTAAAAAAAATTCAGCAATAGAATACCAATTGAAATGTATTAAATGTTTTGGATTTTTTTCTACTTTTTCAAATATATTGATTTCTATTATAACACAGAATACAAAGTGTACAGTGCTCACTTTATATTATTTTTGTTACAAATATTTGTACTGTAAAATAAACCAAAGAAATAGTATTTTTCAGTTCATCTCATACAAGTATTGTAGTGTGCAATCTCTGTTCTGAAAGATTTCAGAGTAGCAGCCGTGTTCGTCTGTATCCGCAAAAAGAACAGGAGTACTTGTGGCATCTTAGAGACTAACCAATTAATTTGAGCATAAGCTTTCATGAGCTACAGCTCACTTCATCAGATGCATAGAATGGAACATATAGTAAGAAGGTGTGTGTGTGTGTGTGTGTGTGTGTGTGTATATATATATTATATATATATATATATATATATATATATATAATATATATATACACACACACACATACAGAGAACATGAAAAGGTGGAAGTTGCCATACCAACTGTAAGAGGCTAATTAATTAAGATGAGCTATTATCAGCAGGAGAAAAAAAACTTTTGTAGTGATAATCAAGATGAATCAATTGAATCTATTTTCCCGTGTTTTGAATCTATTTTGCCACAACTTGCCAGCAAGTTAAAGAAGTATGGGCTGGATGAATGGACTAGACTGCGGATAGAAAGCTGGCTACATCGTCGGGCTCAACGGGTAGTGATCAATGGCTTCATGTCTAGTTGGCAGCCGGTATCAAACGGAGTGCCCCAAGGGTCGGTCCTCGGGCCGGTTTTGTTCAATATCTTCATTAATGATCTGGCGGATGGCGTGGATTGCACCCTCAGCAAGTTTGCAGATGACACTAAACTGGGAGGAGAAGTAGATACGCTGGAGGGTAGGGATAGGATATAGAGGGACCTAGACAAATTGGAAGATTGGGCCAAAAGAAATCTGATGAGGTTCAACAAGGACAAGTGCAGAGTCCTGCACTTAGGACGGAAGAATCCCATGCACCGCTACAGACTAGGGACCGAATGGCTCGGCAGCAGTTCTGCAGAAAAGAACCTAGGGGTGACAGTGGACGAGAAGCTGGATATGAATCAACAGTGTGCCCTTGTTGCCAAGAAAGCCAATGGCATTTTGGGATGTATATGTAGGGGCACTGCCAGCAGATTGAGGGACGTGATCGTTCCCCTCTATTCGACATTGGTGAGGCCTCATCTGGAGTACTGTGTCCAGTTTTGGGCCCCACACTACAAGAAGGATGTGGAAAAATTGGAGAGAGTCCAGCGGAGGGCAACAAAAATGATTAGGGGACTGGAACACATGACTTATGAGGAGAGGCTGAGGGAACTGGGATTGTTTAGTCTGCAGAAGAGAAGAATGAGGGGGGATTTGATAGCTGCTTTCAACTACCTGAAAGGGGGTTCCCAAGAGGATGGATCTACACTGTTCTGAGTGCTAGCAGATGACCGAACAAGGAGTAATGGTCTCAAGTTGCAGTGGGGGAGGTTTAGGTTGGATATTAGGAAAAACTTTTTCACTAGGAGGGTGGTGAAGAACTGGAATGTGTTACCTAGGGAGGTGGTGGAATCTCCTTCCTTTGAGGGTTTTTAAGGTCAGGCTTGACAAAGCCCTGGCTGGGATGATTTAGTCGGGGATTGGCCCTGCTTCGAGCAGGGGGTTGGACTAGATGACTTCCTGAGGTCCCTTCCAACACTGATGTTCTGTGATTCTATGTTAAGTATCCTCATGCCTTCTTGTCAACTGTCTGAAATGGGCCCTCTTGATAACCACTACAAAAGTTTTTTTTTCTCCTGCTGATAATAGCTCATCTTAATTAATTAGCCTCTTAGAGTTGGTATGGCAACTTCCACCTTTTCATGTTCTCTGTATGTATATATTTCTTATTTCTATATGTTCCATCTATGCATCTGATGAAGTGGGCTGTAGCCCACAAAAGCTTATGCTCAAATAAATTTGTTAGTCTCTAAGGTGCCACAAGTACTCCCTTTCTTTCTGTCGTGAAAGTGGAACTTACAAATATAGGGTTTTTTTGTTATAAACATAACTGCACTTAAAAAACAAAACAATGTAAAACTTTAGAGCTTACAAGTCCACTCAGTCCTACTTCTTGTTCAGCCAACCGCTAAGACAAACAAGTTTGTTTACATTTACGGGACATAATACTGCCTGCTTCTTATTTACAACATCACCTGAAAGTGAGAACAGGCGTTCGCACTGCATGTTTGTAGCTGGCATTGCAAGTTTATGTGCCAGATATGCTAAACATTCGTACGTCTCTTCATGCTTCAGCCACCATTCCGAGGACCTGCTTCCATGCTGATGATACTCGTTAAAAACAAAAAAAAGCGTTAATTAAATTATACTATTCTCCCCCAAGGAGTTCAGTCAATCTCCTGCTCTGTTTTACCTGCACTCTGCCATATATTTCATGTTCTAGCAGTCTCGGATGATGACCCAGCACATGTTGTTCATTTTAAGAACACTTTCACTGCAGATTTCACAAAACGCAAAGAAGATACCAATGTGAGATTTCTAAAGATAGATACAGCACTCAGCCCAAGGTTTAAGAATCGGAAGTGCTGTCCAAAATCTGAGAGGGATGATGAGGTGCGGAGCATGTGCTCAGAAGTCTTAAAAGAGCAACACTCCTACGCGGAAACCACAGAACCCGAACCACCAAAAAAGAAAATCAACCTTCTGCTGGTGGCATCTGACTCAGATGATGAAAACGAACGTGCGTCCATCTGCACTGTTTTGGATCATTATCGAGCAGAACCTCTCATTAGCATGGAGGCATGCCCTTTAGAATGGTGGTTGCGAAGCATGAAGGGACATATGTATCTTTAGCGAACCTAGCATGTAAATATCTTGTGACGCTGGCTAAAACAGTGCCATGTGAACACCTGTTCTCACTTTCAGGTGACATTGTAAACAAGAAGCGGGCAGCAGTATCTCCTGCAAATGTAAACAAACTTGTTTGTCTGAGTGACTGACTGAACAAGAAGTAGGACTGAGTGGGCTTTTGTAGACTCTAAAGTTTTACATTGTTTTATTTTTAAATGCAGTTTTTTTTACATAATTCTACTTCTGTAAGTTCAACTTTCATGATAAAGAGATTGTATTACAGTACTAGTATGAGGTGAATTCTTTTGTTTTTATAGCACAAATATTTGTAATAAAAAATAAATGTAGAGTACTGTACGCTTTGTGTTCTGTTGTAATTGAAATCAATATATTTGAAAATGAAGAAAACATCCATAAATATTTAAATAAATGGTATTCTATTAACAGTGCGATTAATCGTGCGATTAATTTTTTTAATTGCTTGACAGCCCTAATTTAAACACTTGCTTGAAGCTGAATGTGTGCAAGTCCCTTGCTGAATAGGTAGGGCCCTACCAAATTCACAGGTATGAACAACGCATCACAGACCGTGAAATCTGGTCTTTTGTGTGCTTTTACCCTATGCTATACAGATTTCACGGGGGGAGACCAGAGTTTCTCAAATTGTGTGTCCTGACCCAAAAGGGAGTTGCGAGGGGTCACAAGGTTATTTTAGGCGGGGGCAGGAGGGGCGGTATTGCCAACGTTCTGCACTGCTGCCTTCAGAACTGGGTGGCCGGAGAGCGGCGGCTGCTGACTGAGGGCCCAGCTCTGCAGGCAGCAGCGCAGAAGTAAGGGTGGCAGTCCCACACCGGGCCGGTCGTCCTTCTACATCGCTGCTGGCAGCGGCTCTGCCTTCAGAGCTGGGCGTCTGCCTGCAGCCACTGCTCTCCAGCTCTGAAGGCAGCACCAGCAGCGCAGAAGTAAGGGTAGCAGAACCGCAAAGCCCCATACACTAACCTTGTGACTCCCACCACACAACTCATTTTAGGGTCAGGACCCCTACAATTACAGTCTCCTGAAATTTCAGATTTAAATAGCTGAAAGCATGATTTTACAACTTTTAAAATCCTATGACTGAAATTGACCAAAATGGACCGTGAATTTGGTAGGGCCCTATGAATCGGGATGGACGTAAGCGCTTTGCTGAAGTGGGGCCTGAATGGGCAAATATCACGCTCCAGTGTTGTGTGTTCTCCAAAGCATTCAGTCGGGCCAGAGCCTGTTCTGGTTTGCCATTCCTGTGCCCCAAAGCAGCCACAGAAATTCCCAGCAAACTGCTACGTTTCTGTAGCAGAGCAGTGTCTAGTCTAAGTAACAAGAACAGATCTCTCAATTCTGTTTGTGTTTGCTGTCTCTTTTTGTCTCTCCGGCATGGAACACAGGCCATGTGGAAACCAGCCTACGACTTTCTGCTAACCTGGAGCAACCAGATTGGAGATAGCTACCGAGATGTCATCCAGGAGTTGCACATAGGGCTGGATAAGATGAAGAACCCCATCACCAAGCGCTGGAAACATTTAACAGGAACCCTGATCTTAGTCAATTCCTTGGACATACTCCGTGCAGCCGCCTTTAGCCCTCCAGACCATGAAGATTTCGCCATCTGATGGCGGGGATTCCTGACATGTTTAAATCTTCCTGGTTTTAGCCAAGGACAAAGAACAGGTGGGAGCTGACAAAAGGCCAAAGTTTGAATGTTCGCGCTGGGACTGGAATCGCACAGTGAAGAGGGACCTCTTTTGAGTGTTCTCCCTCATGTAGAAAGAGTCCAGAAGAGCTGGGTTTTCTCTGCTGGGGGGTTGATACCAGTTACACCACTTTCTATTTGTAAAGTTTAACAGTGGGGGGGAACCCCACGCTTATTTTTTAGACATTTGCAAATAAATATCTAATTTTGTAATGAGCAACAAAGGTTGAAACCACTTTGATGGGAGAAATGTTGCATTTTTACGTTGTGTAGGAACTTTTTTAAATGATCACTTCTGAAATTGACCATGAATCATGTAAATATGTATTTAAAACAAAGCACATTGTGAATTTCTCCTTTCCCTTCCCTCAACCCCCCCCACCCCTTATAAGGTTTTCTATAGTGTGAGACTCTGGAATCACTGTTTTATATTCACCATTGCAGTAACTCTGAACCTCCTGCAGCCCTGAGAAAGTGTTAAAAGAAAAGCAGGTGTACTTGTTTTCCCAGTAGCTCTCTCTGATCTGTTTTTTTTATATATACACTTTTTCTAATGTCTGGATCTGGAAATACACAATACGTATTTTTCAAATGTACCACTGCAGTTCTTAACTTGAAGAGTCAGTGCTGCCGTAGCACTCAGGCAAAGGGGGGCATCCCTCCTGCTTGCTGCTACAATTAGCATTCTGGAAGGAGCCGAAAAGATTTCTGGTTCAGTGGCGTTCCCTCCCTTTCTTCCCTCTTTATCTTTTTTAGGGACTTTAACTACAAAGCTGCCAGTCTCCTTGAAGGTAACTTTTCTCTCTGCTGACTGCTCTGTACTGCAATAAGAGCATCTTGGTGATCTCTGCTGCGGACCTGCGTGCTCCAGAAGTGGTCAGGAGAGAAGAGCCGTATTAGACGTCATTTTAAAAAATGTCTTTGCTAAGTTGGGATCTGATCCAAAGCTCATTGGAGTCCGTGGGAGTTATGTTGACTTAGGTGCCATTTCAGTCAGGCTCTTGAAGTTTTAGGGTCTGATCCAAAGACCATTCAAGTTGGTGGTGAGACTACCAGTGACTTCCCTGAGCTTTGGATTGGGCCCCTCAAGGCTACTGACCTCCAGTCTGCCATGTAAATAATCCTCGGTCAGAGAAATGGTTACACTGAGCTGAAATCTTACCCCTTCTGTGAACAGCCACCTCCCTTTTGAATGATCCTCTCTCCCGCCACCTCTGAAATGTTTCACACGGAGGGAAAACATATTTTTGCACAGAATGAAGACGTTTATTTTGAGTGTGAAATCACATAAAATAACAGTGCCCCATGCAGTGAAAAACTGATGAAAACGTTCCCTATTAAACCTGTTTCTGCTGGGTTGATCACCGAGATTGGAAGTCTATTTTTATTCCTTGAGCTTCATATCGACAAGCGAGAGGTTGGTGTGACCTTGCTAGAAGCATCGTGGTCTTTTATTGACGGATCCATGATCACAGGTTTCCAGGAGATAATGGCGCAATTCTTTTTTCTCCATTGTCAAGTTCCTGTAGAGGAGGCAACAGCTGGCGTCAGTCATCCATCCACCAGTGGGTTTGCTCTGAACAGTTTTTTGCTGGCTGGCATCACAGGACTGTCTCATCCAGTGTCTAAAATAAAAACTGCTTGGTGCAGTCTGCCTGCACCACACGACAGGCAGACCTTAGAAGTATTCTCGTGACCCCAAGTGACTTGTGTGTCCAGGCAGGCGCTGCCAGAATCTCCCGAGAGTAGAGCGACAAGTGAGACACGTGTGGCTTCTGGGAACCCCGCTCCTCCAAAGAACGGAGACACAGTTTAATGGAGACTGTGCCTCGAATTTCCCCTCCAAATGTTACCCTGAAAGAATTTCCCTTCGAAACAAGTCTCCCACTAATGAAGCATAGCACCTTAATTTCATGGATTTTCTCCTCAGGGGCTTTAAGGCATTTCCTATGCAACTTATCATAGCACAGAGTTAAAACCTGGCAGGCAGTGACGCTCACATGCGGGCTCCTTTTTTTGTTGTTGTTGAAAGGGACAGACCACCTTAAATATTTTTTCATGCACCAACCTGAACGCTACGTGGACATGCTGGAATCCTTGTGTAACGGAAGCCGAAGTTCAGTGCATTCCAGAAGCCTCTGACTGGCCGTAGAGAGCAGACCTGCCTAAAGAGTTCACTCTGCCACATGACGCCATGTGCATCAGCAGAGGGCTTGTAAGTAGTTGTTCAAAGCACAGACTTGTTGTGTTCTTCACCAAGCTAGCTGTTTAAAAGGCCCTGATCCTGCCAGTGGGTCTGCAGAGGCCTGGGCAGAGCTTGCTGAATGGCTTCAACAGGGGCTTTGCACAGGGATCTAGTTGGAGAATTAGGGTCTGACCTACTTCAGATGAAGACAGTGGGGAAGCAGGGTGGCCGTATCACTCTTACAGCAGCGTTTAATCTACCTGGCAGATGCTTTAGCCTCCTGGGATTCTTACAAGGTGGGAAATTACTGGCTAGTTTTGTTTTCCCAGATTTTCTGACTACCTCAGGTCCTGTATGCCCAGCTGGACATTTCAACGGAAGCCGGAACCTACCATTCTACCCCAGCCTAGTCTGTTCTTCCCCCTCCTGGAGAATCATTTGAGCCCAAACAACTGCAATGGTTTGGAATGAGTCGGTGTAATCACTGCGTGATTTCCCCCCCACCCCCCCTTAATTTAAAAATCCGCCTCCCTTCACACACTAAAATCCACGTGTCCGTTCAGATGCCTGTCACCCACCACTGTCAGGCCCTGCCGTGGAGCCTTGGGCTGGACGTTGCATTACTTTGGTATGGACAGCAATTGCTTATTGTACTTAACAGCTAATGTTTTTAAAAACTCTTTGGGAAATATATTACAATTAAAGCTGTTGTTTGAACACTCCGGAGAGGTCTCGATATGCTCTGTTTCCTGGGAAGTCGCCTCCGTCATAGGATTGTCTTGGTGCATGGAACCTCTCTGGGTTCCCACTGGATGATCTCTTCCTCCAGCAGCTGGTTGACCCATTAGCCCCCCTGGCATACCTGACAGAAACAAAATCAATATCTAGGAAACTGTCCGTGAAGCTTTGTGCCTTCATCAAATTCTCAGCCAAGTTCTACTTCGCTCCTCGAAAGCAGCTCATCAAAACCAGAGCGGGGCTGCAACTTGACAGTCAAATATCTGCATAGGTTTAATTTTTTTCCAAGCTGTAAAATCATTTGCATTCCCCATCCCTCCACCCCACGCTGGTATTTGCATTTAAATACTAGACAGACCTACAATATTTGACTTTTAAAAATGAGAGGCACTTCGGCGGAGAAATGACTACGTGTGCTGCAGACATTTGTATTACTCAGCTGCTTCTCTTGCATTTTTCTGGCCGGAGAAAACAATCAGATAATTCATCACTCTTGGAAGGTTCCTGTAAAGCCCCCGAGGAAGAGGAATGTGTGTGTGAAAATTCAGACAACGCTAGAGCAATTACCCAAGATTCACCTGTGGTGTTACTGACCCAATAGCACTGGGTGTGACCGCAATGATAGAACAGTTTCTGGTTTTTTACCTGAACAGTCGAACACCCGCTGGTTCCCACCTGTGGGCTGTCAGGTGGTTGTTAACAATCTAAGGAAAGGTTTCAGACTAACAGCCGTGTTAGTCTGTATTTGCAAAAAGAAAAGGAGTACTTGTGGCACCTTAGAGACTAACCAATTTATTTGAGCATGAGCTTTCGTGAGCTACAGCTCACTTCATCGGATGCATACTGTGGAAACTGCAGAAGACGTTATATACACAGAGACCATGAAACAATACCGCCTCCCACCCCACTCTCCTGAGTCCCCTTGAGGACTCCACCCTCCTGTCTGGCAGAGTCCTCGTAACCCCAACAAGGCTGGGCCCAGGATTCCTGGGGGGCTCGACCCCCCAACCCTGCTGTGGTCACCTAGGATAGGGGCTAGGATGTCCCCACTCCGGGGTACTCTCTCTGCACTGGGCACTTCCCTGACCACTTCCCTGATCATTTCATACAATTTAAAGCAAATACAAGTTGTTTGTTTAACAATTAATTTAAAAAAAGAACAAGGAAAAATGGGAAAGGTTAAAGGAAACACATCACCTCGCCCTGTGGCAGGGAACATCACAAACCGTGTCTCTAGACGTCAGGGCAGTTCACAGTCTGTTCCTTGTAGGTCCCAGGCCGCCTCCTCCAGCCCTGGCTGTGCTGCAGGGATACTGCGGGTTGAACACTTGCAATGGCCAGACCCCTCCAGGCTTTGGGCAGTGGGACCCTTCTTCCCACCATCAGCCCCACGTCGGGTTAAGATCCCCCTCTCAGTCTGGCCTGCAAGGACCCTTGGCTGGGGGTGTCTTTCTGCGCTGGGCCCATTGCCCAGGGTCCCCCCTTGGCTGGCCCCAGTTGCTCACCACACCCGGCTCTGTGGCTGCAGCTCTGCTCCCAGCACAGGATCTGCTCCCCCTGGGCTGCGTCTGTGACTCTGCTCCCAACTCTGACCTGCTTCCTGGGCTGCTTTTCTGGTCCCTCTGGATCTGGCCCAGCTCTGCTCCCCAGCTCAGCTCGGGCCACTGCTTTCCCCTTAGCTCGGCCCCACTCTGTCTGTCTGACCCAGGCAAATCCAGCTCACACGGAGGTCGGGACCCCCCTGGCCTCTTGACTCCCTCATTAGCCTGCCCGCCCTGTCATTCAGGCTGACCTGGAGCATTGGCCTCTCCCCATTGTTCCTGGGGACTATCAGTCTCAGGGTCCTGATTTCCCATCGACCCTTCCCCCTTTGAGTACTGGGAGCTAGCAACCAAAACACCCCCACAGAATGTTAGTAAGGGGGCAACAGTTCCTTACACATAACACCAGCCCATTACGCCTACTTCAGGACAGCGTTGCCCAGTCTTGTGACTTTCAATGTGACCCAAGTGATATTTGATGTTCTTAAAGCCCCAGCTCCTGGAGTCAGAAGATCATCTGAGAATCTCAGTTTACCTCTCTCCTGAAATGAAAATGTCTAGCACTTAGCGTTTCAGCTTCTCAGCACAAGGGGGAAATCTTGAAAATGTGATCACTACAGGCGCAAAACCAGCCGGCATTGAAAAGAACCCACAACTTTTTGTCAATTTCACAATTTTTAAGTATGATTTGGGATGGGGGGAGGGGCTGGACTCATGAGCTAGAATAGTTTGGTATTGGCTGGTGGGTGTTGGCAAGGTAAAGGCAGGGATATTAATCCATCCCCTTTGTGAGCATTAAATGAATTCCCCAAATCCAAATGCTGCAAATGGAAGGTTTGCAAAGCCGCAGCTCAGTGGAAATGTTTGTAAGAAGATCCTGGGTGTCTGCCCAGTGCTGTTTGGCTGACCCTTCCTTGGCCTTGGCTTTCAGAGGGAACGTGCCTTTGGAGAGCTAGTGGGACCTCAGCAAAACTGAACAGTCCTGGACCACAGGAAAACTCATCCAGGCCATTCAAAAGAGCCACTAACAGGAGGCTGTGGGCTCAGAGTCTGCACAATGCACTAGTACGCTATAAAGGCCAGATTTCCAGTGGTAATCGTGTGTTCGTACGTCTGACCCATGATCACAGATATCTGGACGGGGAGAAGGGGTGTGCATTGGGTATATTCACTGTGGCTTGGAAGTGTGGCCGCACAGCACTGGATGACTTGTTTCATGAAAACACGGAGCCGGAGAATGCAACGAATTGTTGTTGGAAGTTCTCTTGTATTGGGCCCAGTTCCTGAGCCATAACGATCCATTTGCAGGCGTTGGCCGATAAAGGCATACCAGTCATACATGCAACAACAGTGCGGCCGTCTCTCCATGCCTCTCTGACGCACTGTGCTCGAAGAGAGACCGTACTAGTAGATAGAGCTCAGAAACTGCCTAATGCAGCTATGCACTTACGTGTCAGTGTCTATTTATGAAATCCAAGAACCTACCCCAGCGAGAAGCCCATTCTGTATTACTTTTTAACTGGTATTTTAAAGCTGAAACTTCTCCCAATCTCCCACTGCACCATGTGTCCGATCTCTATTGTCAGTTTTCCTTAGCCCAGGGGACTGTCTGTGTGTCGTGCCAAGTGCCCTGGAGGTGCTTACTGGGCAGTAATTAATCCGCTTCCTTACTGGTCTGTTTCACGGACCAACAGTCAAATGTGAGATCCTTTTCGATGCTATTCTGCAGGCTCTGCGGAAAGATGCCTGCGTCCCTTGGCAAAAGGGAACGGCATTAACTGGAGCAGCAAAGCCTGTTTAATGTAAAAGGCAAACAAGTGACACCTGCAGCTAGGACCTGCTCTGTTCTGAAGCCTTGGCTGTCAGACACTCCCTGGCTGCCCTGTCCCATGTTCAATAGGCGGAGTGAACTTTGATGCAGAAAGTCTGCGTAGCTGTTGTGCCTAATGGTTACCCTGGTCAAAGCAAGCTAGTGCCCCAGCCAGCCAGCGTCCTGGCCTGCAGCGCTTTCGCTGGGGCGGGACTGCGCTCATCTCTAACGGGCTGCCCCATCCTTCGAGCCGGGGGTTGGACTAGATGACCTCCTAGGCCTGAGGTCTCTTCCAACCCTCATCTTCCACGATCCTATGAAGAACAGGAGGACTTGTGGCACCTTAGAGACTAACAAGAATGCATCCGATGAAGTGAGCTGTAGCTCACGAAAGGTTAGGCTCAAATAAATTGGTTCGTCTCTAAGGTGCCCCAAGTCCTCCTGTTCTTTTCGTGAATACAGACTAACACGGCTGCTGCTCTGAAACCTGACACGATTCTATGAACTCCCTGCTCTGCATTAAAGGCGCTGTTCTCCCAAACTACCACAAGGGGCGCTGTCTCCTAGCAGGGAGGGCAGCTGTTCACCCTGCGTGCGGGTGCTGTCTCCATGTGCTTCAGCTCCAGAGGGCAGGAGCAGCCGCGTGCACAGGGAGGTGGGTGGGAGTGGATCCCTCCATCTCTCCTGGGGGGTGGGGAAGGAGGAACAGAGGATTTGTGAGAGGAGGGAGTGGGAAGAGCACAGTCCATATTATGCACTCACATGCTATCATGACTGCACAGAATGCCCCTTGCAAAGCTCTAATTGTTTTTCGCTCCTGACTGCAGCAAGGCACAGATGGCCGATAATTAATAGACCATCCAGCCCCCTGCTTCTTAAACAATCCTGGCATGTCTGGACCAGGGGCTCCCTTTTTTCCCCTCATGGGCCCAGATGACCTCAATCAACATAATCGGCCCTGATCCTTCGTCAAAAGTGGGTTCTGCTACTGCAAATTAATGGAGCCCGTCCTCCTCTTTTGCACTGCGGCTCCCACTGCAGATTAGCGGCTATCTCCCAGCCACATCTCTGATCATCAGATTCCTCACTTGGATAACAGGCTTTCTGGAGAGTTTTTTAGGGATGGCATTTTTGCAATGTCTGCCTTAATGCCATGTGTGTAATTTGGCTACAAAAATCGGGGCTTTCCAAGCTGTAAATAGGGTGACCAGATGTCCCGATTTTATAGGGACAGTCCCGATTTTCGGGTCTTTTTCTTATATAGGCTCCTATTACCCTCCACCCCCATCCTGATTTTTCACACTTGCTGTCTGGTCACCCTAGCTGTAAATGACCACCTGGTTTTATTAGAAATATTGCTTGAGTCACAGAAAACCTAATGCGGGATAAAGTTGCAAACCACAAGGGACAAATGAGCCACAAGTGGTGAACAAGACAATAATTACAAGCATTATCCTATAACCATAATAGAGTGCTAAGTATGTAATGTTATTCATGAAGGCAATGGAGGAAAGGACAAAAAAATTAGCAGCTTGCATATTAGAATCCGCATGTGTAATGAAAGGAAGGCAAAGAGCGTGATGTGGGGAAACATTTTCCCAGTGTTTCATATGAGTAAGATTTTCCATAAGGCTATTCACACTTTGCCAAAAAAAGGAGTTTGGTTGAATTCAGCACAGCAAGTGAATTGTCTGGTATGAGTCAATAACAAGTCCCTCTTCTTACTCTGCCTTTCCTTATCTAATCTGCTCCCTCGGATGTATTTCTAAAGCACCCATAGCAGGGAACTACGACGCTCTCACTTTGACCCTCCCCTCCCCCCCCCCGAAGAGTAAGGAAAACTGACCCTTTATGACAAAAGCTGGACATAGTGCAAGAGTAGCTCTGGAGTGTAATTAACCGTGGGTTTGTGCCCCACTTTGGATTCCCCCCTGCTGAACGTTAATTAAAGCTTTCAGCAATTGCTTTGTGAAGTCACGTCTGGTACAGACTAAGTCACCCGGACACATTCTGGTCCCCAGCTGAGAGAAATAAAGGAACCATGGAAGGTTGCTTAGCAACGGATGCTGCTTGCTTTACCAGTGCCTGTCACTGGGCTTTCCTTCCTTCAGTTCCTCAGCTTAGCGTCTGAGCGCTGAAGGGATGAGGATGGGCCTGTAAATGGGTTCAGAGCCCTTGTTTTTGCCAAGGTCATTTCAGTGGCAAAAATGTTATGTAAAATAGCCATCCGTTGCATGGCTCAGCAGTTATTTACCCCCGCTGATTTTGTCCTGTAGATAGAAGTGTGTTTTCTACTGGCATCTGTAAGGGGTACTTTGTTGCCCCTTTCCACTCCTTAGTCTGTGTGTTTTAGCTAGTTAAGAGAAGTCTGGGGGTTGAGTTCGGACCAGGCATGTTGCAGATTGGCCAGGTGAGTTTCAGGCCCCTCAGCCCTGACCTCCAGCCATACCATACCATAGCTTTCACGAACGTGGGCACTGCTGGTGCCTATTTTGCCACATTGAGGGAGTGATGCATTACCCACGGCCACTGGGACAAATTTACTGCACTTTATTTTCACTGGTGGTTTAAAGCGGGGTCTTAATGTGATCTCCATTTGCTCACTCAGATTCACCTAGGCAATGAACTGCGGGGCCGGGGGGTTGCCAGATCCCCTGGATGTGACACACGGGTTGGCTGGCAGTCTGTTCTCTGCAAGGGTTCGGCACTCTGGAATGCCACCTTGTCCCTGATCCAAACAGCCCAGAGAGTTAGTGCGATTGAGGTGCTGGCTGATGGGTGGTGGGATAGGATTTGAACAGGACCTGCCGCCTGGCAGAAGGTGGGAGCTGATCCCAAATTTTGTACCTGGTTCTGGAATTTTAAACCATCAGATCCTGGCTATGTGGCCTTATTATTCTGACTGGAAAGAAAAGCAATAAAATAACACTTGTTACTGCCCATAAATGAAGGGCCGAATGTGACCTAAAATTGTACCATCTGGCTTCACCTCCCCCTGAACTCTGTCTCTTGTGATGCCCGCACGCAGAGCCCTTTGCCTGGCAGTGGGATTTCTGCCTCGGGATGCGATCTTTGATTTTTTCCTCTTCCCTTCCAGATGTCTCAGCGCCCTTTGCTAGTTTCTTTCTTGGAGATCTGCCTTTGGCATGCTGTTCCAGATAGCTCAGTGATGAGTGCGATGGAGAATATTCCTAGTGAGGTCAGGAGAAGGGGAGGAAAGGGGTTGTAGTTTGCTTTTATTTGTAAAGCATGCTTTCTATTCCCTCCACAAAACGAAGGCTAATGCTGCTAAGTGGCACCACACTGCTGCTAACCCCTAGCTTATATATCCCGCTCCTCACCCAGAGATCTCCGAGCATTTACACAGCAGGTCAGTTTCCCTATTCTCATTTCGCAGAGGCAGAGAAAGGTGAAGTGACTCAGACATGGTCACCCAGCAGGCCAGTGGCAAAATCCAGATCTCCTGAGTCCCAGTCCAGTGCTCTAGGCACTACAGCCTGAGTCTGCTTTTAGCTGCACAGACCATAGCAGTGCCCAGCTCCTTCCCACACTGCCCTGCCAACACGCCTTAGACCTGCCCTACAGAGGTGACCTCTACAGGTAAGAAGTATCCATATCGCATCAGCTCTGAGGTGACTCTGTGTGTGTGACAGAGAGAGAGGTGAGGCTATATGGGAAGCTACTACACGAAAAATGATTGGGGTTGGCAGAATTTTGTATTTTATTTTAATTTTGACAGCTAATAGGGATGTTTATTTTTAAGCATTTTTTCCCCAGTTTTCATTGATTTAAATGTTTACAGCTGTGGGAAATTACGAGGAGTAAGACAATTGGGGGGTCAGACAGTCATTGTTTAATGACAGGAGATGTTGAGATTCAAGAAGTTAAAGCTTTATAACTGTTAAAACACACATGGTCAGCATCACATGTCAAAATCTACAAAGTGAATAGCCTTACATCAAACCCGCATAAGTTGTCCAGCATCCTGTTTCTGTCTTTGTCTCTCTGTAAATGCTGATTATTATCAATGGAAATGCTTTTTTGCTGGTTTGTGCATGGTGAAATCAACACTTACCAACATTTACTGATTAAAAAATTGAATCCTTCCAAACCCCACCGTGATCTCCGTTTCCCAGCAATTGTGTGGCTGCAGGAGCGCCAGCAATGATGCAGTGTCTGGCTCAGGCAGTTTTGCCAGGGGGTTATAAAACCCTGTTCTGTTGAGCAAAGCAGGGCTTCATGACCCAGTGGGAAAAAACCCCGAGGATGGTCTACACTCACTCTTACCGGAGGGTTTCAAAGTCCATGGGGGTTGGACACTGCATAGGTGCTTTTGAAAATTGCTCCCAATGCTCTAGCTGGTGCTTGGGCAACTGGAAAAGGGACACTGGTTTCTAGTGTAGACAAAGCCTTGTGCACTAGGAACAGTTCGGTTAGGGTAACAAACAGCTGTGTGATAACTTGTCACTGCAGACCTGGGTCACACCCACTCCAGCAGCCTGGCAGCTCCTGCCAGTCCCTGAGCTGTCGCCCTTTTCTGCTCCCAGTACTTACTCTGCAGGTTCTCCTGGGATGGTTCTTTTCCTTGGCAGAACTTGACTTTGTGACTAGCCCATTTCAGCCCGTTGCTCTCTCCAGATCTCCTCACTTAACTAGAAATAACACTTGTGTCTATAATTGCATCTGTAGGTGATAATTAATCCCTGCCCTGCGTTCTGCAGCAGACAGTCTGGTTAAGAATATCTCGCTCCTTACTGTCAGGTGCGCCCTCCCAGACAAAAAGAAAAGGAGTACTTGTGGCACCTTAGAGACTAACCAATTTATTTGAGCATAAGCTTTCGTGAGCTACAGCTCACTTCATCGGATGCATCCAATGAAGTGAGCTGTAGCTCACGAAAGCTTATGCTCAAATAAATTGGTTAGTCTCTAAGGTGCCACAAGTACTCCTTTTCTTTTTGCGAATCCAGACTAACACGGCTGTTACTCTGAAACCTCCCAGACAGTCATCCATGCGAACTCAAAGGGCTGTTCTGTTGCACGACCAGTGAAGAGACTTGATGCGGCGCCTACAGTCCTGGGAACTGTATTTCCGGCTTTGCACTTGTGTCCCGGTACCCAAAGGATGATCACGTGCAGGCGCTGCAGGTGGAATGCAAGATGCCATGTGGAAAGCTGAAATTCTTACCCATGGAAATAGACGTGGCCAACTCTTTTTTCATGGCAGTAGCAAGGCCTTTTCACTAGTGTATTGCAGACGTTGGGGCAAGTAGCTGAGAGATTTTTTTGTTTTGAGGGGTTAGAAAAAATGCAGCTAATATGATGTGTTGAGTTGTCTCATTGGTCACAGGTCAGATCAACAGTACACACACTCCCCCTCTGTGATCCACCAAGGGCATCCACCTGGGGATCCCAGCTCCTCAGCGAGCATCTCTCTCCCTCCTGATAGGGGGTCTTCCTGGCTGCCCAGCTCCCTGCCTAAACAGACCAGTATCTGTCCTTGGCTGACTCTTTGAAGGCTTAGAAGAGCTGTAATTCCTGCAATTACATTACCACACAGCTATCTATAAGCAAGCACCTTTATTCTTCTGGTGAAAATATTCCAGAGAAAACACTAAACCCAACAAAAGAACCTACATGAATGATAAAAAGCTTACAAGAGGTCATCCCAACTCCAGCCTCAAGCTCTGGTAGGTGTCAGGCCTTCAAAACCACACCTGGGGTTTCCCCTATGATTCACGTTGGTAAGTGTTTCATATCCCCCCCTCCAGGTTACACAGAGTCACGGCCCACAACCATACTGAATTCATTTAATACAACGGACCCCCAAAGATCCTCACACTTCATTCAATGAAGTCTCTCCAGGCCAGGGCCGGATTAATGTAGGGGCTTTTGGGGCTGCAGCCCTGGGCTAAGGGGGACCACGGCACAGCAGGGCTCAGGCAGGCTGCCTGCATGACGTGGCCCCACGCTGCTCCTGGAAGCAGCTGGCTGCTGAAATGTCTCTGTGGCCCCTGGTGGGGGGGAGGGGAGGCAGCTCCGCGCGCTGCCCCGCCTCCAGCACCGTTCCCGCAGCTTCCATTGGCTGGTTCTGGGGGCAGCACTTGTGGGCATAGGCAGCACACGTTGACACGCTGTCCCCCTCCCCCCAGGGGCGCGCAGAGACCTGCCAGCAGCCGGCCGCTTCCGGGAGTGGCGTGGGACCATGGCATGCAAGCAGCCTGCCTGAGCCCTGCTGCGCCATGGGCCAGGAGCCACCTGTGGTAAGTGCCTCCCAGTCAGAGCCTGTGCCTTGCACCCAAACTCCCTCCCAGACCCTGCACCCCAACCCCCTGCCCCAGGTCAGAATCCCCCTCCTGCACCCAAACTCCCTCCCAGAAAGAAACTAATATAGCAGCTGTTCTAAGGTAAGAAGTAGGCTATTTTGAATTAACTTAACTATACTTGACATGTTTTAAGACTGAAATGTAACCACAGACCAGCTTTATGTTAATTAAAAGGCAAGTTTAATATAGTGTTAATAGCCTCAGTGCCATAATTGTGATCATTTTGCTTCAGATTAGGAAGAAGACTTGTATACAGGGCCCCACAAAATCTAGTCGCTTCGGGCCCATGGGAGAGTTAATCTGGCCCTGCTCCAGGCTATGGCAGGAAATTGCCATCTCTGTCACAGCAACGTCTGGAGAGATGAGCACAGGAACCAGGTGGTCTTAAATCCTAATCCTAGCTCTGCCACTGAGTCACTCCATTGCCCTGAGCAAGTTGCTTCATCTTTCTGACCGTTTCCCAATCTGTAAACCGGGGAGGAGAACGTTTAACCTCCAATTTAGCCAGCATGTTTTACAGATCAATGAGTTAACATCTCAGTGCTCTGTACATATAAAGTGCTATCAAAATGCCAGGTGTTATAGAAGTATTTAAAACCCCAAACAAAGGGGAACCTTCTACTGTACATAGCCCTCTTACTGTTAAATGGTGCAGCATGGGCCAGTTTCTTTAGTAGCTCGAAGGCTGTGCCTCCCGGTTGATTTCAGCGGGGCTACTGGCAGTGCGTGAAATTAGCATGTGTCTAGATCTGGGTAGGATCAGGCTCTGACTGTAGAGGACCAGTTCACTAGCAGGTATGTTGGTGGACACCATGAAGATAAATTTCACCATTCTAAATCTGAGAGTTGGGAAGCCAATGAGAACCCAATCTTAGCACAGCTGCCTGTGATGTATGTAGAGTCAAAGCAAACAAATGTCTCGCCACGTTCAAATATTAACTAGTCCAACAGAAACAAACCACCGGAGAACAATTGGCAGACCCAGAGTTCATCCCTCGAGTTGCCTGGTACCTAATTTTGAATAATGAATAAATTTGACTGAAACTGGATCTTGTTCATAGGCAACTCTCAAACCAAAAAGGCAAAATTCACTGATTTGCCCAGAGCTAATGATTATGCAGACTTGGCTGTCACCTGGGCTCAGATTTTGCGATTGCCCAGCCAGAGACTCAAGCTAGCATCCTTGCATTTTTAAACATTAGATTAATGGTTTTTATTGTGTTTGTGTAGCATGCGGTTGTAGGGATTCTTATGATATATGCAAACACATCGCATTTTAACCTCAGTGATGCTTTCACTTTTGGGGCTCTGATGGGAGAGGGAAATGACATGAGTTTGGAGGAGTTTTTCCCTATAAAAGCCCTTCTATCCGCAGAAGGCGCCAGGGTCTGAGCTGCCCTCCAGCCCTGAGGCGCAGTGAAGGATTCCCAGCCATTTGGCTCTCTAAAGAGGTTATGTTCTGAGTACAGTGAAACTGGTGCTGGTATGGTCACATGTAAAGGGGCTGTGTCACATGCCAGTCATGGGATCTTACTCTTTGTGATGCATCTGCGGCTTTTTCCTCCCCCCCAAACATAAAGGGAGAGGGAAATGACTCAGAGCTGTTTAACTAGCAATGGTTTCTAGACTGCAGGGCTTTTTGTGCGTGTCTCTGGGTGGGGGGCTTCCTATGTAGGGGAAAGGGAAAGAGCAGTTTCTCACTTGCAAATGGTGATCCACCCTCCCCATCAGATATTTATGGGTTTTTGTTGTTGTGAGCAGGGCTGGCCTTACCATGAGGTGAACTGAGGCGGATGCCTCAGGTGCCAGACTGTGGAGGGGGGGAGCCACTAGGACCCAGAGTGTAGAAAATTGTGTCTGCTCCTGGTTTTCTCTGCTCTAGATGCACAGAGAGGGGGGAGTGCTGTGCTGGAGGAAGGAGGGCACAAGAGACAGAACAGGCAGGCAGGAGAAAAGGTGAGAGGGAATAACAGAAAGCAGCAGGAGCTGCAGGGGGAGAGAGGAGGAGGAGGAGCCTCTTATGTACCTCTCTGGCCCCCCCCCCAGGAGCCTGGACTGATTAACCCCAGCTCTCAGGGCGCTTCCTGTTTCCTGCTGCTTACCGGAACCCACTTGAGGAGAGCAGGCCGTCAACTGAAGTAGTAGGAGCCAGTTAGGCCCTTAAGACGCTGATCTCTTCCCTCACTCAGGCCCTGCTACCAGCCTGCTTATTTGTCCCCTTCAGTTGAGTGTTGAGAGCCACTCTAGCTGGCACAGAACAGCAGCCATGAGTGAAAAAAGAAAACGCCCCTCTGGGGCAGCATTCAGAAAAAGAAAGAAAGCAAAGGAAGCTTTTCTATCTAAGCAGGAAGGAGCTCTCCTAAGATACATAGACACAAATGTTCACGGTGGACCTTCCGGCCCTAGGGAGGAGGTGAGTGGTGAGGAGATGCCTGATCTTCCACTAGAGTACAGGTGACCTGGCAATTACTGGAGCATCCATATCTCCATCTCAAATGGATGTAATCATGCACATTCCTGAAGAAAAGTGTAGATCAGAGAAGAGTGTGGTGGAGGCAAAAGAAACAGCTGCTGCTGAGTTTAGTTCCTTAAGTCTAGATGATTCAGGACTGCGGACCCACTTGAGCAGTAGCCTGAAGGTCTTCCTTGTACTGCATGGACCACAGCAAGTGGAAAAACTTCATGTTCCCCAAAGACAATGAAAATAGAAGTTTCCATCCAACACATTACTGGTGTGAAATCCCCAATGGTGACAAAGCGGAGAGGCCATGGCTTATGTACTCAAAAACCCAGAATGCTGTATACTGTTTTTGTTGCAAGCTCTTCCTGTCTAATGTTCCAGCCACATTGGGTTCTACAGGAACAAAGGACTGGAAAAATCTGGCTAGAAATCTGGCATGCCATGAGAAGACAGCAAATCAGCAGAGAGCATTCCATAGGTGGAAATAGCTTGAGATGAGACTAAGGTTAAAGGTCACCATAGATGATCAGCATCAAGAGAAGATTGCATCAGAGTCTCTTTACTGGCAAAATGTTCTGAAAAGGCTCATTGCCATTGTGAGAATGCTTGCGACCCAAACCCTAGTACTGCGTGGCTCTTCAGATCCGCTGTATGTGCCAAACAATGGAAATGTCCTTAAAATTGTGGAGCTGATGGCTGAGTTTGATGCTGTACTCCAGGATCATCTAAGAAGGGTCACCACCCAAGAAATGTACATATACCACTACCTTGGAAAAACAATTCAAAATGAGATACAGTTACTGGCAACAAAAGTCAAACAGAAGATTGTGGCAGATCTGAAGTCAGCAAGATATTACTCTGTTATTCTGGACCGCACACCGGACATCAGCCGTACGGAACAAATGACTTTAATGGTGCGTTTTGTAACAATAACAGAACCTAGTGAAAGTGTCCCGGCAGTGGTGACTGTCAGAGCATTTTCTAGATTTTAGTGACATTGATGATACTACAGGAGCTGGCGTGATAAATGTTCTTCTTAAAAAGCTAGAAGAGACGGGAATTGCGACAGCTGACAGGAGAGGTCAGGGCTACGATAATGGTGCCAACATGAGAGGAAAGAACAGAGGAGTGCAGACACGGATCTAAGAGTTAAACCCTCGAGCTTTTTTTGTCCCATGCAGTTCTCATTCATTGAACTTGGTGGTCAGTGATGCAGCATCAGCTTCTAATGAGGCTGCTGAATTTTTTAGTGTAATTCAAAGCATTGATGTATTTTTCTCTGCATCAACTCATCGATGGCAAATTTTGAAGCAACATCTGGGAACATCCTCTCTGACACTGAAATCACTGAGTGCCACACAATGGGAAGGTCGAGTGGAGGCGATAAAGCCTATCAAACACCAAACTGGGAAGATAGATGGTGCCATAGTTGCCATTATGGAGGACAATGCTATGACAGGAACTGTTCGTGGGAGAACAGTGGCAGAGGGAAATGGAATCACCAGAAACATACATAACTTCACATTTCTGTGTGGCTTAGTGTTGTGGCCTGACATACTGTTTGAAATAAATCTTGTAAGCAAGAGACTGCAAGGTGTTGACCTTGATATATCTGGAGCAATGGAACAACTGGACAAAGCAAAGTCAGACCTACAGTCTTACCGGTCAGATGAGGGATTTCAAAACGTTCTGAAGAGTGCACAGAAATTGGCAGAGGAACTTCACACTGAAGCTATTTTCCACCCATTCAAGAATACAAGAGTCACCGAAGAAGAAGACATTTTGATTACGAGGCACAGGATAATCCCATAAGAGACCGTAAACAACAATTCAAAGTTGAATTCTTTAACCAGGTGCTAGATTGTGCAATACAGTCAGCTGAAGAACGTTTCATGCAGCTCAAGGAACACAGCAGTATATTTGGGATGTTGTATGATATTCCCAAACTCCTCACTATACCTGAAGAAGACCTACACCAGCAATGCAGCGCACTGGAGACAGTGCTGACATGATGACACGCGCGATATCGATGCGAGTAATTTAGGTGATGAACTGAAAGCCCTTTCAAGATACATTTCAGCAGGATCAACTCCAAAGGCTGTTCTGGAATATATGTGCACAAATAAGATGACCACCCTCTTTCCAAATGCTTTTGTTGCTCTGCGCATACTTCTAACACTTCTGGTAACAGTTGCCAGTGGAGAACGCAGCTTCTCCAAGCTAACGTTAATAAAAACACATCTACCCTCCACAATGACACAGGAGAGGCTGGTTGGCCTTGCAACCATCTCAATAGAGCATGAGCTGGCCCAGACTGTGGACCTTCAGCAGGAAGCAGTTCAAATCTTTGCAACCAAGAAGGCACGGAAAGCACCACTTTGATTATTCAAACGGATAAAAATGCCAGTGTTTGCTATGCAGACAAGAAAAGTTACATTTGCTGTTCAGGCGTTTGAAAGTTAAGTGTTACTTACCATTTTTGAACAAGGCATTTTAAGTTGTTAGTTCTCCTTTATTGGGGTAGGTAGCAGAGCAGTACCATGAGAGGAGTAGAACAGGAAGAAGGCAGAACTGAGACCTTTCAAAGTTTTGGCCCAAGCAAGGGGGCATCATTTGAGCTCCCAGCCTCAGGTGCCAAAATGTTGTGGGCCGGCCCTGGTTGTGAGTTCAGAAATGTGCTAGATCCGTACCCTTCTCTCCCCTCCCCCGAAAAGGAGCCACTCCCAAGATACGGAGCTGCACTCAGCCCTCCCCCCTGCTTTCTCCAAGTGGGGGGGATGACATGAGCTCCAGAGCAGCATCACTCCCTCCCCTCTGCCCCAGCCTGTGGAATGCCCTCTGTGCCAGCCAGGAGCTGGAGCTGTGTGGGTTTGTCTGGGGTGTACCAAGGCAGTGTTAATGGGAGCTGGGGACTGGCTTCTGCATAGACCCACAGGGTTAGAAGGGCCTGCCAGGGTCAACCCCCTGCCAAGATGCAGGACTTGTGTCTAAACCATCCAAGACCGATGGCTATCCAGCCTCCTCTTCAAAACCTCCAGGGAAGGAGCTTCCACAACCTTCCGAGGCAGTCTGTTCCATTATCTAACTGTTCAGGTATGTTGGCAACAAGAAGAAAGTCAAGGAAAGTGTGGGCCCCTTACTGAATGAGGGAGGCAACCTAGTGACAGAGGATGTGGAAAAAGCTAATGTACTCAATGCTTTTTTTGCCTCTGTCTTCACAAACAAGGTCAGCTCCCAGACTACTGCACTGGGAAGCACAGCATGGGGAGGAGGTTACCAGCCCTCTCTGGAGAAAGAAGTGGTTCAGGACTATTTAGAAAAGCTGGACGAGCACAAGTCCATGGGGCCGGATGCGTTGCATCCGAGCATGCTAAAGGAGTTGGCGGATGTGATTGCGGAGCCATTGGCCATTATCTTTGAAAACTCATGGGGATCGGTGGAGGTCCCGGACAACTGGAAAAAGGCAAATGTAGTGCCCATCTTTAAAAAAGGGAAGGAGGAGGATCCTGGGAACTACAGGCCAGTCAGTCTCACCTCAGTCCCCGGAAAAATCATGGAGCAGGTCCTCAAGGAATCAATTCTGAAGCACTTAGAGGAGAGGAAAGTGATCAGGAACAGTCAGCATGGATTCACCAAGGACAAGTCATGCCTGACTAATCTAATTGCCTTCTATGATGAGATAACTGGCTCTGTGGATGAAGGGAAAGCAGTGGACGTGTTGTTCCTTGACTTTAGCAAAGCTTTTGACACGGTCTCCCACAGTATTCTTGCCAGCAAGTTAAGGAAGTATGGGCTGGATGAATGCACTATAAGGTGGGTAGAAAGTTGGCTAGATCGTCGGGCTCAACGGGTAGTGATCAATGGCTCCATGTCTAGTTGGCAGCCGGTATCAAGCGGAGTGCCCCAAGGGTCGGTCCTGGGGCCGGTTTTGTTCAATATCTTCATTAATGATCTGGAGGGTGGTGTGGATTGCACCCTCAGCAAGTTTGCAGACGACACTAAACTGGGAGGAGTGGTAGATACGCTGGGGGGATAGGGATAGGATACAGAGAGACCTAGACAAATTGGAGGATTGGGCCAAAAGATATGAGTCCCCAGTGTGCCCTTGTTGCCAAGAAGGCCAATGGCATTTTGGGATGTATAAGTAGGGGCATTGCCAGCAGATTAAGGGACGTGATCATTCCCCTCTATTCGACGTTGGTGAGGCCTCATCTGGAGTACTGTGTCCAGTTTTGGGCCCCACACTCCAAGAAGGATGTGGAAAAATTGGAGAGAGTCCAGCGGAGGGCAACAAAAATGATTAGGGGACTGGAACACATGACTTATGAGGAGAGGCTGAGGGAACTGGGATTGTTTAGTCTACAGAAGAGAAGAATGAGGGGGGATTTGATAGCTGCTTTCACCTACCTGAAAGGTGGTTCCAGAGAGGATGGATCTAGACTATTCTCAGTGGTAGCGGATGACAGGACAAGGAGTAATGGTCTCAAGTTGCAGTGGGGGAGATCTAGGTTGGATATTAGGAACAACTTTTTCACTAGGAGGGTGGTGAAACACTGGAATGCGTTACCTAGGGAGGTGGTGGAATCTCCTTCCTTAGAAGTTTTTAAGGTCAGGCTTGACAAAGCCCTGGCTGGGATGATATAAATGGGGATCGGTCCTGCTTTGAGCAGGGGGTTGGACTAGATGACCTCCTGAGGTCCCTTCCAACGCTGATATTCTATGATTCTTTTACCTGAGATTTAATCTAAATCTGCCATGCTGTAGTTTGAACCCATTGCCTCTTGGCCTGCCCTCTATGGCAAAAGAGAACATCTTCATCTTTTTTATGGCAGCCTTTCAAGTATCTGAACACCGCTATTGTGTCCCCCCTTAATCTTCTCTTTTCCAAACTAAACATACCCAGTTCCTTCGGCCTTTGATCATCTGGCTTGTGATCCGTCCCTTTGATCTTCGTCCCTCACCTCTGGATCCTTTCCAGCTTCTCTACATCCTTTCTATGTAGCGGCAACCAAAATTGGACTCCAGCTGAGGCTTTTCTGTTTTTCATCCTTACCATTGTGACTCTGGATGTTTCTGTTAAAATAACCCAACAGCATCCTTGATTCTTAAGTGGGGAGAAACAACTGTGAACAGGCGTTAAATGTGCAGTGGAAGTGGTGTGAGTTTTGCAAAACGGAGGCCTATTCTGAGTGAATAATAATTGGAAGTGATGCATTTGCCAAGGACCATGATGGGATTTTAGCTGCAGAGGGCTTGTTAGGGTGCGTAGAAGCCACATGGCTAACAATCCCACCCTGCCCTTTGAAAACTCAGTCCCCTAAGGGGAGAAGAGAAGTATTCAGTCTGAAGCACTGACAGAATTCATTGCTAGGGCTGGAGCGTGGCTTACGGCCAAAGCAGATTAAGCACAGAAATGACTTCTGGCATGGTGCTTAAGTCCTGCAGCCCAAGATCGGTACCTGGGCCTGATCAAACAGGTAAAGCTGCCCCCACTGAGTGAAGCATGGGATCAATGAGGCATCTGGTGCCTGCTTGCTTCTCTCACACCACTCGTGCATTTGCCTTCAGGGCAGAGCGACAGCCAAACATTTCTTCAGAGGCGGAAAGTCAAAGGTTCGCTGCCTGAAGAGCTCGCAGAAGGCGTCTCGACCCTGCTTCACACACCGTTAGTCTCTGCTTCTGCAGCTCAAGGTTTCCTCCCTGTTCCTGCCCAGACCCGAACTCAGGGTTCGGTTTCCCCAGCAACAGCAGATGATAGTGATGCCATGATCGGCAAGTGCCTGGCTCAGACGTTTGTTCTGCCCTTAGCTGTTACCAGGGAACAGGCTGCTGGACGAAGGCGTCGGCAGCTCAGCGAAGGGCCGTTTCGGCTTCAAAGGTTTGGCTTGGCGACATGTTCATGGCACTTGAGTCGTCCCCGCAGAGGCCAGCCCTGCTCACCAACGCTTTCCGTCTGAGGTACAGACCTCAGTGCCTTTGTAGGGAACATAATTACCAACCCGCTCCCTGATTGTCCCTCAGAGCAAAGACCCAAGCTCAGGAAAGGCTCGCTTAGGAGCTGCCTCCCATACCTACCTTGCGGGGGAGTTAAGGGGGCTGGGGAAAGTGTAGGGCACTGCCTCATTCCCCTGTATGGGTTACCTGCTTTGCTGGTCCATGTATGGGGGATGGGGAGGGCTATAGCTGCTACCAGGCAGTGTTGCCTAATGGATCGAGCACAAAAGTGGGACTCAGGAGACCCGGCTCTGCCACTGATCTGCTGGGTGACCTTGGGCAAGTGCCTTTACCCCTCAGTGCCTCCGTTTCACCCTCTGTAAAATGGGGCTAATGATACCGTGATCTCCTTTGTAAAGCACTTTGAGAGATGTTGATAAGGACTACCGTAGAATCATAGAACATCAGGGTTGGAAGGGACCTCAGGAGGTCATCTAGTCCAACCCCCTGCTCAAAGCAGGACCAATCCCCAACTAAATCATCCCAGCAAGGCCTTTGTCAAGCCTGACCTTAAAACCCTCAAAGGAAGGAGATTCCACCACCTCCCTAGGTAACGCATTCCAGTGCTTCACCACTCTCCTAGTGAAAAAGTTTTTCCTAATATCCAACCTAAATCTCCCCCACTGTAACTTGAGACCATTACTCTTTCTTCTGTCATCTGCTGCCACTGAGAACAGTTGAGATCCATCCTCTTTGGAACCCTCCTTTCAGGTAGTTGAAAGCAGCTATCAAATCCCCCCTCATTCTTCTCTTCTGCAGACTAAACAATCCCAGTTCCCTCAGCCTTTCCTCATAAGTCATGTGTTCCAGTCCCCTAACCATTTTTGTTACCCTCCGCTGGATGCTTTCCAATTTTTCACATCCTTCTTGTAGTGTGGGGCCCAAAACTGGATACAGTACTCCAGATGAAGCCTCACCAATGTCGAATAGAGGGGAATGATCACGTCCCTTGATCTGCTCGCTATGCCCCTACTTATACATCCCAAAATGCCATTGGCCTTCTTGGCAGCAAGGGCACACTGTTGACTCATATCCAGCTTCTCGTCCACTGTAACCCCTAGGTCCTTTTCTGCAGAACTGCTGCCGAGCCATTCGGTCCCTAGTCTGTAGCGGTGCATTGGGTTCTTCCGTCCTAAGTGCAGGACTCTGCACTTGTCCTTGTTGAACCTCATCAGATTTCTTTTGGCCCAATCCTCCAATTTGTCTAGGGCCCTCTGTATCCTATCCCTACCCTCCAGCATATCTACCTCTCCTCCCAGTTTAGTGTCATCTGTAAACTTGCTGAGGGTGCAATCCACACCATCCTCCAGATCATTTATGAAGATCTTGAACAGAACCGGCCCCGGGACCGACCCTTGGGGCACTCTGCTTGATACCGGCTGCCAACTAGACATGGAGCCATTGATCACTACCCGTTGAGCCCGACGAAGTAGCCAGCTTTCTATCCACCTTATCGTCCATTCATCCAGCCCATACTTCTTTAACTTGCTGGCAAGAATACTGTGGGAGACCGTGTCAAAAGCTTTGCTAAAGTCAAGGAACAACACGTCCACCGCTTTCCCCTCATCCACAGAGCCAGTTATCTCCTCATAGAAGGCAATCAGGTTGTTCAGGCATGACTTGCCCTTGGTGAATCCATGCTGACTGTTCCTGATCACTTTCCTCTCCTCTAAGTGCTTCAGAATTGATTCCTTGAGGACCTGCTCCCTGATTTTTCTGGGGACTGAGGTGAGGCTGACTGGCCTGTAGTTCCTTGGATCCTCCTCCTTCCCTTTTTAAAGATGGGCACTACATTAGCCTTTTTCCAGTCGTCCGGGACCTCCACCGATCCCCATGAGTTTTCAAAGATAATGGCCAATGGCTCTGCAATCACATCCGCCAACTCCTTTAGCACTCTCGGATGCAGCGCATCCAGCCCCATGGACTTGTGCTCGTCCAGTTTTTCTAAATAGTCCCGAACCACTTCTTCCTTCACAGAGGGCTGGTAACCTCCTCCCCATGCTGTGCTTCCCAGTGCAGTAGTCTGGGAGCTGACCTTGTTCGTGAAGACAGAGGCAAAAAAAGCATTGAGTACATTAGCTTTTTCCACATCCTCTGTCACTAGGTTGCCTCCCTCATTCAGTAAGGGGCCCACACTTTCCTTGACTTTCTTCTTGTTGCTAACATACCTGAAGAAACTCTTCTTGTTGCTCTTAACATCTCTTGCTAGCTGCAACTCTAGGTGTGATTTGGCCTTCCTGATTTCACTCCTGCATGCCTGAGCAATATTTTTATACTCTTCCCTGGTCATTTGTCCAGTCTTCCACTTCTTGTAAGCTTCTTTTTTGTGTTTAAAGTCAGCAAGGATTTCACTGTTAAGTCAAGCTGGTCGCCTGCCATATTTACTATTCTTTCTACACATCAGGATGGTTTGTCCCTGTAACCTCAATAAGGATTCTTTAAAATACAGCCAGCTCTCCTGGACTCTTTTCCCCCTCATATCAAAGTATTGTTATTTATTCATCCTCTTCCCATGCACGTGTGTGGACAGTGTGCTGGCCAGGGTGAGGCGCAGGTGGATCCTCAGCTCTGTCCCCTCACATGCCAGCCAGCACGGAGGGGGAAAGCCTCTGCCCTGCTGCAGGTGCTGTACAGCTCCACGCTGACAGCCTGCAAGGTGCCAATCGGCTCTGACAGAACGGGGCTGATCCCTTCACACAGCCACACTGGAAATGTTCCTTACCCCCCGAACGAGGCTCATAGTTCAGGCCTCTATTCTGCTTGGCCCAGCCACTCAAAGGTATTTAAGCCCCTGTCTCCCATTGATTCCATTGGGAGTTTGGCACCTACCTAGCTTTGAGGCTCTGGGCCCCAGTGACTTAGGATCTTAGCTCCAAGGGCCGGGGCGTGTGATGGCAGCAGCGTTTTGCTTTGGACCAGAATCGGAAAACAAGAGTGTCACTCAGCTGAGCGTTAGGAGCATCGGCTGTTTTTAACTCCGGGGACCTGAGGGAGGAAAGGGCTGTGGCAGCTGGGAGAATTGCTGCGTGATCCCAGGCACCGATGTTACCGGAATATGTCAGAAATCTCCTGCAACGCGCCTGAGGAAATGAAAGTAGCTGGTAGCCTTGGAATCTGAGGCTTTTAACATTGGCCTGACTCTCCCTTTGCAGTCCGAGGTGTTGGCTTCTCTCGAAGCAGCACTGGTGCTGGGTGGCAGGGAGTGTGAAGGAATAAGGAGTTGAGGGGTCAGAGGCCCTGATGGATTGCTGCTGCGGGAACTGCTCCAGAAAACCAAACAGATGAGCGGGGAGAGAGGTTGGGAGTCTGGATTGCTAAAACAAGAGCCAGGGAAACCTGGTTACTGGAAATACAAGTGTGAGAGACTAACCAGGGGAGAAGACTGCTTTGCTTCCCCAGATGTTGAAGTAAGTATTTGATCGGTTTATTAAGAAGACTCAATTAAAGAAACTACCCCAGCTGAAAAATAGCTTGAAAATTCCTTGAGAAAGCCTGGCTGGATTAACAGCTGTACCAATTGATTAACCATGTATTAAAACAGAGTAATCCCGCATTAGCCTTTCACAAACTCTTGAGAAATGGATCCTTAATATAAAATGTGACTGGCTATTTCATAATAGTTCATTTGGTGCCAGCGGAACAAAGGGAACAAAGTTTGCCCAGAAGCTGTGTGAACAGTCCCGAGCGATGTCATCGCTGGGTTCTAGGACACAGTCCTGATCCTGCAAAGCCACTCCATCCATAGTTGTGGGGACATGCCCACAGCTATGTCTATGGATATGCCAACACTGCAGTTAGACTCCTGAGGCTGGTCTGTGCCAGCTGGCTCTGGCAGCGGGGCTGTTTAATTGTGGTTTAGACATCCCAGCTCTGGGACTTTCTCACCTCACAGGATCCTCGAGGCCGGGTCCCAGCCCGAGGTTCGCTGCAACTAAACAACGCTGCGAGTTTGCGTCAGCTGGCATGGGCCAGCTGCGGGGTTTTAATTGCACTGTAGACATACCCAGTGGGGCTCCCCCCCAGGATCAGGAGACCATCCAGGGAATTGGCCAGCAGATCATGGAGACCAATATTTCCAAACAGGGAGGTTACGCTCCTAGCGGCCTCCTATTTTGCACAGGAATGACTTTGCACTGACACACTGGTCTGGCCCCACTGCTCCTCCATGCTGATTGTTGGGTACAGATGCAGGATGATTTCTGGAGGCTTCCTCTCTTGAACCTGAGTTGATTTATATTGCGCAGTTGCCCCCAGGAATGCTTCATCACATTGGAATGTGCATCAACTTCAGACCCAGCCAGATACCTGAGTGGCTGAATCAGCAGCAGATACCAGCCCTTACTGCTTCATGTTGCCATGCAGGGAGGAAAGTAGCTCCATGCCAGCGAAGGTCTTTTGTGGTTCATTATGGTCTGAAAAAAGCCATAATGGCAGAAACCAAGTTATATTTGCTCAGGGGTTGCTACAACAGTTAGTGGAAAGTGTCCAAAGGCTTGGATTAGACCCAGGAATGTCAGATTATTTATCACTAGTATTTGAGTAGAACACAGCTGCCCCAGCCAGGCGTCTGTGCAGCACCTCAGCTTGGAGAAATTCTCTGGCCTGGGGGCGGGGGGGTTGGTCAGATTAGCTGAACAATGGTCCCTTCTGGCCACCGACGCTTAGTGAGAGGGAGTGCCAAAGAATTTACAATTGACATAGACAAGGTGTGGGGAAAATATTTTACAGATCCCCATTTTACAGATAGGGAAACTAAGGCCCAGAGTGATGGAGTGACAAATAGTTTTGTCTGGTGGTTATTTGGGATCCTCACTAGGTCTACATGAGCGTGTGATGTTCAGCGTATGTTTGTCACGGCTTTCGCCGTGTCAGACTGCATGGAGGAAAGGAGATGGCTCGATGGGAGAATTTCTGAATGGCAGATTTCCATTCTTTATTCCATGTATTCCATTTCTTTAATACATGTTTGTCTTAACTTTTCCATTGTGATTACCAGTGAGTTAGGTGTTTGCTCCTCCCCCTAGATCTTCTCTTCCTATAGAACCCTGCTGCTGCAATGAAGTTATCGGGGAATTTTATTACAACACAAAAAGAAAAGGAGGACTTGTGGCACCTTAGAGACTAACCAATTTATTTGAGCATGAGCTTTCGTGAGCTACAGCTCACTTCATCGGATGCATCCGATGAAGTGAGCTGTAGCTCACGAAAGCTCATGCTCAAATAAATTGGTTAGTCTCTAAGGTGCCACAAGTCCTCCTTTTCTTTTTGCGAATACAGACTAACACGGCTGTTACTCTGAAACCTATTACAACACAGTAACTCGTGTGGCTAAAGACTGAAGCCTAAATTTGCCAGAGTGCCTTAGTGATTTTGGCTGCCTCAGGTCAGGGTGCCTAGCTTGAGACATATTGAAGGGCCTGACTTTCAGAAAGGACAGAGCCCCCTTCCTCTACAAATCTGTCTCCAGCTGGACCCCAAAACACTAGTGTGGAACACTTCAGTCTGAGATCATAAGCAGAGGCACGAGCTTCCCTGCCAGACCCAGCTACCAGAGAGGTTGGGATGGGAGAGTGTGACTCCTAAAGCTCAGAGATGATTAATAGTGGCACAAGTACGGTAGGGGGCAAATATTGTCCTGCTAAATCTTTTTCCTATTTCCTTCATTGTGAAAGCTGCCCCCTGAGACAATCCACACAATAATTCCACTGACCTGGGTGAGTTCTGGAGGATTTCAGGTACTCTGCTGGGTTTGTGGGAGATGGGCAGGAAAGGCGGGTTGTGTCTCTTCCCTCCAGGAAGAGCCCATCTTTACAGATGCAGTGCCACAGCCACGCCACTTGAAGAACTGGTCTCATCTGATCCTGTAGGCTCCTCTGGGCCAAGCCAACTTCGTCAGGTTGCCACCTGGAGGGGAGAACTCCAAGGTAAACCAAAGCTGTTGCCAGCAGCAGTGATGGTGAGCCAATGGGCAGTACTCTTTCTCCTGAGTCAGAACGGGACCAACACCCAGGGTGCACCGTGCTGATGAGGGGGTGTAAAACAAGCTCCCTGAGGGTATCTCTTGAGGTGCGAGGTTTGTGTGTGTTGGCCTCCGTGTGCTGGTAAACTTGCCATTTAATTCTGCACCCTCCAGTTCCCCCTGACTTTCCATTTGCCAAGGTATTGGCCCCTTCCTGTCCTCAGGTAGAGCTGTAGCTTTACGGACTTTAAACGGGGCTGTGCATCTGTACCTGAGGCTCCGGCCCATTTATCGTTCGCTACCTACAGTACGTGTCAGGCGCCCGTCACTGCAGTACCTGAGCGCCCCCCCAGTTTTTAATGTATTTGTTCCCACAATGTCCCCAGTAGACAGGATAGGGCCCAGATCCTCAAAGTCTGTAAGCTCCTAACTTTCATTGAAATCAAGGATTGAGGGGATCTGGGCCTCAGTGACTTGCCTAAGGTCACACTAGAAGTGTGTGGCATAGCAGGGGCTTGAACCCGGACCTCTTAAGTTCCAGGGTAGGGTCCTCGGCATTGGACCATCCTTCTCCTTGTGAAGGCCAAACGCAGGATGAGTGTGTAGGACTGGCAGCCAGAAACCCCCAGATTTTCCCTGGGTTTAAACTGAGCAGCTCTGGTGAGGAATCAGTGTCCGGATGAGGAGTTAAAGGCTTGATGTTAGTGCTGCCTCGCCTGAGGTGAGCGGCAGTTTGTAAAACTCTTAACGGAGACAAAGCAACAGAACTTTAGCGTGCGCTAAACTAACTGGTTGAAATTACAATGCTACACCGGCGCAGCTGCAGGGGGTCCGTGTTGACACTCACCGCAGCGGCAGGAGGGGTTCGCCCATCGCCGCAGTTATTCTCTCTCCCCGAGAGGAAGAATTCTTCTATCGCCCTGGAGTTGTCCGCACCGGGGATCAGCTCGGCGTAGATCTGTACCTGAGGGGTGGGGATTTTTCTCTCCGGGGTGTAGCTACGCCAGTGTACGTTTTCAGTGCAGACAAGCCCTTCAAGTGGAATCTAGCTGGTGCCTCTGTTTCCCCTCTCACCTTTCGTCTGGCTCACCTGCTAGGCCTGTCTTTTACAATGGGTGAAATCTTGCCCCATTAATGTCAGTGGGAAAACTCCCATTGGCTGGTCTACACTAGGCACTTGCATTGGCATAGCTACGTCTCTCACAAGGGCGAAAAGCCCACACCCCTCAGAGACGTTGCTATGCCGACCTAACAGCCGGTGCAGCCGGCCCCAGGTCGACAGAGGAATTCTTCCATTGACCTAGCTACCACCTCTCAGGGAGGTGATTATCTACAGCAGCCGGAGAACCCCTCCCATCAGCATAGGCAGTGTCTACACTGAAGCACTACAGTGGCACAATGGCGCTGTATCAGTTCAGGTGTAGACATGCCCCCAGTGTCTGTACAGCACCAGTGCAATGGGGCCAGGATTTCACTTGGGCGTCCAGGGACTATTGTTATAAAGGTCATAACAAGCTGACCACTTTCCTGATGCTTAGGGCAAGTCTGCACCACAAAATTATGTTGACCTAAGTGACGGCGACATACAGCCACCGCCGTAATTAAATCGCTTTGCATGTCCACACCACGCTCCTTTGTCAGTGGTGCACGTCCTCACCAGGAGCGCTTGCGCCGATTGAAGGGTCAGCGTGGGGCATTGTGGGACGGCTTCGGAAAGTCAGTAACAGGGGGTGTCAAGCAGCACAGCGTCTACCCTGACACTGGGTCAACCTACCTACACCAACCTAAGCACTCCGCCTCTCCCAGAGGTGGAGTTAAGTCGGGGTAGTGGGCAAGTTACTTCAGCGGGAGCGACATTCTAGTTTAGACGCTTACACAGTTAGGACCATGTAAGCTGCCTTACCTCTGTAGTGCAGACCAGGCCTTAGTTAATTATGGATTGCTGTGGCTGGGTGACCAGTGCAAGTGCCTATCTGTTGACCCAGCTGTACATCAAGAGAAATTAACCCTTTCAAGAATGCTCATGCAGGAAGTCACAGGGCATCTTCAGAGACCCAGCTGGGCTCATGGCCATTGTGGAGGGTGTCCAGTTACCACCCTCTCGGTTCCAGGGATCTTTCTTGCTCCACCGGCCTGTATTCAGTGTCTGCACTAGGGGCCATGACCACTCTGGTGGGAGGGTCAGTGTTCTCAAGTCATCATGGTTGTGCTGTTTGATGATTGCATCTCCCTTGTTTGACAAGAGGCAGGAGCTGGCTCCTCCAGCATTTGCGCAAGGCTCTGTATCAGCCTACTCCATGTCTGCTCCCCCACATGGCAGGCTCTCAGAGCGTTTGCAATAAATTATCAGGGAGATAAGAGTTTAGTGTCTCCGAAAGTCCTGGGTATTTGCTGAATCTTTCCACAGACAGAAACCAAACCTCTTCCCATTCTCATTGCTGTAATTCCACCAGCATAGCACGTGACAGGATACGCTCCTGCTCTTGGGAGCAGTTGGAACCTATTAATTAACATTTTCTAACACACCTTTTAATCCCGGTCTAGCCAAAGCCTAAGGATTTATCTACATTTGGAAATTTACAAAATTAACTATTCTGGAGTCACTACATTTATTATTTTATTTTATGTATGATTATTCTGGAATAGCTATTTCAGTAAATTTCCAAGTGTAGACAACCCCTTACAGATCTTGACTTTTTCACACCTCTGAGTGACGTAAGCAATCATGTGGACCAGTCCTAAGAGATTAAGACCTCTTAAGATCCTCACATCCCTGCTCAAAGCTATTGTGAAGACGCTCCCGAAACCCATTCACACCATCTCCATCAAAGCAACTCATCCAGAAACCTTTGCCCAGACCAGTTCCTGCTAAACCACAGAATTAGTTTTCATTTCTCATTAAAGACAACATTGAAGAGGAAACTTGTGAAAGTGCTCATTGCAACCCATGACTCTTTTTATTTTGGGAGAGGGATAGCTCAGTGGTTTGAGCATTGGCCTGCGAAACCCAGGGTTGTGAATTCAATCCTTGAAGGGGCCATTTAGGGATTGGGAGCCAAAAATTGGGGATTGGTCCTGCTTTGAGCAGGGGGTTGGACTAGATGACCTCCTGAGATCCCTTCCGACCCTGATATTCTATGATTCTATGATTATTAAAGACCAGCAGGTGCTATGTACAAACAATACCCGGCTGAAGCTAATGGAAAGGCTTCCACTGATTTGAGTGGGCTTTGGATCAGAACCTAACTGAGTTTCCATAGTACAAGACTAGTCTGGCTGCAGTAGTCTTGGTGGGTAGGTGAGAGAGAATTCAGTAGCCCCCAAGTCACACACAATTGAGAAACAAAAGGTATTAGCTAGGTGGTTAAACTTGTGTTCACCACAACACAGTGGGCAGCCTCTAAACTCAGTTGTTACTGTGCGGGACGCCCAGGGGCATAGGGAATTAGGTCCTGTTCATCCCAGCAGAGGCAAAGCCCCAGGGCACAGCATATACACCTCTTCCAAAGCAGCATCCAGCTCCCTGCCGTGCACTTCCCCTACCTCCAGTCTCCCCTCCCCAAACTGGTGGTAGGACTAGGAGGTTCCCTCCTCCCAGACAAACACACAGGCTGGGTCTTTAAAGGAAGAGAGAGAAGAGGTAAGTGACTCTTATCCCCCCTGCCCCAACCCCAAATCAGCAGCTGTAGCATTGCCAATCCCCCTTGGGTCAGACCCTAAAATATCCTGAGACTGGCTTAAAAGTCATAGGCTTTTACCAAATAACGGACGTGGCTCGTTTTCTTTGTCTTCTGGTGTCTCAGCCTTGCAGGGTCACCTTTTTCAGCTTTTCTCTCAACCATGTGGGCTAAAAAATTATTAAAAAAAAAAAAAGGCAAGCTAAATTTCTCCTGCAATAACATGACTCCAGTAGCTGGGAATTCAGCAAAAGCATCAAATATCTTATTAAAGCTAAAGTTAAAAATATATATATATAATACTTAGGTTGGGGAAAGAGTGTCTGTACATCTGGGTATAGTGCTTAGATTATCCACAAATATTAAGTTAGTTTTTAAAAGTCATAAGATACATAAAGTGCATAATCAGCAATAGCCCAAATTTAGGTGAATAGATTTAACAATACAGTTTAGATATTAGAATCCGAATACTTGGGTACATCACTCATGAAAAGTTGTGCAGAGATTTGGTTGTGGAAAGCAAAATATATCCGTGAGTGGAGATTGTCCCTCAGTAGTTGAGAATTAGGCTGGTTGTCCATTTAGAAAATACAATCCACTGCGCTTCTCATCGGCACTCTGGCTCATCCCTCCTGGTATTGCCAATGTCCGGTGATGTGTTCTACGTAGATGTCCCTCAAGCACCTGATGGAGTCCAACACCATGAGTTGCTGCATCAGCCAAGGGTAGCGTTGATCGGTTCCGCGTTCTCTCAGCACTCGCTCCTCGCTGGAGTCCCATGCACCTAAGGCTCCGTGTCTGGACCTGGTAACCCTTAACTCTCAAGGTGTCAGCCAGAGGGGCGTATTTCTCTACCCAGGGCTGGTGCAAGGATATTTTGCGCCCTAGGCAAAACTTCCACCTTGCCCCCCCCCCACTCCCCCCCAACCTCTGAAAACTAGTAAACTTAGCATTATAAACAGCCTGTCAGAACGGTAACGGCTGTTCTAATGTTTCTTTTTTTACCTTGAAGACATTTCAATTGTTTGCCATTGCCTCTGATGGTGTCCCATTCAAAGTCTTACTATTGTGCAAAGCTAAACAATTGAGCTTTGCCTTGCATCACCAGCCAGGTTAGGCAGGGTGACACATCCCCCTTGCCCCAAGGGGCCATTATCCCCTGGTGACTAATTTCTACTCCAAGTCAGTAAAGCAGACTTTTAAGGTAAATACATTATTCCTTCAATATTACCCATGCACGCATCTCACAAAGATTCTCACTCTTGACAAGTTACCAGCCTTGTGTAGATCCCTTCCACTTTCCTCTTGGTGGGTAAGTGCCCTGTAAGACACGTGTGGGGTGCAGTGAGTTTGTCAGGCCTGTGGTGACAGCTGTTTGTGAAGATCAGGGGGCCCTTTGCCAAGCGGGCTGGTGTCATAGTGAGCTTGGGGTAGCTGACAGTGTGGGGCAGGGCACACTCACTGGGCTGGGGGGCAAGCAGTGCCGGAATGGGGCGGGGCAGGTACCTGTCGGTCTCGGCTGGGGCCCCGCACCTGCTGGCCAAGAGCAGCAGGAACTGGGCACCACTCGGGGGGAGCCAGGCAGCCCGAGCCCAGGGCGGCGGGAGCCGCCGCAGCAGCAGGGGCAGGCAGGGAGCATAGGCGCCCTGGACTTGGGCTTTCCAGCTCCCCCCAAGCGGCGCCCGGTTCCTGCTGCTCTCGGCCGGCAGGTGCAGGGCCCCAGCCGAGCCCGGCCCCTTGCGTCTCCTCCATGGCGGCGGCACCCCCCGCCCACGTCCTCCTGGGCAGCTGCAGCAGCAGTGGCCGGGGAGTCTGAGAGGAGAGGTGCCCCTGAGGCAAGCGGTGGAGACTCCGAGGTGAAGAGGCTGCTGGCCCTGGCACGGCCCGAGTGCTGGAGACTGACAGGTACCTGCCCCTAAGCAATCGTGTGAAAAAAAAATTGGGGGCACTGCTTTTTGGTGCCCCCAAATCTTGGTGCCCTAGGCGGTCGCCTAGTGGTTACACCAGCCCTGTCTGTACCTTTCAAGCTCGGGCATCGTGAAAGTCCGGGGATCTGTTCTCGAAGGGCACTGTGACGTCCACCATGATGATCATCTTTTGGTCCTTGTTGGTGATGATGATGTCCAGTTGCATTTGGCTGTTGGTTCCAGGGATGGCTGAGTTTACAGCAACCCTCCGCATGGGTGGCGGGATGGCTCTAGCCAGGCGATCTTGGATGGTGGTGTCGCAGCTGCCAAGCTCTCGAATGAGATTGCAACACTGTGACCATGACTATCCCCGTATGTTCTTCTGCTCGTAATTCAGGGCTGACGTCTTCCTAGCCTGCAGCTGTAATGAGTGTGCAGAGAACTCCCCGAAGAGCTTAGTCAGCTCTGCGGGTGACCCCAGAACCTGGGCTGAGCAGGGCTCATAGCTGCCAGAACAGCCCATAGGAGTTTTGGGCAGCCAGGTGAAGTTAGAGACTTTACTCTTCTCTATTTGGGGTGCTGAATCGGTCTGCATCAGCCCCAGTACAGAGGAGACAGTCACCTGTGGGCTTCCCCCTCTGCCCCCGTGCAGAGCTCACCAGAGCACAGCAATGAATCTCAAATATCAACGATGAAGTCTCATTTTGAAGCAGTGTGCCTCAGAGGACAGAGCACTGGAGTGGGAACCAGGAGATCGGGGTTCTAGTCCCAGCACTGCCTGTCACTTGGGTCAAGTCATTTCACCTCTCTGTGCTTGTTTCCCCTCCCATGCTTGGCCTGTCTTGTCTATGTGTCTGTGAAACATCCAGCACAATGGAACCCCTCTCTCAGCCGGTTCCTGGGTGCGACTATAATACTTTAAGGCTATAGTGTATTAGACCTGCATTTCTTCAGGAGGAGTTGGACAAAGATCAGTGCTTAGATACTACAGCAAAGGGTGCTCCAGGGGAAACCTCAGCTACGCAGATAGCAACAGTAATAAGCATCACTTGCATTACAAACCATGGTTGTTACATTTCAATTGCAAGGCTGGATTATGATGCTCATGGAGCTTCATCATCTTCAGTCTGTCCAGGTAACACTTGATTTCCACCACTCCAGGTTTTATTTTGTGGGGAAGGTCTCACTTCCTCATTGCACATATGGCTTTCCCTACTGGGTGAAATTTATTTGCAATGACATTCTGCTCTCTACTGGACATAAACGAAACACTGTACATTCTTAATAGGCCAGTGGAGTGTCGTTCACTCAATCTCTCATGTTATTTCTGTGTATTCATAATGTCTGCCTGATGAACTCAACCCCTCTTGGCTTAAGGGGAACGCAAGCTCTGGGAGTTAATTATAGAGGGCCTGCGTCTCCAGATGGATTTGCTCCAGGGGCTGTGTGGAGCCCCCTTAACTTCATGTCCATGTGCACCAGTTTCAGGGTCAGAACTTTGGTAGCTACAATGAACTCCTCTGTGTTTGTCTATAGTACATGCACTCGGACACGAAGGCTGGGCTGACACAGGGAAGTGGTGAGTCTGGCCTGTCATGTTAAGGTGGGTTTTTGAAGGCAACTTATATTTTTGTCCTTAACTTCCTCATTTAAGCATTGGCAAAGTCATGGCCCAGTGCCTTGAGACTGTAGTTATTTGTTCACTGACATTTGTTCCTACAATGGCTATTGTTTGAGGGGTTTCGTTATTTTAAAGTGACCGTGTTGGATTTTAAAAACTGCTATTTAGAGCCCAGCTGCATTATGCAAACTCTCAAGTGAGTAAGTCTGTTGAACATTCCCTCGCATACAGTAAAAGTAGCAGAGGGGAAGTTCGAATCCACGGCATGGGAGTATTAAGCAGGTCGAAGTTATGCTATCAAGGTCAAATCTAAGCTACACTGAAGATGCTGAATCGGGAGATGAGCATTGTAACGCAGCCTTGCCATTGAATTAAACGAAACCTCTGGATGTTGTGATGGGACTGTCATTGCAAATCAAGCCTATTGCTTTCCAAATGGCATCTGAATCAGAGGGCAAAGAGGAATTCAAGGCTGCATGTCACACAGTCACGCAGTCAGGTCATGAAGCTTGTAATATCAAACCATGTATGCTCATTCTACCCCCCTTCCTCAATTTGGGTAGTCCCCTAATCTGCAAGTAGTCCCATTGATTTCAATGAGGCCTTGTGTGATGGCGTGTGTACCCCGCACAGGCAAGGGAGAGCTTAAAGTGAGCCTGAGAGACCATTTAACATACCAGACTGTATTGGGGAGCTGGGAGGGGACTATAAACCGCAGAAGCTTAGAACAGAAGGGGATGCAGGGAGAGGAGAGGAGTTCTGTAGTCACTCTGGGGCTACAGAGTAGCGAGACCCAGAGGATCAAGCAGGAAGCCTGGGGAGAGAGTTGGCCCTGTGACCCTGTCCTGAGTAAAGAAGGAGCCAGATGGGCCTCGGAGCAGCCATTGGACATGGACCAGGCTCCAGTGGTGCACCCTGATAATGGGGCTGGGCCTGGCCTGCCAGGCAGAGAGCCGTGGGAGTGGTTCAGCTGAGGAACCGGAAAGGGATGAAAAGCCAAGCCCAAGGAGGGCAGAAGGAGGTTTACTTTTAGTTTGGTCTTTGTTGGGGGATTGCAGGGAAGAGCCTGGTGTGAATCTTGGCCCCTAGAGAAGGGTGAACCTAGAGAGGTTGTGGGCAGAAGACCTGGTAAAAGGCTGTGGTAGGAATAGGGTTGCCAACCCTCCAGGATTGTCCTGGAGTCTCCAAGAATGAAAGATTAATATTCAATTAAATATTATGTCATGTGATTAAACCTCCAGGAGTACGTCCAGCCGGAATTGGCAACTCTAGGTAGGAAGAAGTCCAGGGAGGCAGCAGGGGAAGGCTGGAATAGGCAGACTTTCCCTGTAGCAAGCAGGCACCTGGTCTGGGACCTGGCGGAGTGGGAGGGCCGAGGTTCCCTACCAGCCACCAGAGAAAGTGGCTTGAAGCCTCCCAAATAAGGTAATGACATTGGAAAGCCCTGAGCCAAGAGGGTGCAAGGACCCTGGTGCTCATGAGGACCTTTTCGTAAGGACATTTGGACTTTGGACTTTGTTACTCCGAAAGGGGTGGGACTGAATCATGGCCTGGCTGGAAGGCCTAGTTATAGGGAGAGAGACCCGTGGTGAGCTGGAGCAGCCATCCGTCAGCAGGGGGCGCTAGAGAGGAGAGAACTGCTACACTGTGCCCGAAGGCGCTGTAGTGGAGTGGTGACTTGCCTGCATTAGAAAGAGTTTGCCAGTATAGCTTTTCTGGGACAGCTAGACTGGCAAGGTCCCCTCGAGCAGTGGTTCTCAACCTTTTTGGGCTCAGGATCCGTTTGTAAATGTTTCTGGCCTGTCACCACCAGTATGTTGTCGGGCAGTGGAAGCCCTGGGGCAGAGCCGTAACTAGGCATTTTTGGGCCCCGGGGTGAGCAAGCAGATTTGCCCCCGCTGCCACAGGAGATGCTGGGGGGAGCACACAGGGTCACGTTCTCCCCCCCCCCCCACACCTAGATTTTTTGTGTCCCCCCAGCCCAGAGAGGTTGGGTGGCCTGCTGAGATGAGTCAAGGTGGAGGTGGTGCTCCCTCCCTGAGCCCTGCACCACCTGTTGTCGCCGGTCCAAGCTGCCTCCACGGCTTTGCACCCTGGGCAGCTGCCCTGCTCACCCCACCCTGGTTATGGCTCTGCCTGAGGTGGTTTCAGTTGGATCCTGCCCCCCAGGGGGGGTTGGGTCCTGCCTGGCACTCACCCCACGATGGCGGCTCCTGCAGCTCCTGTGCATGACATCCGGGGCTGGCTGGGCTTGGCTCTCTGCTCCAGGCGTGACATCCGGGGCTGCAGTGACGCTCCGGTTCGGCCATGCCCCCCCAACTGGATCCAGTGTGTGTGAGTGGAGCTGTGACCTGGCTCATGGGGTTGCAGTGCCACTTACTCACATGTGGCCTACCCCCAACTCCTGTCGTCATGGCGTCTGGGCCACACCTGAGTGGCGCTGGGACCCCAGAGGTCACAGTTCCTGGAGTAGGGAGGCCAGCCCAGCCAGCCCTGGGGGACAGGAGCTGCCATGCCACCCTTTGAAATATTCTGGTGCCCCAGTTTTGGGTCCCAACCGACAGGTTGAGAAACCCTGGCGGAGAGGAGTCTCCTTTTATACAGGCCAAAGAGGTTTTATAGCAGCTCTGTGAATGAGATAAGTGATACTGGCCAAAGGGCTATTTTGATGGTGTAACTGCATTTCCACTAGGGCTTATGCTGGCATAGCTGTGTTGGCTAGGGAGTGACTTTCCCCCACTCTCCTCACTGACACAGCTATGCTGGCAAACCCTTGAAGTGCAACCCAGGCCTGAGACAGCTGTAGAGTAGGGGATTACTCAGCCGTGAGCGAGGGCCCCAGTGATTAGCTGAGGTACAAGTCGAGAGGGGAACTGTCTAATCCTCTTGAGCTTTCACAGGAGCTGGTGCGCTGGAAAGTGCCAATGTTCAGAGGCTTCTTATCTTTGATCATCGGCCTCCAAGCATCCCCCCACCCTGACAAATGTTAGTAAATCTCTTCACTGTGGTGAGTGGGAGAGCCCTGCTGGTGCACAGAGCTAGCCTCCTTTTCCTAGGCTTTGCTGCACCTTTGTGCGGGCTCCACAGGAATCCTGCTGCTCTAAAATGACAGCTCTGATACACGACTCTCTGGGCCCCACCAGCCAGCGCTGATCAGAGGGTGAGAGAACCCAAGGGAGTTCATTGCAGCAGCGCTCAGAAATCCCAGCTGGTGCCCCTGGGAATTGGTAAAAACAGGGCGTTTTACCTCCCAGCATGTGATTAGCAAAGGACTAAGTGAGAGAGAGTGAAGCCACCCAGTACAGAAACAGATGGGAACATTTAAGGCATCGTCATGTGAGAATTGACTCTGCAGAAAGAAGCTGCTCGTGATGTCTTGGCGGAATGTGCTTCCTGAGCAGGATACACTTCCTCGGAAACTGATCTGCGCCGAAGCGCTCGGCGTTGCGTGGCTAATGGTGATTAGCGTGACCATTCAGTGCGAGTCATTCATCTTTAGCCAGAACTCACTCTGGCCTGGGAGCCTAGGGCAGAAGTCCACTTAGCCATCTATTAAAGCTCCTTTCTCAGGACGATACCACGTGTTAGCTGTGTCACGCACTCCTGATCCAAGAAAGAAAAAAAGAGAGGTTGTCTTTGGGTAAATGCTTCAATCCCACCTTTAGGGCTAGAGTGGGGTGAATTTTTTTGGCTGACTGTTTACCCAAAAATGCAGTTTCAGTCAAGCCAAAACTATTCCCGAATTGGACACGCACTTGCTGATAGTTTGGCCAAATATTTTGTTTCAGGATTTAGGTGCTCTGCAAAAAACAGCCAGGGGGGCAGCGCTGGCTCCCTCCTCCCCTTTAGCCCAGTGGTTAGGGCACTCCCCTCGGATGTGGGAGAGTGCGGTTCAATTCCCTCTTCTGCCCGATGGGCAGGAGAGATTTTGACTTGGATCTCCCACATCTGGGAGCGAGCCCTAGCCACTGGGCTGGCATATTCTAGGGCAGAGCTTTCCTAAGCTCTCCTGTTGCAGCTGTTCCACTTTGTATAAAATATATGACTAGTCATTGCCCAGAGCAAACCAGACTGAGAGTGACTCTATAGCCAGATGGTCAGGGCGTTCACGTGGGGAGCGGGGAGATCTTGCATTCCTGTCCTGCTCCAATGACCAGAGGAACTTAGTAAACCATTTCCATTGCATGAGAAGGAACAGAATACAGCCCTGCACGTGCTTTGCCTTGTTAGCTCCTGAAGGGCTCTGTAACGTGTATTTCCATTGTCAAAGTTTGACTCAGCCTGACAATTTATCAGACCACTCTGTTTTATTAGCAAAGCTGCTCTGCTAATACATTTAGAAGTGAGCCCCCCGAGTGGGGCTTGTGTCTCTTAATTTATACAGCTTGCTGGAGAACAAGTTACAGAGAAGTTACAGACAAAAGAAGAAAAAGATTTTATTCACCACCCTTCGAGATCCCTGAGACCAGTCACGTATCTTCAATTACCTGCCACCCTTAACAATCTCCTTTAACAGCTTCCAGTTAACTTAACTAATTGCCCTTCACACCTTCCATTCTGATGCCTGCTTCTTAGACGTGCTGGCTCTATCTTAATTGCTTCTCCATTCAAAAGCTAACTGTCCCTACGTGTGCTCCCTCAGATACTTTGTAACATGTTTTGGCATGCCCTCTCATATACAATGTATCCAGCATGTCCCCTTATACAATGTTATACTTCCACACCATCACTAACCTGAGCACACACAGAGCACTGACTATGCACAGGGAACAGGGGTGATGCATAAGAAGTGCTGTTTATACGTCATCACCTTTCAGAGTGCCCTTTGAGGTGATGTGAAGGCTGGAAAGACATCGCACTAAGCTAAGGGGGAAACCTTTTTACCATCCCAACGAACTGTGGAAAGGCAGGAAAATCTGAGCGAAGGTTAAACTTCATTTCCTTAAATGTATGAAATTGTTGAGTTGAAAGATCAAACACAACCTCAACTCTGACCCCCGTTATCACTGGCCAGTGCTGCTTTCCTGTGTGATGGTAGCTGACACTCAGAACACGTACATTGATGATTCCATGTCTCTTCGAGTCCAGGTTCATCTTTAAGATAAGAAAATGGGAGTTTTGCTATTGTCTTTTTGCTATTGAGTTTTGCTATGGGACTTAAGTATCTGCTTTGATGAATGGGAATGGACTTAGGCACACACCTAAGTGCTTTGCTGGACACTTGGGCCCATACTTTGGCATTTGTTTCCCTGAGGACTTTAAGAAGTCGTTATGTCTGCTGTGGTGTAACAGCAGGGTTTGTGATACCCTCAGATCTGGCAATAACCTCCTAGCAAGTGGTGATTGGAAAGGGTTAAATCTGCTAGGTGTGAAGGAGCAATATGGGAAAGACAAAGTGAGTCTGATGGCCTGGAAGGTGGATGAAGTCTAGAAGGTGACGTGTTGGTGTAGCTCTGCCCTTGCAGGAGGGTGAAATGGAGTCAGCGTCCATAATGGAGGTACATATTCACCTGGAGCATGGTGTTAAAGGTGTACACTAACAACAGCACAACTTGGTGGGCATCCCTGGTAGACGTTTTCATGAGGAGCATGTAACCCTTGCTTGTTGTAGGTTATCTCATGAATGGGAGTTGAGATGGTTGTAATAGAAGGGGCAGTGTTCAGCTTTTGTTATGCATCCTAGCTCACGAATATATACATTTGTGGTGTATTGAAAAGTGTTAAAATTGTGATCTATAACTTTAAATTATCAGAGGTTTCCTGGTCCTGCTTGCAGGCCAGGGGCTCTATAGGGAAGCGTGCAATCAGAAGGAGCCAGCCTGGGGCAAGGTGGGGAAAGCTGTACCTCTCTGCCACAGGGAGCAGTCTGCTTTTTCTCTCTCTGTTTTTGGATTCTTGTGTGTGGTTGTTCTAGATTCTAAGAAATAGTCTTATTACATTGCAGCCTTTCAGCAAGATGATTTATGGCTTTATCTAATTTTTCTGTTCATACTTTGAAACGTAACACGCACTGAACTACGTTGTCTTGGTCTTTCCTGCTTTTCCTGTGGTGAGGACTTCAGGAGCTCTAAGAGCTAGTCTTTATATGTTAACATGGTTTTAATTGAAGATATAGGTCTGTCATGCTCAACCACATCAAGTTTTTCTGTTCTGCTAGTCCTCAGTGCAAAGATTACTGCATGTGAGGAGGTGATCAGGCCCATACATTTCAAATTAAAAAAAAGAGAACTGTTATTAGTTTTCTTGTTTTTATTTGGGATTTATTTATACAGATTTTTGTTTGGTTTATTTTTAACAGAATATCAATAACAAAGATCAAATCAGTTGACTACAATGCTCCAAGTTCAGTGCTCCAGCTGGGGTGAAACTTGATTGGGTGGTGGTGGCTCAATAATACTTTCAAATGAAAAATGTGTTCACGTTCAGTGTATTTGAAACACAGTTCAGACACTGACAGATTGACTTAGGCAGAACAAATACCATTCTCTATTTCCAATCAACAGGCTGCTAGGATGACATTCTATCCCTCACTTAGAACACCACTTGGTACTTATGTGACAACTTTCATCCAAAGATCTCAAAGTGCTATCTAAATATGATGCATCAGACACTCATACACTAGAGTGATAGGCACCATAGTAGTACCAAGGTAGAAATCTTATCCCCATTGCACAGATGAGAAAACTGAGGTACAGAGAAGAACCTTGCCCCAAGTCAGATAGTGAGTGAGCAACACAGCAGGAAATAGAAAAGGAGTACTTGTGGCACCTTAGAGACTAACCAATTTATTTGAGCATAAGCTTTCGTGAGCTACAGCTCACGAAAGCTTATGCTCAAATAAATTGGTTAGTCTCTAAGGTGCCACAAGTACTCCTTTTCTTTTTGCGAATACAGACTAACACGGCTGTTACTCTGAAACGCAGCAGGAAATGGAACACAGAGGTCCCATTAATATTCTGAGCACTACACCATAGCATTATGGCATGAATCATCTGTAACAATCAAACAAGCTTTAAACAAAGCTTTCACAAATATTCTGAATTAATTGGAGACCAAATCAAAACATGGAACAAAAAAACACTTAGCTGCTATTTAAAGGCAATATGCTCTGAATAATTTCTGAGCTCACCGCCATAAGTTACTTACTGGGACTGTGCTCAGGAGAGCCCTACATTCCCTAAGGCCTGGAGCTGCACCCAGTCTCCAACCCCATAGTTACTCTGCCTTGGATTTCCTCGATTTGCTCACTCTTCCTTTTTTGCAGAAACACTTCCGGCAGCAGGACAGGCAGCACTTCAGAGAGATGAACACGGTGACGAGCACGGCAGCCAGGAGAAAAGCAATGACGTCCAGAGAGTGGTACTGGATCCAGTTGAGATCGTGGGCCGCAGGCCGCAAATGCGGGGCCCCCTTGTGTCTCATCACAAACTCCACCCAATACACCGCGAGATCAAGGGGATGGATAGGTCTGTCGAGGTGAAGGGCTGAGAGATGCATGATATTTTCTTTATAGCTACAAAGAAAAGAAATGAAATGTTTTAAATACTTTTTTATTTAGAAAGTTAGAAGATTATTTATATCTACAGAAATAAATTCCACAGAGATTCCATCAGTTAACTTTCTTCTCATGCCATATGCCCTAAGGGCTTTATTCCCCTTCTGTGTCTTAAACCCTGTTAAGAAAAGGGAGACACTTTACATAGCGTCCAGGCTGTGAACTGAGGCTGGAGGTGTTAACATCGACAAAGAAAGCAGCCAGTAGAGAAGGTTTAAGAGGAAAAATCAGGATCTTCGTTTTGGCTATGTTAAGCTTAAACTTCAGGGGGGCCTCTGGGAAGAGGTATCTCGAGGGCAGGCTGAAATGTGGGACTTGATGGGAGGAGACCAGTCAGGGCGGTTTTAAAATCATCGGCCGAGAGATGGTAGCTGAAGCCATGCAAGCAGATAAGGGCACCCAGGGACATGGTGTAGAAGAGAAGGCCAAGCACCAAGTTGTGTGCATTCTGCGGGAGAGAGGTGGAGAAGACTCCTCAAAACTCCACTTTGTTGGGTTGCCTACACAAAACTGAGAATAGCTAGGTAGTTGGGGCACTCCTTATTGCGCTGCCTGGTAAAGTCACATTTGTTTCCTTGTCCGTCCCACATTGCTATCTACCTGCTGTCTCTTGCCTTATATTTGTATTGCAAGCTCATTGGGACAAGACACCATCTTTCTGTTCTGGGTTTGTACAGCATCTAGCACCGGAGGGTCCTGGCCCATAACTGGGTCTCGGTGCTATGATAATACAAATAATAAAGAGCAATAATGTACTAAGATATCCAAGAGAGACCAGTCCCAAGAAAGCCCAAGGAGAGCAGAGTGTCCAGTAGAAGGGAATAGCCAATGGCACTGAAACAGCAGAAGAATCAAGGAGGATAAGGATGGAGTATTGGCCCCAGATCTGGCCAGCAGGGGGTCACCAGTTGCCTTGGGGAGGGCAGTCTTGAGTGGAGTGGAGAGGGTGGAAGCCAGACTGGAGAGGGATTGGAGGAAAGGAAGTCAAGACAGTAGCTATAAATCTCTGTTAGATAAATTTAGAGGAGAAAGGTGAAGAAAGAGGCAGCACTTGCAGAAATAGACAGGGTCTCTTGGAAGCCTTGAGAGTCCAGGGTGGGCTGCTTAATTATAGACAAACTATTAAAAATGGTCAAGTTCTCCTCACGCTGAACCCAACTGGCTCGTCCGCATTTACCCTGCTGTACCAGACAGTCACTCCAAATGTAACCTAATCTTGTGTGAGACAGCCAGCGCGGCAGGGTGAGTCACCTCCACATGGCCCCTGGCAGTGAGTGGATCAAAATCCTTTCCTGGCTCCTTTCTGTACACGTTCCATCTCGGCTACCGTGCAAGCTAAGAGACCTCAGTGGCCTGCCTTTCCTGCGTAATGCCCGGCCAAGCAGCGTTTGACTGGGCCTGATGCTGCTGCTTGCGAACAGATAGAAAGATGAGTTGACTGAGAAAATTCTGGTCTATGTAGTAAATTAATGCTAGAGTTAGCTTCTATAAAACATGGCGATTATAAGGTAATCCTTTAAGGACGTTCTGCAACAGAACCATAGCTTTGCTCGATAAACGCCAATGTATGGGAGTGACTATACAAATGAGATGACGTAATGGTGATATGGGCGGGACAGTTATTAATGCTTAGCCATCTTCGGCGTTCCACAGCATTTTGCTCACGTTCACTGTACATTACATCAAGTCAAGAAATCAGGCCAACCTCCCTCGAAAAACATTCCAATAAAGCATTTTTGTTTGAAAACGTTCAGTGGAACCCTTGGGTTTTTTGATGAAAACTTGTGAAATGGAACAAACATTTCTCTCTTTGATTTTTTTTCTCTTTTCTCTGCTTTTATCTCCCTTTCCTGCCTAGAAAAGGGGGGGGGGGGAGGGGACACCACCACATTTTGATTGCTGTCTTTACATTCTCCAAGAAGCTGGACACTTTTGGCTTTAATCATGTGATGTACCTTGGAAAATTGCTTTCTTCCACTGTATATATGCTGCACCCACTTGCATCATCTCATTTGCATACTCAAGCCCCTTCTAGATACCTATAATTAGAGACCCTGATGAGGAAAGTCCTTTAGTAATGGGGAAAATACTAGCCCCCTAATGCTAATACACTGGTGTATAAATCCTGATTGCTGAGTGATACATAACATCCTTAATATGACAAAGGTAGTGCTTAGTGTTCAATTTAACTGGAAGCCAATGTGCCAGCATTATATTCAATAGCCCTAAAATGAAGATGCCACATTTATATCTCCTGTTACTGACCTTTTATCATTAATCACTGCATTCAATGCATCCGATAGGTCCTTAGAAGTCATTTCAAGTACATTCAGCGTCACTCCCGCACCCCGAGACTCTATCCGCTTAGCATTGTCCATCTGGTCTCCAAATAATGGCATCAGAACCATTGGCACTCCATTGCATATCCCCTCATAGATTCCATGTGAGCCTCCATGGGTGATAAAGGCACGGGCTTTGGGATGAGCTGTGAGGGAAAGGTAGACTTATTAAAATGATTAGGGGTCTGGAACACATGACTTATGAGGAGAGGCTGAGGGAACTGGGATTGTTTAGTCTGCAGAAGAGAAGAATGAGGGGGGATTTGATAGCTACTTTCAACTACCTGAGAGGTGGTTCCAGAGAGGATGGTTCTAGACTATTCTCAGTGGTAGAAGAGGACAGGACAAGGAGTAATGGTCTCAAGTTGCAGTGGGGGAGATTTAGGTTGGATATTAGGAAAAACTTTTTCACCAAGAGGGTGGTGAAACACTGGAATGTGTTACCTAGGGAGGTGGTAGAATCTCCTTCCTTAGAAGTTTTTAAGGTCAGGCTTGACAAAGCCCTGGCTGGGATGATTTAATTGGGGATTGGTCCTGCTTTGAGCAGGGGGTTGGACTAGATGACCTCCTGAGGTCCCTTCCAACCCTGATATTCTATGATTCCTGTAATAGACTGTTTGCTCAGACATTTCTGGTTAATTCTTTAAGCTGCAGGAGGCACAGTATTAGATGTGCTTTCGGTACAATGGCATCGGTGGTTATAAATATAGAATACAACAACACTGGAGTGCAGGTCACATAGGAATCGCTCCTGGACAATCTTCAGGATTACAATTATCAGTGATGGAGTGGACCTTAAGCTTAAACTTCAGCGAGACCTCTGGGAAGAGGTATCTAGAGGGCAGGCTGAAATGTGGGACTTGATGGGAGGAGACCAGTCAGGGTGGTTTTAAAACCATTGGCCGAGAGAAGGTAGCTGAAGCTATGCAAGCAGATAAGGGCACCCAGGGACATGGTGTAGAAGAGAAGGCCAAGGACCAAGTTGTGTGCATTCTGCGGGAGAAAGGCGGAGGAGACTCCTTAAAACTCCCCTTTGTTGGGTTGCCTAAAGGTCTCAGAGGTTCCACTAAGTTTGGATAATCGTTGCAAAGCTTGGAATCGTCTGTAAAGCTTTTGAGATCTTGGAGTGAAATCCTGGCCCCACTAGAAATAATGAGAGTTTTGCCATTGACTTCTGTGAGGTCAGGATTTCACCCTTAGCCTTCAAACTTAGTTAATCTTTCTGTTCTCACTCAGATCTTTCCTTTCCTTAGACTCATCTCTCTTCCCCGAAGTCCTGTCACCCTTACTCCTCCCCTCAATCTCTAACAAACTTTGGTAATTTTCCCTTTCTTCTCCCCCGCAATTCTCAGACCTCTCACGGGACTCCCCATAAGCTCTGACATCAAGCAGACCCCTCCCCATTCTGGCTCCTGTTGAGAGGTCTGCAGTCTCTCTCTGGGACCCAGTGCATTCTCCGGTTTGAATTTGGCAGGTCTTGGTGCTTCACCTGTCAGCCACCTCTAGCAGGGACTGTGGACTTCTGGGAAGCCCAAGCGAACACGGGAGCTGCATCGAATAGGACACTAGTTCCAGTGAGACTGTGGGATTTAATGAGATCACCAGAGAGAAGAATGTATTTGAGGTGAGGAAGAGGGTGATTTCCCTAACTAAGGTCTGGGAATGGCTCCGACATAAGGGTGAGTTTATTTTTACAGAATCAATATGTCCACTCCTAGTAAAGATCTAATACAGGGATTCTCAATGTTTTTCTTTCTGAGGCCCCCCTGAACAGGCTATATAAACTTCCGGACTCAGTGGGGAAGGGGGAGGACTCGGGGCTCCAGGTCAGGGGTGAGCCCTCATGCATAGGCGTAATTTGACTTCTATTGGGGCGGGGGGGGGGGCAGGGGCTGGTGAGGCTTGGACCAGCTCTGCACAGCAGGATCCAGGGAGGCAGCACCGTCTCCACCTCCTGACTCACCTCAGCAGGCCACCCAGCCTGTCTGGGTTGTGTGTGGTGGAGGTTCAGCTCAAAAAGTTTGAAAACTGGTGATGGTGCAGGCAGGGGGCAGCTCGGGGCTCTGGGCAGGAGGGTAGCTCAGAGTATATGTAGGGGGGAACTAGGGGCTCTGTGTGGGCAGGAGGGTAGCTCAGGGTGCAGGCAGGGGGGTAGCTAGGAGCTATGTGTGGGTGGGGGGGTAGCTCAGGGTGTAGGCAGGAGGTAGCTAGGGGCTGTGTGGTAGGAAGGCTCCCCTGTGGTCGCTGCTCCCCAAGGGCTCTGCCAGCCCCAGTGCGGGGTCACCCTACCTGGGCAGCTCTTACCGGCTGTGTGATCTGAGGAGCAGCCGCAACCCTGGGCACCAGCAGCAGACGGGGGAATGCCAGGGCTGCCTGCTCCATGACACCAGCCAGAGCAGCAGCTGCCCCGCACAGCCCGACTCCAGCTTCCCATGTCTGACCTGTCCAGGGGGTGGGGCCTTGGGGGCAAGAAGAGGAAGTGGGGGGCATGGAGCTGCCCCCCGGAGTGCCGCATTCTGGGGGGCAGCCAGTGGGGGTGGGCAGCCAGTGCTCGGGGTTTCAGCCCCGCAGTGGGGGGCGCCGGGGCTTGGGGTTTCTGTCGCGGAGTCCCACAGCCCCCCTGAAAGGGCTCGTGGACCTCCGGTTGAGAACCGCTGATCTAATAAACCCTATGTACAGTAGTTACCATGTGAATAAAACAAAGCTCAGTCTATAAGTATCTACCTGGGGGGAAAATGTCATCATCTAGCAGACAAAGGTATAACACGAGGTAATGGCTGGAGGATGAAGCTAATCAAAATTAGAATAGAAATAAGGCACAGATTTTTAGCAGTGAGGCTAATTAACCAGTGGAACCCAAGGCTGTGTGCAGACAGCCCATACCTGCTTCGGGGGGCGGGGGGGGCAGAGTGAAGGCAACCGGCTTCAGCAGTGTTACTGAGCATGCTCAGTACAAGCCAAGCCGCAAAGGGGCGGGGGGTGGGCATATGACCGTGCATGCCCCCGCCCCCCACGCATTGCCTCTGTTATAGGGGATTCTACGTCACTGGCCATTTTAAAATCAAGACTGGAGGTTTTTCTAAAAGATCTGCTGTGGTTTCAAACAGGGATTAATCTAAGGAAGTCCAGTGTTATACAGGAGTTCAGACTAGATGATCATGATGGTCCCTTATTCGTAGACTTTAAGGCCAGAAAGGACCATCGTGATCATCTAGTCTGACCTCCTTCACATCACAGGCCACGGAATCTCACCCAGCCACTCCTGTAACACACCCATAACCTCTGGCTGAGTTACTGAAGTCCTCAAATCATCATGTAAAGGATTCAAATTACAGAGAATCCACCATTTACTCTAGTTTAAAGCATTGAGTGACCCGTGCTACAGAGGAAGGCAAAAAACTCCTAGGTTCTCTGCCAATTGGACCTGGGGGGAAATTCCTTCTGGACCTCAAATATGGCCATCAGTTAGACCCTGAGCATGTGGGCGAGACCCACCAGCCAGACACCTGGGAAACAATTATCTGCAGTAACACAGAGCCCTCCCCCTCTAGTGTTCCATCACCAGCCCTTGGGGATATTTGCTAATAGCAGTCGCAGATGGGCCAAATGGCTTTTTAGGCAATCTTATCACACCATCCTCTCCATAAACTTCTCAAGCTCAGTCTTGAAACCAGTTAGGTTTTTGTCTCTGCTGCTCCCCGTGGAAGGATGTTCCAGATTTTCACTTCTCGGATGGTTAGAAAACTTTGTCTAACGTCAAGCCTTAACTTTGTTGATGACCAGTTTATATCCATCTGTTCTTGTGCCAGCACTACTGCTTAACTTGAATAACTCCACTCCCTCCGTGGTGTTTATCCCTCTGCTGTATTATAGAGAGGCCCTTCTGGCCTTGCAATCTACAGACCTATGGTATTTATGACTATTCCCTTAGAGCTTTATCAAATTCAAAGAAACCTACTTAATTGTTGCCAATAGCGCCCTCTCCTGCCCAGACTTACCAAGTAGATCATTCTGCGGTAGCCATTTGATTAGCTTTGTGTTGTTTGCAAGGTTGGGGGGTGCTTCTCCAGTGTACCTCCAAAGAACCTTTGGGAAATAATAAATGCAGCATTAATATTAAGAACTTGCCTCTTACAATTCTTCTGCTGTTGCTTCTTCCTGTAAACTGTGCTGTACAGCAGAGCAGATAAGCCCATGACAGACAAAATCTGTTTTGTGAAGGTTTGTGCTGAGCAGCGGAGATGGGTTTTGTTTTGACATAAGAGGGGAGGGGGCAGGTTTTTGCTTATTGAAGCTATTTGTTGTGTTAAGTGTTATACCACACATACATAAAAAAAAATAATCAAATAATACAGAATCGTAACCAGTGACTCTATTCCAATATTGTATTCAACAGCGGTGCTAGAGAGATTCTTTTCCTCTTACTGTCTGAGGTATTTTTCCAAAGGCTTCAGCAATCTGCTTGGCTTTCTTCATGGGAATCTCAGAGACCATTGAGCCCAAGGAGAAGACCACAAAGCCGTGTTCCCCAGAGGCATTCACAATGCTTTCAAATTCCTGCAAATACAAAGAAACCTCCAGTCAATGCTTTCCATTCTAATCCATGTCACAGGGCCATAATTCTGGTGCTTTGCAGTCAAAGGGATCTCACCTTGACTAGCCTGGAAAGGAAATAATGTTAACAGGCAAAATAATTCACTATGGTCTGATTCTATAAACATGTATGCATGCGATCGTCCTGTTGAATCCTATGGGACAGCTCCCAGGAGTAAAGATTTTGTGTGCAAGTGTTTGCAGGATTGGGGCATAAATCCAGACTCCATATGGAAATAATTAAAGGTGTAGTGTACTAAATAAATAAAATATATGAAAGAATTCAGGTTCTGTTCAGTAAAGGAAGGTGCAATGCAAACCAAGTCATATATTTCCTGGCACCCAAAAGCAGCTAAATGCATTGTTTTCTGTTGACACACCAAAGGTGTCAGGAAATTCAGGCTTAGGTCTGAGGTTTTTCTTTTCAAATCATACAGTTGTGGAAACATGGTTAGTGTTTTTAAAGCTTAATGACATAAACAATGGCTTGAAAAAAGAGGCACTTTTACATTCCTGATTCATCAGTTCTGTCTGGATCTTAAGAATATTGAAAATCCTGTAATTTAATTTTCTTTTAAATAAAAAAAAAATTTCACAGTTGCCTAGACATAGACAGGTGGAAGATTTTGAGACTCGTATCGCCCAGAAAGGGCTAAATAGGAATCTGCAACTACCTGTGATGACATAAACAAAGGATTCTGACCAAGTGAAACGCTAACTGCAAGGGCAAGTGAACCAATAAATGTCCTATTTCTTACCAATATGTTTTCCTTAAAGCCTGGGGAAGAGAGAATGACAGAATATTAATTTCAATTCAGACCCCTTTCAAAAGTTCTCCAGGAGGCACTGATGAGTCTGTTGTACCAATAAATTAAAAACCAGCAGGATCTTATTAAAGGGAAAAAGGCAAAATACCACATTTATTGTGAATACAGAAAGAATCATAGTAAGCAGTTAGTTACAGCTGTAACATTCCATTCAATCTCATCTTTATTCACTCATTCATTCATACAAACACACACACACAGGTTCTGCAAGGTTGTTATCATAGTAAGCAGTTAGTTATAGCTATAACATTCCATTCAATCTCATATTTCTTCACACATTCATTCATATACACACACACGCACACACACACACAGGTTCTGCAAGGTTGTTATCATAGTTACCAGCCTTAGAGTTGCTCATGCCAAGCCACTGGCCAGGACATGAGGAGGGAGCAGGGCCTTGTCAGATGCTCATCTGATGCTCCTGGAAGTTGGTTTGCAGAATCAGACCCCAAAGTTCTCACTTTTTAGAGTCTCTTTTTATAGGAATTTCTTCCTAGGCCAGTCTGTGGGAATTGCTTCATCATGCTGTTGCTGAATCAATCAGCAGATGGCACATTCCTGACGGCTCCGTGCTGCTAGATGTTATCTTGTTCTTTGGTTCTCCCATTCTTGAGGCTGTTGGGTGGATTCCAGTCTGCCCTCCGGGGGTCCTCTGGTTATTTCCACTTGACGCCTTCTTCAGCCGATGGACACTGGATTCTTAGGCTGGCACCTCCCTGATCATTCAGTTGTTATCCACACCAAGCATCCGTCCACATACATCCTCTATCTCTATTTTAATCACAATTGTTAATACAACAAAAGGGCGGGGAGTCTCTGGGTGCTGTTTCTGTTGTTAGAGTATTGCTTTGAGTCTCTGTGAATTGCTTTGAGAACAGATTCTGTCTTAGAATGTACTAACACAATTAGCAGCTTGCAAGTTTCACACATAGAGGGAGAGAAACAGTACCAAAACCCAAGAGACCTCTTAATTAGTAATACCCTGGAATTTAAACTATGGGGAATCAAACTCATTTGTGATTTTAATACAGAACTTCTTTAATATGATCCAACATAATCCCCCTTTTGACACTAAGATTTATAATCGTCAGTGTCACTTTCTATGTAGCCTATTCAAGAGAAGGTACCGTGAGGCAATTTGAGTTTGTGATTCCAATTCATCCCACATACATGATCCTAGTGATGTATCTTTACTACAAGGTTCTGGGGCAATAGGCAAGGTGAGGCACACCCACTTTTGAGGAGTCCATTCGATACAACCTCTAGTGTCCAATAGCTTCCCTCCCTCCCCAGCCCACTGGCTCAAGGTCCAGGGTAGCCAGAAGGATCCCATGTGTAATATGGGGAGTGGGTTAACCTTCAATACCTTTGCCTCCAGGGACTGTTGGTGTGCAATTTTGACAACAATTTCTCCCATTAACAAGTCTGGTTTCACAATACTGGAAACATATTGCATCCATTCATGTTGATAAGTGTCAAACAATGATCTCTTTCTTTGTTTTAACAAATGCATCAAACCCTTAATATTTCCCAATATGACGCAGAACATTTTGTGTTCCAAAGTAGCTCGTGCAAGTATCTGCATTTCAGTGCATCCCAGAGCTATGGCTGTGTAGTTTCCTATTTCTAATATTTTTTTTTTTAATGGATAAGCCATGTGGTAGTATTAAGCCATTACTAAAGATTCCATCGGCCTTTTAGGTTACCCAGACCAATTTGGACCAAGTCTACGTTGGCATGTACTTGTTTTTGTATCAGGCTGTCCTGTAGCTGGGACAGAGAGCTTAATTTATTTTTAAGTTCCTGCAGGTCTTCAGTATCTTTTTTTTTTTTTTTTTAACACACAACAGTGCTAGCAACAAGACAAAACACAAGACAAAACATAGAACACAAAACACAATTTCTATTGTGACAGTAGATTCATGGTATTGGGTTACTTTTCAGCTGGCATCAGCTTTTCCTGATTTTTCTGAAAGACAAAAAGAACATGTTTCTACCCCTTTTGGGGTGGCAGATTATTGCTTAAAATATTTCTTTTACAAATACCCTTGCTGATTGCAGGCAAAACAGAGGAATTGCCCCCACATTTTTCTGTTTTTGTTCTATAGGTGGGCCAGGTTTCAATGGCTTTTATCTTTTAAGGGTTATGGGGAAATTATCCCACTGTTTAGTCATTAAATCCCTGAGTTTTCCTTCTTATACAGCAGACCAAGTTTATAATGTTTTTCCTGCTGTGTTAAGCTTTAAGTTTTATTTACAGGTAATAACTGAGAAGCATCATTACCATACGACCTTAAAGGGTTTTTCCAAAAATCATACACACTATACGTTGTTACAGGGATACTTATTATCATTAAATTTATTAAAATTATCTTGTTATCCCATGCCTTTTATTTAGACAATTTGTTTGCTGACCAGGTATGTCCTTTATCTGCAGCTCCTTTGTGCTGCTAGTTCTTTCCTTCCTTTATCATTTAGGTCATTTGCATTTTCACAGAAGCTTCCTGCTTTTGGATTTAAAGCCATCAGCAGCTCAGAGACTCTATCTTAAAAGGGACACCATCAACTTTCACCAGAGTTTTGATTACTTTTAACTTCTGCTTCCAAAACACACAGCAATCTGAAAAAGAAAACCCAACCTATTGTGGCTCCCTTTGGAGCCCGAATAGCATTTTAATTAAGTAGCATGATATGTTTGCATTTCTTTTGCCCCTTCTACAATATACCCTGCACATGTTCTGGGGCAAATGCACATTCCTTCCATAGTTTAACTTCTATAACATTATCCAGATCCATTTTTACATAAGGTGTCACTATTTCTTTTTTTGCTTACAGAGGTTTCATGTACCTTTATCAAAGTGACAGTCTGATTACTCAGAGCCATTTTAAGACTCAGTGTTTCTCACATTGCTTCTTTTTGTTTTGTGCACCTCACCCCTGCTGTTGCTTCAGAGGGGCACTGTCTTTAATTTTTTTTTTTGTACTACAACTCTCATCTGCTATTTTGTTACAAAAACAAACAAACAAAAAGAATCCAGAATTTTTTTTTTATATTCTCCTGATTTTGACTGCACTGCTGCAGCCACAACTTAAAAACATTTTAAATTTTGTAAAGCATTGAGTTACCTTTTAAGGGTTAAATGCCAAATCCCAAAGCCAAACAACACTAATTACCTGTGTCTAGCAAAAAGGTCTGTCAGTTTTGCAACTTTGAATTAAAGAGTCAAATGGATTTTTAGTGGCATTATTTAAAACAAAACCAACTGGTCCTTAGAACTTTACATATTTACACACACAGAGATAGATACATACACATTTTCTTTAACATCCCTTCCACACTGCTCTGGTTTTTTTTTTACATCTTACATTCCCTTTATACATTTGAGGCAGCTAAGTTCCAATAGAACCCTCTTATGTTCTTTTAGCAAATTTGACTAAATTGTCCAGTCAAATGATTTTAATCAGTTTATTTTTGCCTGGCTAATTTACAGACATTCCTTTGGAAAAGGGCCCATTTTTCCCTCAGAATGGCTGCAAAGAAACCAAGAATGCTCTTTCTCTAACACTTTTTTTTCCTTTTTAACATTTTCACAAAGTTTAGCTGCTTAATTCCCTCCAGCCTCTGCAGAGTTAACTTTTTTTTTTTTTTACTCTTTCTCTTTGTAATTATGCCTGGGGGTGCCATACATAGGACCTTCTCCCCCTTTACCTGCCTCCCTCCAGCCTCTGCAGAGTTAACTTTTTCACTCTTTTTGTATTCCTGGAGTGCCTCTTTCACTATTTTCAGCTGGCTTTGGGTATTTGTAGCCAGCACCTTCCAATTGTCTGCTCCCTTTTCCGTTTGTGCCTTTTCCTCTTTACATGAAGACAAGCGGAGGGAAGAATCCTTACATGCCTCCCACAACAACCAAATTGCTGCTGCATCTCTTTTGGCAGCACTAGAAGGTTTGTATATGAGGATATACTGAGCCAATCTATCCTCTAGGTCCGAAATAGTGCAGAGATCAGCTAGGGCTTGTTTAGTCCAAGGACTGTGCCCAAATTTTTGAAGGTTTTGTTTAAAAGGTGTAATTTCTTTAACAAAAGGTGAGGTTGGAGTTCCTTCTGACTCCATTCCTCCCTCTGGTACTGGCTTACCCTGTTTTCTTTTAAACATCTTAACATGGATATTTCAATCTCTTTGTCACTGCTGGTATTACTTAGCAAGTGACACAGCCTAGATTCTGAAATCATAGCTTAATCTATGCGTTTTTCCCCTGCTACCTTCCCGGAGGCCAGCAGGTCCCCTGCTACCTTCCCGGAGGCCAGCAGGTCTGGTTAACCTATTTCTCCCTGCTACCTTCTCGGAGGCCAGCCGGTCCGGTTAACCTGTTCTTCCCTGCTACCTTCTCGGAGGCCAGCAGGTCCCCTGCTACCTTCTCGGAGGCCAGCAGGTCTGGTTTAATCTGTTTTCCCTGCTACCTTCTCGGAGGCCAGCAGGTCTAGTTTAATCTGTTCTTCCCTGCTACCTTCTCGGAGGCCAGCAGGTCCCCTGCTACCTTCTCGGAGGCCAGCAGGTCTGGTTTAATCTGTTTTTCCTGCTACCTTCTTGGAGGCCAGCAGGTCCCCTGCTACCTTCTCGGAGGCCAGCAGGTCTGGTTAACCTAATAGAAATGCCTAGCTCACTAGAGCTGGCGGTGTGCACACCAATATTTACAATAACTGAGGTTTTTTACCAATATTCCCCCTTTCGCAATTCTCCACCAAAATGTTGTACCAATAAATTAAAAACCAGCAGGATCTTATTAAAGGGAAAAAGGCAAAATACCACATTTATTGTGAATACAGAAAGAATCATAGTAAGCAGTTAGTTACAGCTGTAACATTCCATTCAATCTCATCTTTATTCACTCATTCATTCATACAAACACACACACACAGGTTCTGCAAGGTTGTTATCATAGTAAGCAGTTAGTTATAGCTATAACATTCCATTCAATCTCATATTTCTTCACACATTCATTCATATACACACACACGCACACACACACACAGGTTCTGCAAGGTTGTTATCATAGTTACCAGCCTTAGAGTTGCTCATGCCAAGCCACTGGCCAGGACATGAGGAGGGAGCAGGGCCTTGTCAGATGCTCATCTGATGCTCCTGGAAGTTGGTTTGCAGAATCAGACCCCAAAGTTCTCACTTTTTAGAGTCTCTTTTTATAGGAATTTCTTCCTAGGCCAGTCTGTGGGAATTGCTTCATCATGCTGTTGCTGAATCAATCAGCAGATGGCACATTCCTGACGGCTCCGTGCTGCTAGATGTTATCTTGTTCTTTGGTTCTCCCATTCTTGAGGCTGTTGGGTGGATTCCAGTCTGCCCTCCGGGGGTCCTCTGGTTATTTCCACTTGACGCCTTCTTCAGCCGATGGACACTGGATTCTTAGGCTGGCACCTCCCTGATCATTCAGTTGTTATCCACACCAAGCATCCGTCCACATACATCCTCTATCTCTATTTTAATCACAATTGTTAATACAACAAAAGGGCGGGGAGTCTCTGGGTGCTGTTTCTGTTGTTAGAGTATTGCTTTGAGTCTCTGTGAATTGCTTTGAGAACAGATTCTGTCTTAGAATGTACTAACACAATTAGCAGCTTGCAAGTTTCACACATAGAGGGAGAGAAACAGTACCAAAACCCAAGAGACCTCTTAATTAGTAATACCCTGGAATTTAAACTATGGGGAATCAAACTCATTTGTGATTTTAATACAGAACTTCTTTAATATGATCCAACATAATCCCCCTTTTGACACTAAGATTTATAATCGTCAGTGTCACTTTCTATGTAGCCTATTCAAGAGAAGGTACCATGAGGCAATTTGAGTTTGTGATTCCAATTCATCCCACATACATGATCCTAGTGATGTATCTTTACTACAAGGTTCTGGGGCAATAGGCAAGGTGAGGCACACCCACTTTTGAGGAGTCCATTCGATACAACCTCTAGTGTCCAATAGCTTCCCTCCCTCCCCAGCCCACTGGCTCAAGGTCCAGGGTAGCCAGAAGGATCCCATGTGTAATATGGGGAGTGGGTTAACCTTCAATACCTTTGCCTCCAGGGACTGTTGGTGTGCAATTTTGACAACAATTTCTCCCATTAACAAGTCTGGTTTCACAATACTGGAAACATATTGCATCCATTCATGTTGATAAGTGTCAAACAATGATCTCTTTCTTTGTTTTAACAAATGCATCAAACCCTTAATATTTCCCAATATGACGCAGAACATTTTGTGTTCCAAAGTAGCTCGTGCAAGTATCTGCATTTCAGTGCATCCCAGAGCTATGGCTGTGTAGTTTCCTATTTCTAATATTTTTTTTTTTAATGGATAAGCCATGTGGTAGTATTAAGCCATTACTAAAGATTCCATCGGCCTTTTAGGTTACCCAGACCAATTTGGACCAAGTCTACGTTGGCATGTACTTGTTTTTGTATCAGGCTGTCCTGTAGCTGGGACAGAGAGCTTAATTTATTTTTAAGTTCCTGCAGGTCTTCAGTATCTTTTTTTTTTTTTTTTTAACACACAACAGTGCTAGCAACAAGACAAAACACAAGACAAAACATAGAACACAAAACACAATTTCTATTGTGACAGTAGATTCATGGTATTGGGTTACTTTTCAGCTGGCATCAGCTTTTCCTGATTTTTCTGAAAGACAAAAAGAACATGTTTCTACCCCTTTTGGGGTGGCAGATTATTGCTTAAAATATTTCTTTTACAAATACCCTTGCTGATTGCAGGCAAAACAGAGGAATTGCCCCCACATTTTTCTGTTTTTGTTCTATAGGTGGGCCAGGTTTCAATGGCTTTTATCTTTTAAGGGTTATGGGGAAATTATCCCACTGTTTAGTCATTAAATCCCTGAGTTTTCCTTCTTATACAGCAGACCAAGTTTATAATGTTTTTCCTGCTGTGTTAAGCTTTAAGTTTTATTTACAGGTAATAACTGAGAAGCATCATTACCATACGACCTTAAAGGGTTTTTCCAAAAATCATACACACTATACGTTGTTACAGGGATACTTATTATCATTAAATTTATTAAAATTATCTTGTTATCCCATGCCTTTTATTTAGACAATTTGTTTGCTGACCAGGTATGTCCTTTATCTGCAGCTCCTTTGTGCTGCTAGTTCTTTCCTTCCTTTATCATTTAGGTCATTTGCATTTTCACAGAAGCTTCCTGCTTTTGGATTTAAAGCCATCAGCAGCTCAGAGACTCTATCTTAAAAGGGACACCATCAACTTTCACCAGAGTTTTGATTACTTTTAACTTCTGCTTCCAAAACACACAGCAATCTGAAAAAGAAAACCCAACCTATTGTGGCTCCCTTTGGAGCCCGAATAGCATTTTAATTAAGTAGCATGATATGTTTGCATTTCTTTTGCCCCTTCTACAATATACCCTGCACATGTTCTGGGGCAAATGCACATTCCTTCCATAGTTTAACTTCTATAACATTATCCAGATCCATTTTTACATAAGGTGTCACTATTTCTTTTTTTGCTTACAGAGGTTTCATGTACCTTTATCAAAGTGACAGTCTGATTACTCAGAGCCATTTTAAGACTCAGTGTTTCTCACATTGCTTCTTTTTGTTTTGTGCACCTCACCCCTGCTGTTGCTTCAGAGGGGCACTGTCTTTAATTTTTTTTTTTGTACTACAACTCTCATCTGCTATTTTGTTACAAAAACAAACAAACAAAAAGAATCCAGAATTTTTTTTTTATATTCTCCTGATTTTGACTGCACTGCTGCAGCCACAACTTAAAAACATTTTAAATTTTGTAAAGCATTGAGTTACCTTTTAAGGGTTAAATGCCAAATCCCAAAGCCAAACAACACTAATTACCTGTGTCTAGCAAAAAGGTCTGTCAGTTTTGCAACTTTGAATTAAAGAGTCAAATGGATTTTTAGTGGCATTATTTAAAACAAAACCAACTGGTCCTTAGAACTTTACATATTTACACACACAGAGATAGATACATACACATTTTCTTTAACATCCCTTCCACACTGCTCTGGTTTTTTTTTTACATCTTACATTCCCTTTATACATTTGAGGCAGCTAAGTTCCAATAGAACCCTCTTATGTTCTTTTAGCAAATTTGACTAAATTGTCCAGTCAAATGATTTTAATCAGTTTATTTTTGCCTGGCTAATTTACAGACATTCCTTTGGAAAAGGGCCCATTTTTCCCTCAGAATGGCTGCAAAGAAACCAAGAATGCTCTTTCTCTAACACTTTTTTTTCCTTTTTAACATTTTCACAAAGTTTAGCTGCTTAATTCCCTCCAGCCTCTGCAGAGTTAACTTTTTTTTTTTTTTACTCTTTCTCTTTGTAATTATGCCTGGGGGTGCCATACATAGGACCTTCTCCCCCTTTACCTGCCTCCCTCCAGCCTCTGCAGAGTTAACTTTTTCACTCTTTTTGTATTCCTGGAGTGCCTCTTTCACTATTTTCAGCTGGCTTTGGGTATTTGTAGCCAGCACCTTCCAATTGTCTGCTCCCTTTTCCGTTTGTGCCTTTTCCTCTTTACATGAAGACAAGCGGAGGGAAGAATCCTTACATGCCTCCCACAACAACCAAATTGCTGCTGCATCTCTTTTGGCAGCACTAGAAGGTTTGTATATGAGGATATACTGAGCCAATCTATCCTCTAGGTCCGAAATAGTGCAGAGATCAGCTAGGGCTTGTTTAGTCCAAGGACTGTGCCCAAATTTTTGAAGGTTTTGTTTAAAAGGTGTAATTTCTTTAACAAAAGGTGAGGTTGGAGTTCCTTCTGACTCCATTCCTCCCTCTGGTACTGGCTTACCCTGTTTTCTTTTAAACATCTTAACATGGATATTTCAATCTCTTTGTCACTGCTGGTATTACTTAGCAAGTGACACAGCCTAGATTCTGAAATCATAGCTTAATCTATGCGTTTTTCCCCTGCTACCTTCCCGGAGGCCAGCAGGTCCCCTGCTACCTTCCCGGAGGCCAGCAGGTCTGGTTAACCTATTTCTCCCTGCTACCTTCTCGGAGGCCAGCCGGTCCGGTTAACCTGTTCTTCCCTGCTACCTTCTCGGAGGCCAGCAGGTCCCCTGCTACCTTCTCGGAGGCCAGCAGGTCTGGTTTAATTTGTTTTCCCTGCTACCTTCTCGGAGGCCAGCAGGTCTAGTTTAATCTGTTCTTCCCTGCTACCTTCTCGGAGGCCAGCAGGTCCCCTGCTACCTTCTCGGAGGCCAGCAGGTCTGGTTTAATCTGTTTTTCCTGCTACCTTCTTGGAGGCCAGCAGGTCCCCTGCTACCTTCTCGGAGGCCAGCAGGTCTGGTTAACCTAATAGAAATGCCTAGCTCACTAGAGCTGGCGGTGTGCACACCAATATTTACAATAACTGAGGTTTTTTACCAATATTCCCCCTTTCGCAATTCTCCACCAAAATGTTGTACCAATAAATTAAAAACCAGCAGGATCTTATTAAAGGGAAAAAGGCAAAATACCACATTTATTGTGAATACAGAAAGAATCATAGTAAGCAGTTAGTTACAGCTGTAACATTCCATTCAATCTCATCTTTATTCACTCATTCATTCATACAAACACACACACACAGGTTCTGCAAGGTTGTTATCATAGTAAGCAGTTAGTTATAGCTATAACATTCCATTCAATCTCATATTTCTTCACACATTCATTCATATACACACACACACACACACACACACAGGTTCTGCAAGGTTGTTATCATAGTTACCAGCCTTAGAGTTGCTCATGCCAAGCCACTGGCCAGGACATGAGGAGGGAGCAGGGCCTTGTCAGATGCTCATCTGATGCTCCTGGAAGTTGGTTTGCAGAATCAGACCCCAAAGTTCTCACTTTTTAGAGTCTCTTTTTATAGGAATTTCTTCCTAGGCCAGTCTGTGGGAATTGCTTCATCATGCTGTTGCTGAATCAATCAGCAGATGGCACATTCCTGACGGCTCCGTGCTGCTAGATGTTATCTTGTTCTTTGGTTCTCCCATTCTTGAGGCTGTTGGGTGGATTCCAGTCTGCCCTCCGGGGGTCCTCTGGTTATTTCCACTTGACGCCTTCTTCAGCCGATGGACACTGGATTCTTAGGCTGGCACCTCCCTGATCATTCAGTTGTTATCCACACCAAGCATCCGTCCACATACATCCTCTATCTCTATTTTAATCACAATTGTTAATACAACAAAAGGGCGGGGAGTCTCTGGGTGCTGTGTCTGTTGTTAGAGTATTGCTTTGAGTCTCTGTGAATTGCTTTGAGAACAGACTCTGTCTTAGAATGTACTAACACAATTAGCAGCTTGCAAGTTTCACACATAGAGGGAGAGAAACAGTACCAAAACCCAAGAGACCTCTTAATTAGTAATACCCTGGAATTTAAACTATGGGGAATCAAACTCATTTGTGATTTTAATACAGAACTTCTTTAATATGATCCAACAAGTCTTGAAACAACATGGAGCGTGAAAGGCAAACTTGTTAAATAAATATTGTGTATAGTTACGAGTTGCCCTGTCAATCTACTGAGTCAAGCACATTTTTAACCATCTCATTCTCTGTCCCCCATCAGTATTCTGAGTTCCATGCCTGACTATTACAACTACTTTATGTGAGGATGGTTCTTCATCTCTGAATGTTAGGTAGTTAGTCTGTCAAAACGAGGCTAGTACCCACCTACCTTGTATGAAAGCTGTCACTTAATTAATGTCTGTCCTACTCTTCATGAAAGGTGCCACTCTAATAATGCAAAGTTTCAATATTATTTGGTATACTGGGTGACCCCACAAGTCTCATGAAGAAATATATGAAATGAGAATATTCTAGACAGTAAAACCCTAGCCTTCCATGTCTTGTTTGTGGACAACTGAGGATCTCTCATTATATAAGTGACTACTTATGACTCTAAGAGAGGATGCTTTTCTAAGCATCTTAGAGGATGCTTTTCCATGCTGTTGCTTCCTTACTTTTATTTTGTTTTAACCAATAGAAGCGTTATCTAATAGTGGGTGCTAGTAGGATAGTCCAGTTTTAATTGTAAAAAAGAACTAACCTGAGATAATGGTTTCTCCTGGCCACAGTTTATGCCTCCAATTAAAACCATGTTGGGCATCACAGGCCTCGGATACTCAAACACAAAGTCATATCTCAACAGCCAAATAGATGCATGACTTAAAAGCTCTGGCACTGTCAGATCTTGTTGAAGGAACTCCCTGATCAGATCTTCATGGGATGAATAAAGAAGGGAACAGCTCAAGAACTCTGCTGAGCTGACTAAGACGTTCCACACACGCTGGGGAAATGCCATGTGGTCTGTATAGCTGGTGAAGAATTTGGGGACATAAGAAGCAGGGTTTGGACACTGGGTGGCCTGAAATTCGAATCCACACGGAATTCCCCGTGAGAAGTAAACAGAAGGTAGGGACAAATATTCGGCTACTATTTGTCCACATAGAAACATAGGATCCATCAAGACAGCATCAAATGCACTGTCTTTGAGGTAGGTGATCAGCTCTTTGTTGGACAGAAGCTGTTTGCAGGAACTGAGTAAGTGTGCCGTAATATTTCCTATCCTTGCGAATGTTTTCGTGATCTTTTCCAGGAAAGGTTGAGGTGCAAATATATGATGCCCCAGTCTTTTAAATTCGGCTTCCAAGTATTCCTTGGTGTACGGCACAGAGTATGTCTTCACTGTATAGTGCTCCGATGGCTGTATCTGAACACTTGCTTCTGGCACAACCGCTACTATTTCATGTCCTCTCTGCCAAAGCCGCCATACTACTGAGCGCATGCTGAACCAGTGACTGCCATCTAGGGGAATCATCAATAGCTTTCCCCCTTCCGAAAGGCTCCAGAGGGGCAGAACTAGTAGAAGCCAGGCAGGTAGGCGACGAACCCCTTGAAGCAGAGAAGCCATCTCCCTAGATGAAGACTTGTGCTGCAGCCAGTCAGACAGGTTTTAGATGCATGCTCAACTATTCCAGGCAACACAGAAATTGTTTTACTACCGGGCTTCCAACCCTTATTCCTTCATATCTTAAGCTAATGTTTGGTTTCCAATGAACTGTATGTTTACAGGAGCATGAGTGAGGCATTTTTTAACTTTTAGCTGGTGAAAGGTTGGTTCTGCAATCTGGCTGGACAGCAAAGGAGCAGAAAAAGTGGGAGCAATGTAGGGAAATGTTGGTTTCCTGGGTTTGGGCATAATTTCAACATTAAGATGCTGGTGTGGGATGTTTCATTCCAAGATCTACTAGAATTGAGAATGTGAGAGAACACTTTGCCAGCATTGCATGTGGTTATTAACTTATGGTTAATTATGCATAGAACTGAGCGCATAATTGATTTTTCAGTTTTTTGTTTCCAGGTGTGTTTTTTTTTACCTTTGTTTGTTTTTAAATAAATCTAGCTAAATTTCAAAATGAAACATCATTTTGAAATGAAAAATTGAAACAAAACATTTCAACTTTTGGGGGGAATTTCCCCCCCCCCCCTTTTTTTGTTAGTTTGAAACTATTCGCATATTTCAATCCAAATTCACCAAATTGCATTTGTTGGTGAATAAACTATTCATCCTAAAACTCCCAGCTCTAACTATCCACTCCCTGAGGTGACTCTGTGCAGGTCAATTGGGCGACAGACGCACAAAGAAGCTGTACAGCTGCTCAGGGTGTTGGTTTTGTGCTTTCTGCTCCTGCTTTAAACAAAAAGATATTGAAAATCATTAAGATTCACTTGTTTGCTGTCTACCCCATACGCTGTCAAACTCAGCTCATGGTGGAGTATCTTGGCAATGATCCAACGGATAAGGGTGTTTTGTTGGACCACAAATGATGCTAACTTTGTTACCTGATTATTAGTATTATCCTGACTGTTTGTATTATACTGCCTCTTACTGATTCTGTCCTTAGGACACAGCTGCGCCACCCCTGGGGAGGAACTCCAGTATTTCAGTTTGAGAGTGGCACATATTCTCATTATGGAGTGACCCTTGTCTCACCTGAGTTAAAGGTGAAACGAGATTTCCATTATATTCCAGTGCTGATCATGACACTCATCCCCAGTCATTGCCCAAATGAAATACACTTTAAAATGTCACAAATGTGAGCCTGTGCCCAGCTGGTTGCTTTTTCAAAAGTCTGAAACAAAATGAGTGTGCTTCAAAAATGAGGTATTTGTGTTCCCTAGAAATGATCTTCATTGCCTCTGGCTCCTATCTCAGAAATGACTTATTAGGCTATGTCTACATTAGCACTAATTATGGCTGGAACAATCCCCTGGGGACTATTTTTGCAGCCAAGGATCAACAGAATGCAGCATGTTCCTCTTACATCCCCGACACGTCCCTATCTCCAAGCAGGCATCATAGAAACAGATATGCTGGTTTTGCAGCACTGGGGGAGTCTATAAATGCCCCTCAGGCAGCTTGAAGTCCCTACAGCCTGTCCCGTTGTGGTAATTCCACATAACCTTTGCACAGATACCTAAAGCACCACATACCATTTTTTAAAACCCCATAATCCAAATGTCACCAGCTAAGCAAATCCCAGAGGGGTGGGGGGAACCCAAAAAACCCAAACTGTTATGACAGAGCTGATATTAGGCACCCAAAGTGGAGGGAGGGGCGCAGAAGACTAGAATGCCGTCGTTATAAACAAAGAGTGGAAAGCTCAGGTATTCTGGGTTAAAGTTACTCTTTTAACTCATCCCATACAACCCTTTTGCCTCTTCTGACATGAAGGTATGGTGCAGGCACAATGGACGCTGTGGGAATCAGCGCCACGGGGACTCAGCTGCTTCCTTGTAAGAGTCTTTGATCAAAATAGCCCCACTTTTACTATGCCACCTGCAGCGCACAACTGGAAAAGAATGTATACAGCTCCAGCCCAGAGGCTCCAGTAGATGGAGCCAATGCACTGGGAGTAATAGGTTACAGCAAGCATGTCGGAGAACCATTTTCAATCAAGGCCTCAAAGGACCTTTACTTCCATGCTGTAGAAATTGTCCTGAGGCAATAACAATTGATTTAAGGACACTGACTATCCCTCCTCACTCACGCCTCCACTTTGTCATTACTTGAATCAACCCTTGTGAGATCATCAAGACCTTGGCTCATGTGTAATAAGCCATAAAAATGATGTTTTCACTTGGATCCCGTCGGATCTCACACACACACACAAGATAATAATTGAGCCTACAGAAAAACCCATTAAATAATTTTGTAATATTTTCAGCTTTTTAAAAATAACTTACAAACCTTGGATAATGGTTTCTTCTGTTCACAGTTGGTGCCTCCTATGAACACCATGTTGGGCATCACTGGCCTGGGATACTCAAACACAAAGTCGTATCTCAGCAGCCAAATGGATGCTTTGCTGAACAGTTCCAGTATCGTTACCTCTCTCTGAAGAAACTCAGAAGCCAGGCTCTCATATTGTGAATAGAACAGGTAACAAAGTAAATTCTCTGCAGCATTGACTAATAGGTTCTTCACACGCTGGGTAAATGTCATGTGGTCGGAATTGGATGTGAAAATCCTCGGGACATAAGAAATAGGATTGGGACACTGAGTGGCTTTGAAGTCCAAGCCACATGGAAGTCCACGCAGGAAGTACACAGAGGGAACTGAGAGATATTCAGCAATTATTGGTCCACATGGTAACACAGGATCCATAAGGACAGCATCAAATTTGCTGTCCTCAAGGTATTTGATCAACTCTTTGTTATATAAGAAATGCCTGCAGGCAGATGAGAACATGGTTGTAAATAGTGATACAATTTTAAAGACGCTGGTAAATTTCTCTGGAAATGGAAGGTCGACAAAACTGTGATGTCCAATTGAATGGTAAAATTCATCCAACGATTCCTGTGTGTAAGGCACTGGATGTGTTTTGATTGTGTAATAGTCTGATGTTCCCATGAGCAAGGTGGCTTCTGGCATTACAACAACAACCTGGTGCCCTCTTTTCCCAAGCATTTCCACTGCCACTCGCATGCTGAGCCAGTGACTCCCATCTTGAGGCACAACCAGCAGTTTCCCACCTTTGGCAAAACTCCACAAAGCGAGAAAAAGAGCCAGCCCAGCAGTTCCCTGCTCTCCTGACATGGCCGCTGCCGTGCAGCTAGGAGTAAAAAACCCAGCTTTCTCCCCCCCGAAACCTTCCAAGCAGCATTTAAAGGCAGAAGTCGCTGGGATTGCAGCTATGTCTGTGACCTTTAAGCCCAATTAATTCTCAACTCTAGAAACCCTTCTCAGCAAATATTTTACTTGACGCACAATGCTTTAAACTGGGGGGATGTTAAACAAGACTGAACAGATGCCAGCAGGGCCGCTGGAGTTTGTTACGTGCAAACACAACACCTCTATCAGCATTTCATGCTCTAAAATGAGTCAGCATAAATCGAGAGGTCACAGGATCTCTTAGCAGGGTTGGTGTGGGCCAGGATTGGTTCAAAAACCTCAGGGTAGGTCTACACAGCAGTTAAACACCTACCGCTGGCCCATCTCAGCTGACTCAGGCTCATGAGGCTCAGGCTATGGGCTGTAAAATTGCAGTGTAGATGTTTGTGTTCTGGGTGAAGTCGTTAGACACCGACAGGTGGCACGTGTCAGCGGTGGGTGTTTAACTGCAGTGTGGACATACCCTTTGAGCGCAGTTGTGTGCTCTGTACCTGGCTCAAGCCCAGACTACTAGCCTCGCTCACCAGAAATAACCTTGAGGAAATTGCTCTCTTCCTCATCCGCGGCAAGACAGTGGTGACAGATACAACTAAGGCGGGATACAGGAGAGGAGAGCACAGTTCTTGCACCAATCCTGAAGGCTGCTGTCCACACAGTCCCTAGGTCTGAAAGGGACAATGTGGGAGGGCATTTCCATGCTGGAATTTCGGAACCCCTTGAAGTCCTGAGCCTGGAGGGTGTACACAGAGGGTTACAGCTTTTAAGGGAGTTAGAGCTAGATCCACAAAGGGACTGAGCATTACAATGCCTCAATCCTAGGTGCTCAGTGGAATTCACAGCCCTGAGCTCGGTGCCCAGGCATTGTATGGGGAGCATTAGGGACCAAAGAAAGGGATTCTCAGAAGCCAGCAAGCCGAGCTGAGAGCTACCTAGGCTATGTCTACACTATGGACCTTACAGCAGCACTGTGCCACTGTAAGATCTCCCATGTAGCCACCCTCCTGCCTGCGTCCATAAACCACCCCCAAAGAGCAGTGTTAGCTATGTCATCAGAATCAGAGATCAGGGTTGGAAGAGACCTCAGGAGGTCATTGAGTCCAACAAAGCAGGACCAATCCCCAACTAAATCATCCCAGCCAGGGCTTTGTCAAGCCAGGCCTTAAAAACCTCTAAGGATGGAGATTCCATCCCCTCCCCAGGTAAGAGAAGAGTCTCCCCCGCCCACATAGCGCTAGCCACACCAACACTTTTGTCAGTGACATTTCTGCTAGTCAGGGGGATGCTTTTTCACACCCCGACCAACAAAATGTTACCAACAAAAGTGCTGGTGTGGACAAAGCCCTAAGCTAGCCGGAAATGCTGAGGAGAGGCATAAGCCCCAGTAATCAAACTCTGGGCCAGGGTGAGGTGCCTCTCCGCCTGTGAGGATTCACAGCCCTGAACCCTATCCCAGAGCTAGCTCCTAACCCAGTCCATTCTCACGAAAAGCCACTGTGAGGCAGTGACTGACTGTGGCCCATGGGGAGGGCCCTCATGCCAGACTGGGAGGGTCAAGTTCCTGAACTAAGAAATCTGTAATTGTTTATACAAAGTGGAGCAGCTCTAACAGGAGAGAGAGAGAGACAGACACCTCTGTCTGTAAACATGGCAGGCGACCAGCTTGGCTTAATGGTGAAATCCTAGCGGATCTTAAACATAAAAAAGAAGCTTACAAGAAGTGGAAAGTTGGACATATGACCAGGGAAGAGTATAAAAATATTGCTCGGGCATGTAGGAAAGATATCAGGAGGGCCAAATCGCACCTGGAGCTGCAGCTAGCAAGAGATGTCAAGAGTAACAAGAAGGGTTTCTTCAGGTATGTTGGCAACAAGAAGAAAGCCAAGGAAAGTGTGGGCCCCTTACTGAATGAGGGAGGCAACCTAGTGACAGAGGATGTGGAAAAAGCTAATGTACTCAATGCTTTTTTTGCCTCTGTTTTCACTAACAAGGTCAGCTCCCAGACTGCTGCGCTGGGCATCACAGAATGGGGAAGAGATGGCCAGCCCTCTGTGGAGATAGAGGTGGTTAGGGACTATTTAGAAAAGCTGGACGTGCACAAGTCCATGGGGCCGGACGAGTTGCATCCGAGAGTGCTGAAGGAATTGGCGGCTGTGATTGCAGAGCCCTTGGCCATTATCTTTGAAAACTCGTGGCGAACGGGGGAAGTCCCGGATGACTGGAAAAAGGCTAATGTAGTGCCAATCTTTAAAAAAGGGAAGGAGGAGGATCCTGGGAACTACAGGCCAGTCAGCCTCACCTCAGTCCCTGGAAAAATCATGGAGCAGGTCCTCAAAGAATCAATCCTGAAGCACTTGCATGAGAGGAAAGTGATCAGGAACAGTCAGCATGGATTCACCAAGGGAAGGTCATGCCTGACTAATCTAATCGCCTTTTATGATGAGATTACTGGTTCTGTGGATGAAGGGAAAGCAGTGGATGTATTGTTTCTTGACTTTAGCAAAGCTTTTGACACGGTCTCCCACAGTATTCTTGTCAGCAAGTTAAGGAAGTATGGGCTGGATGAATGCACTATAAGGTGGGTAGAAAGCTGGCTAGATTGTCGGGCTCAACGGGTAGTGATCAATGGCTCCATGTCTCGTTGGCAGCCGGTGTCAAGTGGAGTGCCCCAGGGGTCGGTCCTGGGGCCGGTTTTGTTCAATATCTTCATAAATGATCTGGAGGATGGTGTGGATTGCACTCTCAGCAAATTTGCGGATGATACTAAAGTGGGAGGAGTGGTAGATACGCTGGAGGGGAGGGATAGGATACAGAAGGACCTAGACAAATTGGAGGATTGGGCCAAAAGAAATCTGATGAGGTTCAATAAGGATAAGTGCAGGGTCCTGCACTTAGGATGGAAGAATCCAATGCACCGCTACAGACTAGGGACCGAATGGCTAGGCAGCAGTTCTGCGGAAAAGGACCTAGGGGTGACAGTGGACGAGAAGCTGGATATGAGTCAACAGTGTGCCCTTGTTGCCAAGAAGGCCAATGGCATTTTGGGATGTATAAGTAGGGGCATAGCGAGCAGATCGAGGGATGTGATCGTTCCCCTCTATTCGACACTGGTGAGGCCTCATCTGGAGTACTGTGTCCAGTTTTGGGCCCCACACTACAAGAAGGATGTGGATAAATTGGAGAGAGTCCAGCGAAGGGCAACAAAAATGATTAGGGGTCTAGAGCACATGACTTATGAGGAGAGGCTGAGGGAGCTGGGATTGTTTAGTCTGCAGAAGAGAAGAATGAGGGGGGATTTGATAGCTGCTTTCAACTACCTGAAAGGGGGTTCCAAAGAGGATGGCTCTAGACTGTTCTCAATGGTAGCAGATGACAGAACGAGGAGTAATGGTCTCAAGTTGCAATGGGGGAGGTTTAGATTGGATATTAGGAAAAACTTTTTCACTAGGAGGGTGGTGAAACACTGGAATGCGTTGCCTAGGGAGGTGGTAGAATCTCCTTCCTTAGAGGTTTTTAAGGTCAGGCTTGACAAAGCCCTGGCTGGGATGATTTAACTGGGAATTGGTCCTGCTTCGAGCAGGGGGTTGGACTAGATGACCTTCTGGGGTCCCTTCCAACCCTGATATTCTATGATTCTATGATTCTATACCTGAGAATACCCAATAGCCTGGTTGTCGGGGCACCCACCTAGAATGTGGTTAGACCTAGACCTGATTCACATTTCTGTGCCAAAGCAGGTGGGGGTAGGGGATTTCAAACCCAGGTGTCCCACATCTCAAGTAAGTGCCCTAACCATTGGTATAATGGGACTGGGGGACACACCCTCCCACTCTTGCCTTGACTGTCTTTTATGCAGGTTAAGCATATTCTGAGTACACCTACTGGATGGGCCACACAGGCAAGATGTGTGTGTGTGTGGGGGGGGGAGATGCCTCATCTGAGAATCCTACTGGGGTTTAAGTATGAGCCACTGGGCCGAATAGTTCAGCAGGATCAGGACTTAGCACACGCCCACCAGTGGAGACTATTATTTTATCTACTTCAATGCGTGCACCTAATCAAACTGATTTGTGGACATGCTGATGTACCTCACTCACCCTGATATGATGATAAACTTCACAGTGAGCACGGATTTCAAAGACATGACTTGGGAGAGATGCAGGAAATAAGTAATAAGTAGCCAAAGCAAAGGTACCGTGGCGTGATTAGCTTATCAAAACCATATTACGAAATACGATATGTAAACAATTTCTTTTGCTGTGATTTGCTCTCTGCTTTTAAAATATCTTGTGCTAATAAGATCAAGAGTCTTAGACTGTAGCTTGGATATCTTCTCACAGGTCACCCCACAGACAGCAAAAGCCCTCAGTGCCAAAGGAGCAGTAGTGAAGAAGGAAAGGGTCATCAGACTTCACCTCCCTTGGGTTCTCAGTCAGCAAGGCCTGGGCTAAAGAAGCCTTCTCCCAGAAGGAGCCAAGCAGGACTGCATCTCTTGTGGTTACAGGGGAGAGATGCTGAAGGACCAGAAAGGCCCCGTAATGTTATGGAGGAGCAGAAAGCAGTTGTGTTTTCAATCAGAAATCACTAAGGCCCAGGCCCCCAAAGGGAAATAAGCACCTAAAGACCTTTGAGGATCTGGGTCTAGGACTCTGGTTGTCTCTCTTTGAACTCTAAGCCCTATTGACATTCAAGTTAAGTTTTTTATTTAGAGAGACAACGTGGGTGAGGTAACATCTTTTATTAAACCAATGTCTGCGGGTGAGAGAGACAAGCTTTCAAGCTCCACAGAGCGCTCCAATATCCTGGTACCAAATACGGCTCCAACACTGCAAACTTACTTAGAAAGATTCATATAGTTAACATATAATGTTATAAACTAGGGAAAATCGAGAATGGTAAGCAATGGTTAACTGATAACAGGCGTGTCCGTGGAGTTTAAGTGATATATTAACAAACCACCTCCCGTCATTTCAGTGAGGTACAATGATTCAGCACAACTAGCCCAATCTTTACACAACCGAGGCTGCTGAAGTTCGTAGCAGGGGTACAGTGGGTCAGGGTTGTTTGAAGAAGCTCACGCAGCAATTGCCTGCATTACACCCGGTTCAAGCCCAAACTACTTCAGTGTATGGAGGAAGCCATTTCCCTCGTTTCTACATAGAAATTTCATTTACTCTCTGTAATACGATTCCAGGAATGCCTCCCTGAAGCCTCAGCTGTCTGCTGCCTCAGTGGTTGAGAGCTCTTTTTCAGTTGAGAATATCACCAGGTGGAATCATCACGGGGTTCTGTGGTGTTACCATCAAATTTTTAGTTCTCAGCCATTTTGGGCTATTTTTACACACACGACTTTGGAAGTGACACAAGTGCGCCGGCAGGGGCTTTCAGCTCCTTGTAGTTGCAATCTGACATCCCCTGTAGGGCACTTCCAGATACCCTTCTAAGAGCAACATTGACATGCGTTCTGCACTGTCCTCTGCCCAGGGAGCAGGTGGGATGGGGGCCCCCCATAGCAGCATGGCTCATGAGAAAACCATGCTGCCAGGATGAAGTGCTACAGAGCAGCGTGAAGGGGACTCATCTATTTAATATCTCAACACAGAAAATATTTGTAATTAGTCTCAGTCTAATAGATAGAGCCTGGTGGTTTTCGCCAAAGCGAATAATACTAAATACGACAACAAACGACCTATACTACGAAATAAAACTAAAAACTCCCCCTGCAATGGGGTCTCCTGCAGCTCTTTTGCCACAGGGGGTGGGGCCTACTCCCTGCTCCAGGAGCTGAGACCTGTCAGGCGGGGTTGCCGAGCCACGTACTCATCATGACAGAAGGGTGACCGGGCCGAGTGGCACTGTGACCCCATGCATCAGGCTGGCGTGCCCAGGGCAGGGAATGAGTCCCCATGGGACAGGTGTCATCACTGGGGGGTGAAGGTAGGACGGGCTCACTCTCATACCTCCACCCAGAGGCTTTCCACTCCCACCCACCCGGGTCCAACCACCCCCAACAGGGCCTGCCACGATAACACACAATAAAATGAAATGCCCAAAAAGCACAATGACAAATGATAAATAAAAATAATTTCCTGGGTCTCTGATACTAGCTGCATGGATTTCATTTTGAAAAATGGCTTGTGATTTGGGTGCCTTAATTTTGAAGCAGCTACCTTGAGCCCTCTTACAAAGGCCTGGTTGTCAGAGGGTGGCTGATCAGCACTTTCTGAAAATCAGGCCTCTTTGAGGTGTCACAAATTGGGCATCCAAAAATGGAGGTCCCCAAAGTAAGTTGCTTTTCAAAAATGCAGGCCATGTGTTTTTCTCTAAACCGCATAAAACGTACATTAATAGATGTAATGCAGAAAACATACCTGAGTAATTTGTAATGATTCCAGCAACATTATGATCTAAAAAGAAATTACCTGAGATAATTTTTTCTTCTGACCACAACTGATGCCTCCAGTGAAGACCATGTTGGGCATCACTGGCCTGGGATACTCAAACACAAAATCCTATCTCATCAGCCAAACAGAGGACTGACTTAAAAGCTCTAAGACAGTCAAATTTCTTTGAAGAAACTCAGATGCTAGACTGTCAAACTGAGAATACGCAAACTTGCAAATCAAGGACTCCAGTGACGCAAATAACAAGTTTATCACACGCTGGGTAAATGACATGGTCTGTGTAGGAAGTAAAAAAAAATTGGGGATATAAGAAGGAGGGTCTGGACACTGAGTAGCCTTATCCCAACTACAGGGAATTCCACGCAAAAAGTTGACAGAAGGGATGGAAAGATATTCAGCAACTATTGATCCACAAGGTAACGCAGGATCTGTAAAGATGGCATCAAACTGAACCTCCTCAACATAGTTCACCAATTCTTTGCTTAGCAAAAAGTGCTTACAGATGGCAAACATCATAGTACTAAAGTTGGTGAGTGTTTCGTGTGCTGTGAAAACTCTCTTCAGAATAGGTCCATCATCAAAAATATGATAACCGAAGGACTGGAAGTAGACATCCAAATCTTCCTGTGTGGGGGGCACTGGGTGTGTTTTCAGTGTGTAATATACTGATGTTCTCATGAGTAAATTGGCTTCTGGCCCAAGAACTACTATTTCATGTCCCTTCAGGCTGAGTTTCTCTAGCACCTGACTCATGCTGAGCCCATGACTTCCGTCCACAGGCATCACCAATAGCTTTCCACCTTCAGCGAGACTGCAGAAAGCCAGACAAAGAAGTAACCTAGAAACAACTGGACACCGTGACTGGGAGGAAGGAGCCACGTTCTTAGTAGTAGGGAGGGAAAAAGCTTCCACCACAAGGTGCTGAACACTGAGTTGTACAAGAGAACAATGGTCACCAAAGCTTACTCCTTACAAAGTAAATGTTTACCTAGGTTCAGACAAAGATCAGATTAACTAGGAGTTTGGCATCATACAAATTAAGCAATGCCAACGCTATGCAAAGGTAGGACTACTATGTTATTTTGATGGAATGCTAGCACAGGACTTGCTCTTTGGTTCCTAAGAATTAAATTTAAAATAAGTGTTCGCATGAAGTAGAGAAAGAGGATTGGCAACATTACTGGTGGCAGGGTGGGGAGGGAAGAGGGGAAGATTTATAGAACAGAGAACATAGAAGTTGCAGAGTATTCTTGACACTCGGACATCTGTGAGTAGGATCCTCTTCATTCCAGCAGCCAGTAAGGGCTTTATGCTTATGAAACTTACACTAGCAAACAGCAGATGTGAAAGAGGGAGCTGCCAGAGTCCATGGACAACATGCTAACGGAAATGCCAACACCTTTCACCAGCATGAGGGTGCCGCCCCAGGCAGGGGCGGCGAGTTATATTCCCTTGTGGTGCTCGGGCTCCAGCAATATTCAGGGCTGGGGGCCCTGCTCCACCAATGTTTGGAGCTGGGTCTCTCCCCCGGCCCTGCCTGGAGCGGCCTCCGGTCTGGAGCGTCCGCCCCCGCCTGCCCCCCCAACCCCCGGAGCACCCCTGCCTGAGCGAAAGTGGCGCTGCTCTCCCTGGCCTCCGCTGCACAAGAGCAACCCGGCAGCAGGCTGAGGCACGTGCTGCGGCTACTGCACCCCCGGAGGGGGAGGGGCAGAGCGAGGGGGCACACACGTGGGCACACACTGCCCTCCCCTCCCCTCTCCCGGCACCAGGTGCCGAAGGGGCTTCCGGCAGGAGACCTCTGGAGCGGACCCCCTCGACTCACCTGAGCCGCTGCTGGGGCTTCGGTGAGCGTTTGGCCCTGTGGTCCACCCCCCCACAGCCACCACTCCTGCAAACACTGGGCAAGGGGCAGCCCCAGCCCCAGTGAAGCTATGGCAGGGGAGCAGGGGAGGAAGGAAGCCACATGTGATGGCAGTCCCCTCCCCTCCAGCACCCACCCCCTCCCAGAGCCCACACCCCCTCTCCAGCCCCCAAACTCCCTCCCAGAACCTGCACCCCTCACCCCCTCCTACACCCCCAGCCCCTGCCCAGAGCCTGCATCCAGCACCCAAACTCTGTCCCAGAGCCTGCACCCAGCTCTCTGCACTCCCTCCCAGAGCCTGCACCCCTCCACCCATCCTGCACCCCAGCCTGGAGCCTGCACCCAGCACCCAAACTCCGTCCCACAGCCTGCACCCCCACCCCCTTCCCACACACCCCTGCCTGCACCCAAACTCTGTCCCAGAGCCTGCATCCTTCACCCCCTCCTGCACCCCCAAACTCTGTCCCACAGCCTGCACCCCCAACCCCTTCCCGCACCCTCCTTCTGCACCCAAACTCCCTCCTACACCCCCAGCCCAGAGCCTACAACCAAACTCCGTTCCAGAGCCTACATCCCCTCCCTCCGCAGCCCCTCCCATCTCCAAACTCCCTCCCGGAGCCTGCACCCAGCACCCAAACTCCATCCCAGAGCCTGCACCCCAGACTCCATCCCAGAGCCCAACCTCTCAACCGTCCTACACCGCAATTCTCTGCCCCAACCCAGGGCCTGCACCCCAGACCTCCTCCCCCAACCCAAACTCCCTCACAGAGCCTTAGGCAGGTGGTGGGCGGAGTTCGGGGGGAGGGGGGGTGCTTTGAGCATTCTGGGAACCACCAAAATTTCTACAAACCTGCCGCCCCTGAAGGGGACCAGTCCCTGTCATCTTTTGTGTCTACCTCTAGCTAGTAGATTTAGTCTTTTTTTGCCAGTAACTGGTGTCCTCCTGGACGTTTTCAAAGTGAAGTTATTGGACCAGATCCTCTCCAGGTGTAAACTGACTTCAGCAGAGCTAAACTGATTTATGGCAGCTCAGGATCTCGCCCTTGTCTGTGATGCCAGTTAATATTAAGGCGTCTTAGCTGAAATGAGAACCAGCAGCACTTAATGCTTAAAAGGAAAGGTGGTTTGAATTGCTCTATAATCGCTTAATTAAAAGTACATTTAAGAAGAAAGAAAACTAGCTGCTGAAAAGTTACGGAAGTGTATAATGAAGTGAAAGCAAAATCATTTTCTTCTCAACAAGATGCTTAATCCTTGCCAAACTGAAATCGTTGGTATAATAATCCTATCTAGGATACAAAATTTCTAGTGAATTCAGGATCCTACCATGAGTACAACAAAAATAAAAGCTTTACCAACCTGAGATAATTCCTTTTGAACACAGTTGATGCCTCCGATTATAACAATGTTAGGCATCAGTGGTCTGGGATAGTCCATCACAAAGTCAAATCTCATCAGCCAAACAGATCCATGACTTAAAAGCTCAGTCACAGTTATGTCTCTCTGAAGAAATTCAGAGGCCAGTTTTGCATATGGCCCATAAACAAAATCACAAAGGACAATCTCCAATAAGCTAAACAGCAGATTCTTCACACGCTGTGGAAATGTCATGTGGTCTGTATTGGTTGTCAATAGCCTTGGGACATAAGAAGGTGGGTTTGGACACTGAATAGCCTTATAGTCTAAACCACATGGAATTCCACGCAAGAAAAACACAGAGGGGATAGAAAGATACTCAGCTACGATCTGCCCACAGGGCATCATGGCATCTGTAAAGACAGCATCAAATTTGCTCCCTTCTAGATATTGGATCAACTCTTTGTTGTACAGTAAGTGTGTACAAGTGGATAAAATCAGACCAGAGGTGTTCTTCAGCCTTTCACGTAGTCGAACAAATCCTTCCAGAAAAGGTCGTTCCTCAAAAACCTCTTGAGTAAAAGCCAGAAAATGTTCCTCCAGCTCTGCCTTTGTGAAAGGTACCGGATACGTTTTCATGACATAATTCTCGGATGTTTTTACATGTAGATTTATTTCAGGGGCAACAATGACTATCTCATGCCCTTTGTGCCTCAGCTCATCCAGCACGGCACGCATGCTGAGCCAGTGACTTCCATCCATCGGCACCACAAGCAGCCTCCCGCCATCAGCAAAGCTCAACAAGGCCAGGAAAACAAGCAGCGCTTCACTGATCTGGGGGCTAGAGTGAAAGCCAGGGGCCATCTCTGCAGCAGTGCAGTGGGTACTACAGAGACTAGCAAATTGCCACTCAGATCCCGACAACTCTATCTTCTGACCTTTATCCCTACCTGCTACTCAAGTCAATGTTTAATTGCATACTGTATGTACATAAGATGAAAAACAAAGGTCTGAAACCTGAGCTGCACTTTGGCAGTAACCGCGGCCTCATGATAAACCTGATTAGCTGAGGCCTTTTTCAAGGTAAGTTACTCTCTGACTCTAACCACTGAGTCAAATCACTCTATCATTAACCACAGAGTCAAATCACGACCTTGGAATGCATAACCTCTACACAGCTGCACAAACTATCTCTGCACTGGCCAGATAAATGGGTGCATAGTTAGTTTGGTAGATAAGGGGGGGTGGCGCAGAAGAGAGGGATGAAGGAACCAGCTGTTCCTTTGGATAGGATTTTCAAAAGCAGTCAGCATGGGCTGACAATGGTAAAACTCCCCCCAGGCTTCACTGGAGATGGATTTAGGCCAGCGCTGAGTGGCTGGGAAAATCTCCCCCTTTATAGTCAAGAGCTGTGGCACTTATTCACAGGAGTTCCTCAGGCCTGCAAGTAGCTCCCTCTAGAACTTAGCCTTCTCTCTCCCCAAGGAGGGGCCTCCCGAAGGCCTCAGTAACAACCTGCCCCGCTGCTCCTGAGAGGTGGAGAGAAAAGGTGGGAAAGGAGTGAGACGGCTTGTAGTCCATCTTTGTGTATCATTTAATTAGTAGTAAAGGACTGCTGTAGCTGTGTTTGATGACACTTTGTGTATGATCAGTTTCACTTCCAGTCTTGTTCACTAGCATGATTACCTCATCCTCAGTCACTGCTCTGCGGCATCCCACAGCATACTCTTCCCTCGGCTCTACAGGTGTTTGCCAGCTGTAGAGACTTCAACAAAAGGAACATTTTTGCACAAATGTTTCCATTTGTTGTTGAAAATTCTCAGATTTTTGTAAAACTAAAAACTGAAACACGTTCCATTTTCCGCAACTGAAAAATGAATTTGTTTTAGCTTTAAAGCAAAACTGGTTGCATTTCATGTCTTTCCTTTTTTCAATGAAAATCTGAAAAACTGTCTTGTCATTGAAATTTTCTGGTGGAAAAGTAATTTGCCAACCAGCTCCAGTTTTGAGTTGGGACCAAAACAAGGGTCCTTCCTTCTTCTTTCCTGAAGCCCCTGCATGGGATTGGGGGGAGCAACTTCCGAACAAGATTCCTCTTCACTCCATGGAGCCTACATGAGTACAGAAAAACCCATTCTTCTGTCCATGGACATTTGCAAGGGGCTGGGAAGCAACTGAAGCCTGGAGAAGGGGTCACGGCAGCCCTCAACTTCACTTCCTAGTCCCCTGCATGGGGACTGGAAGATGGGAACCTGCACAAGTCAGGGAGGGCAGCCAGCACAGGGAGACTTTTTATTCCTTAAAAAGAAAAGGAGTACTTGTGGCACCTTAGAGACTAACCAATTTATTTGAGCATAAGCTTTCATGAGCTACAGCTCACTTCATTGGATGCATACTGTGGAAAGTACAGAAGATCTTTTTATACACACAAACCATGAAAAAATGGTGTTTACCACTACAAAAGATTTTCTCTCCCCCCACCCCACTCTCCTTCTGGTAATAGCTTATCTAAAGTGATCACTCTCCTTACAATGTGTATGATAATCAAGGTGGGCCATTTCCAGCACAAATCCAGGGTTTAACAAGAACGTCTGGGGGGGGGGGGGGAAACAAGGGGAAATAGGTTACCTTGCATAATGACTTAGCCACTCCCAGTCTCTATTCAAGCCTAAGTTAATTGTATCCAATTTGCAAATGAATTCCAATTCAACAGTCTCTCGCTGGAGTCTGGATTTGAAGTTTTTCTGTTGTAATATCGCTACTTTCATGTCTGTAGTCGCATGACCAGAGAGATTGAAGTGTTCTCCTACTGGTTTATGAATGTTATAATTCTTGACATCTGATTTGTGTCCATTTATTCTTCTATGTAGAAGTCCAGTCTGCTGTCTCGACCTTCAGGAGTCCACCTAGAATCCTCCTTTTTGTAGTGTTGGTAGGGAGGTCTCTGTGGATTAGTATGTTGTTCAGAGGTGTGTTGGAAATATTCCTTGAGTCGGAGATGTCGAAAATAGGATTCTAGGTCACCACAGAACTGTATCATGTTAGTGGGGGTGGAGGGGCAGAAGGAGAGGCCCCGAGATAGGACAGCTGCTTCTGCTGGGCTATGAGTATAGTTGGATAGGTGAACAATATTGCTGGGTGGGTTGAGGGAACCATTGCTGTGGCCCCTTGTGGCATGTAGTAGTTTAGAAAGTTTAGTGTCCTTTTTCTTTTGTAGAGAAGCAAAGTGTGTGTTGTAAATGGCTTGTCTAGTTTTAGTAAAGTCCAGCCACGAGGAAGTTTGTGTGGAAGGTTGGTTTTTTATGAGAGTATCCATTTTGAGAGCTCATTCTTTATCTTTCCCTGTTTGCTGTAGAGGATGTTGAAAAGAAGGATTCTAGGTGGACTCCTCCTGAAGGTCGAGACAGCAGACTGGACTTCTACATAGAGTGCTTCCGCCGATGTGCACGGGCTGAAATTGTGGAAAAGCAGCATCACTTGCCCCACAACCTCAGCCGTGCAGAACACAATGCCATCCACAGCCTCAGAAACAACTCTGACATCATAATCAAAAAGGCTGACAAAGGAGGTGCTGTTGTCATCATGAATAGGTCGGAATATGAACAAGAGGCTGCTCGGCAGCTCTCCAACACCACTTTCTACAAGCCATTACCCTCTGATCCCACTGAGAGTTACCAAAAGAAACAACAGCATTTGCTCAAGAAACTCCCTGAAAAAGCACAAGATCAAATCCGCACAGATAGACCCCTGGAGCCCCGACCTGGGATATTCTATCTACTACCCAAGATCCATAAACCTGGAAATCCTGGGCGCCCCATCATCTCAGGCATTGGCACCCTGACATCAGAATTGTCTGGCTATGTAGACTCCCTCCTCAGGCCCTACGCTACCAGCACTCCCAGCTACCTTCGAGACACCACTGACTTCCTGAGGAAACTACAATCCATCGGTGATCTTCCTGATAACACCATCCTGGCCACTATGGATGTAGAAGCCCTCTACACCAACATTCCACACAAAGATGGACTACACGCCGTCAAGAACACTATCCCCGATAAAGTCACGGCTAACCTGGTGGCTGAGCTTTGTGACTTTGTCCTTACCCATAACTATTTTACATTTGGGGACAATGTATACCTTCAGATCAGCGGCACTGCTATGGGTACCCGCATGGCCCCACAGTATGCCAACATTTTTATGGCTGACTTAGAACAATGCTTCCTCAGCTCTCGTCCCCTAACTCCCCTACTCTACTTGCGCTATATTGATGACATCTTCATCATCTGGACCCATGGAAAAGAAGCCATTGGGGAATTCCACCATGATTTCAACAATTTCCATCCCACCATCAACCTCAGCCTGGTCCAGTCCACACAAGAGATCCACTTCCTGGACACTACGGTGCTAATAAGCGATGGTCACATAAACACTACCCTATACCGGAAACCTACTGACCGCTATTCCTACCTACATGCCTCCAGCTTTCACCCTGACCACACCACACCATGCATTGTCTACAGCCAAGCTCTGCGATACAACCGCATTTGCTCCAACCCCTCAGACAGAGACAAACACCTACAAGATCTCTATCAAGCACTCTTACAACTACAATACCCACCTGCGGAAGTGAAGAAACAGATGGACAGAGCCAGAAGAGTTCCCAGAAGTCACCTACTACAGGACAGGCCCAACAAAGAAAATAACAGAACGCCACTAGCCGTCACCTTCAGCCCCCAACTAAAACCTCTCCAGTGCATCATCAAGGATCTACAACCTATACTGAAGGACAACCCATCACTCTCACAGACCTTGGGAGACAGGCCAGTCCTTGCCTACAGACAGCCCCCCAACCTGAAACAAATACTCACCAGCAACCACACAACAGAACCACTAACCCAGGAACCTATCCTTGCAACAAAGCCCGTTGCCAACTGTGTCCACATATCTATTCAGGGGACACCATCACAGGGCCTAATAACATCAGCCACACTATCAGAGGCTCATTCACCTGCACATCTACCAGTGTGATATGTGCCAGCAATGCCCCTCTGCTATGTACATTGGTCAAACTGGACAGTCTCTACATAAAAGAATAAATGGACACAAATCAGATGTCAAGAATTAGAACATTCAAAAACCAGTCAGAGAACACTTCAATCTCTTTGGTCACTCAATTACAGACCTAAAAGTTGCAATTCTTCAACAAAAAAACTTCAAAAACAGACTCCAGCGAGAGACTGCTGAATTGGAATAATTTGCAAACTGGATACAATTAACTTAGGCTTGAATAGAGACTGGGAGTGGATGGGTCATTACATAAAGTAAAACTATTTCCCCATGTTTATTCCCCCCCTCCATCCCCCACTGTTCCTCAGACGTTCTTGTCAACTGCTGGAAATGGCCCACCTTGATTATCACTACAAAAGTTACCTCCCTCCCCCGCCCACTCTCCTGCTGGTAATAGCTCACCTTACCTGATCACTCTCGTTACAGCGTGTATGGTAACACCCATTATTTCATGTTCTCTGTGTATATAAATCTCCCCACTGTATTTTCCACTGAATGCAGCCGATGAAGTGAGCTGTAGCTCACGAAAGCTTAGGCTCAAATAAATGTGTTAGTCTCTAAGGTGCCACAAGTCCTCCTTTTCTTTTTGCAGATACAGACTAACGCGGCTGCTACTCTGAAACCTGATTTATACCAGTGGCCGAATCTCTCATTCCCACTTAGTGAGGTAGTTTTTCAAGTGGCCCATTCACGGGATCATCAAAAACTTGCTCCTTAACCAAGGTGGTAATTTTAAAAGGGTGAAGCGGAATTGTACTCAGTACATTTGGGACAGGTGACAGTCTAGTAGGATGTTCTCCTGTACAGGTTTTACTATGCTCATTGGATTCAAAATAAAACTAGGGTTTGCAAAAGCCTTGAAGCTTGTGAACTGTGCTGGATCTTGAAATTCCATTAGCTTGCTGAAATAAGATACTTAAGCATATAGCATGTCTGGTGCAATTTATGAACCCATGCTCCCATACAAACAGTAGTTCAAACATTGGGCGAAATCTTGTTTCCATCCAGTCGAAAAGCTCCGACTGAGTTCAAGGTAGACCAGGATTTGACCATTATTTTCAAAGGTAGCTTTGAAATGTGTGCTATTTTGGTGATAACAGGACACAATTGTTCCCACTCAACATGTTAGTTGCAGTGAAGTTGGAGTCATCAGCAGGGCCAGATTAACCCATCACTGGGCCATAGGCAAACATACACTCTTGGGCCCCTACTTTCTAATATGAATAACAACAAACAGCTAATAAATGAAAAGAAGAGGAAAAATACACCTTGATGATGATCCCTCCCATTCAGGTCACTGCAGTAATTCCTGTCTCAGCCTGGTCACTTTCTGCTGTTAGAGAAGAAAGTGGTTTCTTTTACTCACAGCCCTTCTCTCTCTTTGGCTCTGCTGGGAATGGCAGTGAGTCGCACTTGTGTGTGAGAACTATCTTTGCTCCCTCATTCACTGGTGTGCATTTGCATGCAGATTGAAAGTACTTCACTCACTTGACTGATTTCAGAGTAGCAGCCGTGTTAGTCTGTATCCGCAAAAAGAAAAGGAGGACTTGTGGCACCTTAGAGACTAACCAATTTATTTGAGCAAAAGCTTTCGTGAGCTACAGCTCACTTCATCGGGTGCATTCAGTGGAAAATACCTATATAAATCTCCCCACTGTATTTTCCACTGAATGCATCCGATGAAGGGAGCTGTAGCTCACGAAAGCTTATGCTCAAATAAATTGGTTAGTCTCTAAGGTGCCACAAGTACTCCTTTTCTTTTCACTTGACTGAGTGGCTTTGCAGCCTAGTGCATGGTGGGGGTTGCAATATCACTGACATTTGGCCCGGCTGCCCTTCTGTCATGTAAAAAAACAAAAATCAAAAATCAAAAACATTTCCCCCCACACACACAACCATGAAACCGAGCCCCAGGCATATGCCTAGTTTGCCTTTGCATTAATCCAGCCCTGGTCACCACATGGCCCAGTATTCACTCTTCAGAGAATTTGTGTATTATTGCTCGTTTTGTTATGTAGATTCATTTTGGAGAAGCTGTTGCAAACAGCAAGAAACTTTGCACTCTGCCTTAATGTCTCTAAGTAGAGCCTGTTCTTGAGGTAAGAGTTGTTCCCTGGGAACCAGGCATTAGTGTTTTGGTGGAGATTACTCAAAGAGGGATTTGTCTGCTGGATGTTTATGAAAACTTCGGTTCCAGGACTGGTGAATATACTATGAATGAACCAATTATACTAAGAAAATGCCCAGACTCAACATCACTGATTTCTCATCCGATGAGAAATCAACATGCAAGACCTCAACATCTGATACCACTTAGCAGAGGGTGACAATATAAAATATAGTGTGCTTGCCTTGGTAAAGTCGTAGAAGAGGTTTCCTCTCTATTTTTTTTGGTATGAAGTCATCTAGAGTAATAATGCTGTTGACAATGCTGCTGCTCTACTGTCTACTGGTTTCACAGTTTTGAAATAATCTTTGTTGTACGTTGAAACTAGTTATAAAATGTGCCATTCGCAGGGAGAGGAGGGGACAGTTGTATAAAATGTATTTTTCTTTACACTGTGAAGTTTCTGGATTTGACAAAAACTGATAAACAATGGGCAGATAGCTCTATATATGAGGTTTCAGAGTAGCAGCCGTGTTAGTCTGTATTCGCAAAAAGAAAAGGAGTACTTGTGGCACCTTAGAGACTAACCAATTTATTTGAGCATGAGCTTTCGTGAGCTACAGTTTCCACAGTATGCATCCAATGAGTGAGCTGTAGCTCACGAACGCTCATGCTCAAATAAATTGGTTAGTCTCTAAGGTGCCACAAGTACTCCTTTTCTTACGTCGTGGGTGGGGGAGGGGGCTTTTTCACACCCCAGAGCAACATAAGTTCTGCCGAGATAACCTGTAGTGTAGACAAGCCCTGTACGACGACGCCATATAGAGTAATACCGCTGATGTCATTGCTGCTCAAGTGCCTACAGATACAGTAACTCCTCGCTTAACATTATAGTTCTGTTCCTGAAAAACGTGACTTTAAGCGAAACGATGTTAAGCGACTCCAATTTCCCCAAAAGAGTGAATGTAAATGGGGGGGGTTAGGTTCTAGGGAATTTTTTTTTTTGCCAGACAAAAGGCATTATATACATTTTAAACAATTTTTAAAAAGCAATTTAATACAGGTATTAAGCAGGCTGGCAGCCCCCCATCAGCTCCCCTACGCTCCTCCCTCCCCACTGCCTCCTGCCCGCCGCCGGACCCCGTGGATCAGCACCTTCCCCCTGCTCCCCGCCCCCGGCAGTCCGCTGCCTTGCGGTGTTCAGGAGGGAGGGGGGAGGCTGCACGCCACGTCCTCGCTCCTCCCCCCCCCCCCGCCTCCTGAACACCGCAAGACAGCAGATTGCCACGGGCGGGGAGCAGGGGGAAGGTGTTGATCCGTGGGGTCCACCGGCGGGCGGGAGGTGCTGGGGGGAGGGATGTCGGGGGGCTGCCAGCTGAGGACAAAGCAGGCGGCCAAACAACATTATAGTGGAGCATTGCACAACTTTAAATGAGCATGTTCTGTAATGGAGTAGGGACATAAGATCAAAACAACATTAAGCAAGAGGACATTAAGTGGGGAGTTACTGTATTTTTTTTCCAGCTGCATTGGAATAATCAATGAGGCCCCAGGGCCTTCACAGCCTGCTCCATAGTTCTCATAACAATGTTAAATCACCTACATTTCACTTGCTGTCTATGCATCGCTTCACAGATGCATCTATTTTAAGAACAGAAGGAACTATTAGATCATCTTAGTCTGACCTTCTGTATAACCCAGGCCATAGAATTTCACCCCTTTACTCAGCCTAGTAACTTGTATTTGACTACAGCATATCATAGAATATGTCTACTATATATACACACTATGGCATGTATCTAAGATGGTACATACTGTACACTATGTGGAAAAGTTAATGTTGGTGCCTTATCTTGTCTATGCTTTCTTCCTGAGCATATACGTGTTCTTCTATAATCTGTGAAACTCAGCCACGTACCTGAGGTAGGTTGTTCCCCTCCTCACAGTTTATGCCTCCGATGAAGACCATGTTGGGCATCACTGGTTTGGGATACTCAAACACAAAGTCGTATCTCAGGAGCCATATGGAGCCATTTTGGTAAAGTGTTGGTACGTGCACATCTCTCTGGAGAAACTTCGAAGCAATGTCTTGGTATTTGGTGTACAAATCCTTAAACAGTGATGTCTCTAAAGAGCTAACAAACAGGTTCAGCACTCGCTGGGTAAATGTCATGTGGTCTGTGTAGCTGGTATAGCATCTTGGGACATAGGAAACAGGGTTTGGAGATTTACAGATTGCATGCTCTAAACTGCATGGAAATCCACGAAAGAAGTACACGGAAGGGATGGACAGATACTCTGCCAGGATCACCCCACATGGCAAAGCTGGGTCTGTGAAGAGCACATCAAATTTACTCTCTTCCAAGTATCGTATGATTTCTCTGTTCTGCAGGAGGCTGTCACAGTTGTAGAATAACAAGTCCAGTACAAACATGGCACTGCTGTATGCTTCTGTGATCATAGTAGGGAAGGAGACTTCATCAAAGGGCTGGTTAGCAAACAAACGAAGACGACGGCCTAGCTCTTCCTGGGCATAAGGCACAGCATACATTTTCCTTGTGTAATGCTCTGATTCTTTCAAGTACAAATTAACTTCTGGAGCAAGCACTACTATTTCATGCCCTTTCTCACTGAGCTTCTTCACCACTGCATGCATGCTGAGCCAGTGACTTCCATCCTGAGGGATCACCAGCAGCCGCTCACCTTCCACAAACCCCGAAGACACTAAGAAAAGAAAAAACCCTGCAGCAAACTGGTAAAGTCTGGTAATGACTGGAGCCATCTGCAAGCTGGAAGCAGATGCTTTGACTCTGCAGGTGTTAGAAACCATTTTTTATAGCTGAACTAACACCGCCCAGACTTTAGCGCTGCTTGCAACCTTTTTGAACTTACTGTCTCATTTATTTTTAAACTCTGTGGAGCTGGCAAAAGAAAACACTTCTAACGGACAAATTCTACTGTTGGATTTGCCGGCACCATTTTCAGTCAAGAAGAATGTCTTTGATTTACTCATTAACTTAAAGTCCATTTCTCTACACTTAATTGCATAGGCCCCTTCTGACCCCTGGTGCCAGCCCCTGAGAGTCAGCACATTTCATCACCCAGAGGTGTCTTTGTGGTTGTCAATCATTCATAGACTAGATCAGCAAAAGTAGTGATCTGGGTTTGTGCCAGTGCGATGCAAAAAAAACCCCTAATGACCCCATGTTTGCAGCAGTTGCTGTCTTCAAACAGTGGAGATTTTGGATTGCTAGGTTCTTCTGTCCTTCATAAAGAATTGCCCGTTTTGTAACAGGAATTGTATAGGCCATCACCATACTATATTGTGTTACTAAACTCTTTTTCTGATTGTCTGTTCGTGGGTGGCCAGGGCAAATACTAATACAGCCACAAGGCTGCACACACAACACAATTGCATTCAGCTTGTACTTTGCCTCCAGGCTAGTCCAGTCGTCATGCCCTTTCATTCCTTGGCATCTCTGCTGAGAGTGACAGAGTACCAGTTCTATTCATAGGGTGAGCAGATAGGAAGGGTGAAAAATCGGGACGGGGGTCGGGGGTAACTGGCACATCTGGTCACCCTATCTATTCAGGATGTGGACATGGTAAGAATTGTATGAGCCACCCAGGACATTTAATAGCCACAGGAAAGTGAAAACTTCCTGCTCAGGCTGTGATCTCATCAGCTCACACAAGCTGACCAGGTTGCCCCATGTCAACATTAGAAAAGGGAAGCTCCAAAGGACGTCCAGGTTACTGAAGGTGTTGGTAATTCAGTATATGCCCCTGTGACAGAGTACACAGACCCCACGCTGATGGAGAGGGGATTAACGAGATTCTGTGGCCTTTGGACTACAACCGAGAGTGGAGGGCAGGCCTGTCTTCCCCTACTGGCGGTGATGTGAAGACCCCAGAGCCGAGGGCTGGTAGGCCCACAAAGCCTGAAGTTGGGCTGAACCTGCGATGTGATTCTGCCACTCTAGTGCCATGCTGGACTCAAATTCCCCTGGATGGGGAAGGACTAAAAGTGGCCTGGCCGAAGGGCAAAGTCACAGTAAGAGGCAGAGCAGGGCAGGGCCAGGGCTGCTGTCGGGAAGGGGTGCCAGAGGAGGAGGAGAGCAGCGACAGCATGCCCTGCCGCAGCGGGGTGCACCTGCGCTGAGGAGACTCTTCCACAGCCACTTATCCTCGTGAGCCTGCACCAGTGTCCTAGCATGGGACCACTGTGCTGCTCTTAGTGCCATGGTTTCGTTGTGATGGATAGCCACGGTCCTGGCCAGCCCCAGCCATTAAAGTCTGTGTTTTTGCAAACCTATTCAAATCCCAGCTTATTATGTTCTGCTCACTTTGTGGTAGCAATTAGTCTAACAATAGTCTTGTTTCATTTTCTGCCCCAAACTGTTTTGTGATGTTCTTGTACGCTGTTAAATCGCTTCCATGCTCCATCACAGAGGTGGCTGCCCTGAACTGGTGGCAAAGTGAATCTTGCCCATATATTGCTATGGAGTTTGCAAAGCACTTAAAGATCCTTTTGTATGAAAGGCCTTATTATGTAAACTACTGTATTATTCATGTCTGGAATTTACATCACTGTCACACATGAACTGGTGACATGAGGTGGTAAAATGAGGTAATTTATAGGAACTCCGCACTTAAAGTCATCCCGGTTAACCTTGTTTCATTGTTACGTTGCTGATCAATTAGGGAACATGCTTGTTTAAAGTTGTGCAGTGCTCCCTTCTAGCAGTTTGGCAGCCACCTGCTTTGTCCACTGCTTGCAGGAAGAGCCGCCCGTTGGAGCTGGCTGGTGGGGGCTTGGAACCAGGGTGGGCCGGCAGCCCCCTATCAGCTCCCCGCTCCCCTAAGTTCCCTGTGCAGCAGCCGCTTAGCAGGCTACCAATTGCCGGCAGTTCAGCTGTCCCTCCCCTGACTGCCATGTGCTGCTCCTGCTCTCTGCCTTGGAGCTGCTCCCCGAGAATCCTGCTTGCTGTGTGGGGGGGAGGGGAAGAAGAGGGGGCTAATGTCAGGGTGTCCCCCTCCCCCCTGCACCCGGCTTACCCCATCTTCCATAGAGCAGGGGGGAGCCGCTGCCAGCAGCAGCTGCGGTCAGGTCTCAGCTTGCTGATCTAATTAACAAGGCAGTGTACTTCTGACCCCACTCTTCATACTTAAAGGGGAAATCATAGAATCATAGAATATCAGGGTTGGAAGGGACCTCAGGAGGTCATCTAGTCCTACCCCCTGATCAAAGCAGGACCAGTCCCCAACTAAATCATCCCAGCCAGGGCTTTGTCAAGCCTGACCTTAAAAACTTGAAAGGAAGGAGATTCCACCACCTCCCTAGGTAACACATTCCAGTGTTTCACCGCTCTCCTAGTGAAAAAGTTTTTCCTAATATGCAACCTAAACCTCCCCCACTGCAACTAGAGACCATTGCTCCTTGTTCTGTCATCTGCTACTGCTGAGAACAGTCTAGATCCATCCTCTTTGGAACCCCCTTTCAGGTAGTTGAAAGCACCTCTCAAATCCCCCCTCATTCTTCTCTTCCGCAGACTAAACAATCCCAGTTCCCTCAGCCTCTCCTCATAAGTCATGTGTTCCAGTCCCCTAATCATTTTTGTTGCCCTCTGCTGGACTCTCTCCAATTTTTCCACATCCTTCTTGTAGTGTGGGGCCCAAAACTGGACACAGTACTCCAGATGAGGCCTCACCAATGTCGAATAGAGGGGAACGATCACGTCCCTTAATCTGCTGGCAATGCCCCTACTTATACATCCCAAAATGCCATTGGCCTTCTTGGCAACAAGGGCACACTGTTGACTCATATCTAGCTTCTCGTCCACTGAAACCCCTAGGTCCTTTTCTGCAGAACTGCTGCCTAGCCATTCGGTCCCTAGTCTGCAGCGGTGCATGGGATTCTTCCGTCCTAAGTGCAGGACTCTGCACTTGTCCTTGTTGAACCTCATCAGATTTCTTTTGGCCCAATCCTCTAATTTGTCTAGGCCCTCTGTATCCTATCCCTACCCTGAATGGGCCCCTGACTGAATGAGGGAGGCAACCTAGTGACAGAGGATGTGGAAAAAGCTGATGTACTCAATGCTTTTTTGCCTCTGTCTTCACGAACAAGGTCAGCTCCCAGACTGCTGCACTGGGCAGCACAGCATGGGGAGGAGGTGACCAGCCCTCTGTGGAGGAAGAAGTGGTTCGGGACTATTTAGAAAAGCTGGACGAGCACAAGTCCATGGGGCCGGATACACTGCATCCGAGAGTGCTAAAGGAGTTGGCGGATGTGGTTGCAGAGCCATTGACCATTATCTTTGAAAACTCATGGCGATCGGGGGAGGTCCCGGACGACTGGAAAAAAGTTAATGTAGTGCCCATCTTTAAGAAAGGGAAGGAGGAGGATCCTGGGAACTACAGGCCAGTCAGCCTCACCTCAGTCCCTGGAAAAATCATGGAGCAGGTCCTCAAGGAATCAATTCTGAAGCAAAAAGAAAAGGAGTACTTGTGGCACCTTAGAGACTAACCAATTTATTTGAGCATGAGCTTTCGTGAGCTACAGCTCACTTCATCGGATGCATACTGTGGAAATTGCAGAAGACATTATATACACAGACACCATGAAACAATACCTCCTCCCACCCCACTCCCCTGCTGGTAATAGCTTATCTAAAGTGATCATCAAGATGGGCCATTTCCAGCACAAATCCAGGTTTTCTCACCCTCCGCCCCCCCACAGACAAACTCACTCTCTTGCTGGTAATAGCCCATCCAAAGTGACCACTCTCTTCACAATGTGTATGATAATCAAGGTGGGCCATTTCCTGCAGAAATCCAGGTTCTCTCACCCCCCTCCAAAAGCCACACACACAAACTCACTCTCCTGCTGGTATTAGCCTATCAAAAGTGACTACTCTCCTTACAACGTGCATGAAAATCAAGGTGGGCCATTTCCAGCACAAATCCAGGTTTTCTCACCCCCCCCCCCCCCACACACACACAAACTCACTCTCCTGCTGGCAATAGCTCATCCAAACTGACCACTCTCCCCACAATGTGCATGACAATCAAGGTGGGCCACTTCCAGCATAAATCCAAGTTTAACCAGAAGGCCGGGGGGGGGCAAGGGGGTAGGAAAAAACAAGGGGAAATAGGCTACCTTGCATAATGACTAAGCCACTCCCAGTCTCTATTTAAGCCTAAATTAATAGTATCCAATTTGCAAATGAATTCCAATTCAGCAGTTTCTCGCTGGACTCTGGATTTGAAGTTTTTTTGTTGTAAGATAGCGACCTTCATGTCTCTGATTGCGTGACCAGAGAGATTGAAGTGTTCTCTGACTGGCTTATGAATGTTATAATTCTTGACATCTGATTTGTGTCCATTTATTCTTTTACGTAGAGACTGTCCAGTTTGACCAATGTACATGGCAGAGGGGCATTGCTGGCACATGATGGCATATATCACATTGGTGGATGTGCAGGTGAACGAGCCTCTGATAGTGTGGCTGATGTTATTAGGCCCTGTGATGGTGTACTCTGAATAGATATGTGGGCACAGTTGGCAACGGGCTTTGTTGCAAGGATAGGTTCCTGGGTTAGTGGTTCTGTTGTGTGGTATGTGGTTGTTGGTGAGTATTCGCTTCAGGTTGGGGGGCTGTCTGTAGGCAAGGACTGGCCTGTCTCCCAAGATTTGTGAGAGAGTTGGGTCATCCTTCAGGATAGGTTGTAGATCCTTAATAATGCGTTGGAGGGGTTTTAGTTGGGGGCTGAAGGTGACAGCTAGTGGCGTTCTGTTATTTTCTTTGTTAGGCCTGTCCTGTAGTAGGTGACTTCTGGGAACTCTTCTGGCTCTATCAATCTGTTTCTTTACTTCCGCAGGTGGGTATTGTAGTTGTAAGAATGCTTGATAGAGATCTTGTAGGTGTTTGTCTCTGTCTGAGGGGTTGGAGCAAATGCGGTTGTATCGCAGAGCTTGGCTGTAGACGATGGATCGTGTGGTGTGGTCAGGGTGAAAGCTGGAGGCATGTAGGTAGGAATAGCGGTCAGTAGGTTTCCGGTATAGGGTGGTGTTTATGTGACCATTGTTTATTAGCACTGTAGTGTCCAGGAAGTGGATCTCTTGTGTGGACTGGACCAGGCTGAGGTTGATGGTGGGATGGAAATTGTTAAAATCATGGTGGAATTCCTCAAGGGCTTCTTTTCCATGGGTCCAGATGATGAAGATGTCATCAATATAGCGCAAGTAGAGTAGGGGCGTTAGAGGACGAGAGCTGAGGAAGCGTTGTTCTAAATCAGCCATAAAAATGTTGGCCCACTGAAGCACTTAGAGGAGAGGAAAGTGATCAGGAACAGTCAGCATGGATTCACCAATGGCAAGTCATGCCTGACTAATCTAATTGCCTTCTATGACGAGATAACTGGCTCTGTGGATGAGGGGAAGCAGTGGACATGTTCCTTGACTTTAGCAAAGCTTTTGACTCGGTCTCCCACAGTATTCTTGTGAGCAAGTTGAAGTATGGGCTGGATGAATGGACTATAAGGTGGAAAGAAAGTTGGCGAGATTGTCAGGCTCAACAGGTAGTGATCAATGGCTCCATGTCTAGTTGGCAGCCGGTATCAAGTGGAGTGCCCCAAGGGTCAGTCCTGGGGCCGGTTTTGTTCAATATCTTCATAAATGATCTGAAGGATGGTGTGGATTGCACCCTCAGCAAGTTTGCAGATGACACTAAACTGGGAGGAAAGATAGATACGCTGGAGGGTAGGGATAGGATACAGAGGGCCCTAGACAAATTAGAGGATTGGGCCAAAAGAAATCTGATGAGGTTCAACAAGGAGAAGTGCAGAGTCCTGCACTTAGGATGGAAGAATCCCATGCATCGCTACAGACTAGGGAACGAATGGCTAAGCAGCAGTTCTGCAGAAAAGGACCTAGGGGTTTCAGTGGACGAGAAGCTAGATATGAGTCAACAGTGTGCCCTTGTTGCCAAGAAGGCCAATGGCATTTTGGGATGTATAAGTAGGGGCATTGCCTGCAGATTGAGGGACGTGATCGTTCCCCTCTATTCGACATTGGTGAGGCCTCATCTGGAGTACTGTGTCCAGTTTTGGGCCCCACACTACAAGAAGGATGTGGAAAAATTGGAGAGAGTCCAGCAGAGGGCAACAAAAATGATTAGGGGACTGGAACACATGACTTATGAGGAGAGGCTGAGGGAACTGGGATTGTTTAGTCTGCGGAAGAGAAGAATGAGGGGGGATTTGAGAGGTGCTTTCAACTACCTGAAAGGGGGTTCCAAAGAGGATGGGTCTAGCATGTTCTCAGTGGTGGCAGACGACAGAACAAGGAGTAATGGTCTCAAGTTGCAGTGGGGGTGGTTTAGGTTGCATATTAGGAAAAACTTTTTCACTAGGAGAGCGGGGAAACACTGGAATGTGTTACCTAGGGAGGTGGTGGAATCTCCTTCCTTTGAAGTTTTTAAGGTCAGGCTTGACAAAGCCCTGGCTGGGATGATTTAGTTGGGGATTGGTCCTGCTTTGAGCAGGGGGTTGGACTAGATGACCTCCTGAGTTCCCTTCCAACCCTGATATTCTATGATTCTATGACACTCAGGTTTCTCTGTAGTTTCATACCGGAGCTCTGAGCAGTCATACTGCTCTCCTACATACAATGCAACTCCCCCACCGTTTCTGCCCTGCCTGTCCTTCCTGAACAGTTTATATCCATCCATGACCGTACTCCAATTATGTGAGTTATCCCACCAAGTCTCTGTTATTCCAATCACATCATGATTCCTTGACTGTGCCAGGACTTCCAGTTCCCCCTGCTTGTTGTTTCCCAGGCTTCTTGCATTTGTGTATAGGCACTTGAGATAACTTGCTGTTTGTGCTGCTTTCTTAGTATGAGGCAGGAGCCCTCCCCTTTCGTGCTCTCCTGCTCGTGCTTCCTCCTGGTATCCCACGTCCCCACTTACCTCAGGGCTTTGGTCTCCTTTCCCTGGTGAACCTAGTTTAAAGCCCTCCTCACTAGGTTAGCCAGCCTGCTTGTGAAGATGCTCTTCCCTCTCCTCATTAGGTGGAGCCTGTCTCTGCCTAGCACTCCTCCTTCTTGGAACACTATCCCATGGTCAAAGAATCCAAAGCCTTCTCTCTGACACCACCCGCATAGCCATTCGTTGACTTCCATGATTCGATGGTCTCTACCCGGGGAGGATGGATGAGAACACCACTTGCACCTCAAACTCCTTTATCCTTCTTCCCAGAGCTACGTAGTCTGCAGTGATCCGCTCAAGGTCATTCTCTATCTCTCAAACACACACAGGGTGTGTGTCTCTGTCTCTGTCTGCCCTCCCTCCTTTCCTGCTGCCTTGTAGAGTCTGAGAGTTAACCTTTGAGGGCTCAGCCAGTTGCTAGTTCATCATTTAGCAGTAAGGCATTCCCTGAGAAATATCCCACCCTCTGACTCCTCCACCTCAACCAAGCTTCACAGTCATCATCACTGTGTACCAGTATTAAATTGTTTGTTTAAAACGTATACTGTGTGTGTCTTTTGTCTGGTGAAAAAAATTTCCCTGGAACCTGACTCCCACATTTACATTAAGTCTTAAGGCAAAATTGGATTCGCTTAACATTGTTTCGCTTAAAGTCGCATTTTTCAGGAACATAACTACAATGTTAAGTGAGGAGTTCCTGTATTACCAATCCCATAACGTCTAGTCCACCACAAGATGACCTGTGTGCTTTTTTCCTTTAGTAATTAGGTTGATAAAAGAAGCGTTTGGGGGGCGGGAGGTGTACGTTTGTTTTTCCTTTGATTAGAATACATTCCAACCAAATGGTTAAACACATAACATAACACGGCCTTAATCCTACCCCGATTAGCTTGGTTTTGTACGCATTTATTTCAGAAAAAAGAAAAGGAGTACTTGTGGCACCTTAGAGACTAACAAATTTATTTGAGCATAAGCTAAGTGAGCTGTAGCTCATGAAAGCTTATGCTCAAATAAATTTTTTAGTCTCTAAGGTGCCACTAGTCCTCCTTTTCTTTTTGCGAATACAGACGAACACGGCTGCTACTCTGAAACCTGTAATTTATTTCAGAGTATCTCAAAGATGATTTTGCCTTACCTGTTTATAAGACTCAAGGTTTTTGTTTTTAAAGACATTTATATTTTAGTATGGATTTAAAGATCCTCAACTGAATATTTATATCAAGTTGTAGATGCCATCATTGACTTTAGAGAAAATGCATAATAAAGAAGATTTTGAACGGTAACAGGGACCAGAGTGAGCAATTACCATACATAATTCATAATTACAGTACCATTAACAGGGAGACCAAAGTCACTGTGTAATAGACTACCTACCAATGAGTATGTGCTTAGCTGAAGTCTGTGGCGAGATACTGCAGATCATGGATATGATAGAATAATTCTGGTCTCTTGAGCCCCAGAACTGCAATGGAATCTGCTAGTGTAGACCACAGTACCCTTGAAACAGGCCACTGATTTAATGGGACTTTCTACAGGTTGACGGGTCTCTGTTCGCATAGGCGCCGACTTCCTCTCTACACAGGGGAGGTGGGGGATGCTCGACACTCCCCCCCCATCCCAGGCCCACCCGCACTCCATCCCTTCCTCCAAGCCCCCACCCCTGCTCTGCCTCTTCTTGTTTCGCCCCCACCCTCACTCCACCCCTTCCCCAACCCTCCACTCCCACTCCTCTGCCTCCCAGCGCCTCCTGCATGCCATGGAACAAGGAGGGGGAGGAGTTGATTAGCAGGGCCAGCAGCAGGTGAGAGGTGGGGGGAGGGAGCTAAGCTGCCGGTGGGTGCTAAGCACCGGCTAATTTTTTTCCCTGGGTGCTCCAGCCCTGGAGTTGGCGCCTATGTCTGACTGCTCATAATTCCAATTACTGTGCCTTGCTCAGTACAGTTTACTCGATCCAACTCTTACAAACTTGTAAGGAATTTGTAAAGCCATTTAATGTGCATGATCCATGGTGCTTGCACATTAAATACGTTTTAAACTGAAGGGACACACTTGTTTCAGTCCATGTTTTCATGCAAGACCCAGATCCATTCCTCTCCCTGTGATGTCAATCACATTCCATGCTCTGTATTAGAAAGAGTGCCTGGGCTATAACCCTTTTGCACTGGCAGAGCAGTACATTAGGGCTGTGAAGGTGTCCTCACTGTGCAGCAGAGGATTTCCCTTACACAGGTATAAAATGCAATAGGAAAGTGAGGGGAGGAAGGTACCTTTGATAGCCTGTTTTTATGGGAGCAAAATCCCGTGTGATATAATACCAGTGTAGCAGGCTCATGTCACACCGTTGCTGGGGCATGGCCTTTGCCCCGACCCCTCTCCAAAAGTGCACTGACAAGAGCTCTAGCAAAGCTGAGGCCCTGGCCCACTGCTGTGTTTTGAGAAGCACTCAATGGAGAAGAGGGGATGTTCTTTGTCCCATAAAAAAAACCAGCATTTTAAATTTACCAGCACAAACCTGAAATAGATCAGACCAGAGGGAAAGCCTGATGAACACTTCTGAATCTTTTCAGACAGTAGACAAGTGTTAGAACCTTTCAAGGCTGGATGATATGTTTCATCGGGCAGTTGAGAAATGCAGTGCTCAACACACACAAAGTGACCCTACACAATTGACCTTTCCATCAGTAAATAGAGTGCATCAGTTGTTTGCTGGATATGGAATACAAGGAAGAGTGACTTTGCAATTCAAAGTAAGCCAGGCATATGCTTCATATGTATTTCCCCCTTAACATTCAGTCTTGGTTGGTTTTCTAGCGCAAAGCTTATAAGGCCGTCTCCTGACATTTGCTTTTAGATACTGCAGTTTTAAATTAGGAGTTTGGTACATGAAATGGTGACAAGATATGATGCAAAGGTAAATATCTTTTTATATACTGTTCAGAGGTCTGTCTTTTAAAAGAGATTTCCCAGCACATACAGATTCTCAGTGCAAAAATTTCCAGGATAGACAAGAGAGCACAACAGGAGTTAACTCAGCCCTGGTCTACACTATGACTTTAGGTCGAATTTAGCAGCATTAAATCGATGTAAACCTGCACCCGTCCACACGATGAAGCCCTTTTTTCGACTTAAAGGGCTCTTAAAATCGATTTCCTTACTCCACCCCTGACAAGTGGATTAGCGCTTAAATCGGCCTTGCCTGGTCGAATTTGGGGTACTATGGACACAATTCGACGGTATTGGCCTCCGGGAGCTATCCCAGAGTGCTCCATTGTGACTGCTCTGGACAGCACTCTCAACTCAGATGCACTGGCCAGGTAGACAGGAAAAGAATTGTGAACTTTTGAATCTCATTTCCTGTTTGGGCAGCGTGGCAAGCTGCAGGTGACCATGCAGAGCTCATCTGCAGAGGTGACCATAATGGAGTCCCAGAATTGCAAAAGAGCTCCAGCATCGACTGAACGGGAGGTACGGGATCTGATCGCTGTATGGGGAGAGGAATCCGTGCTATCAGAACTCCGTTCCAGTTTTCGAAATGCCAAAACCTTTGTCAAAATCTCCCAGGGCATGAAGGACAGAGGCCATAACAGGGACCCAAAGCAGTGCCGCGTGAAACTTAAGGAGCTGAGGCAAGCCTGCCAGAAAACCAGAGAGGTGAACGGCCACTCCAGGTCAGAGCCCTAAACATGCCGCTTCTATGATGAGCTGCATGCCATTTTAGGGGGTTCAGCCACCACTACCCCAGCCTGACTCCTTCAATGGAGATGGAGGCAACACGGAAGCAGGTTTTGGGGACGAAGAAGATGATGATGATGACGAGGTTGTAGATAGCTCACAGCAAGCAAGTGGAGAAACCGGTTTTCCCGACAGCCAGGAACTGTTTCTCACCCTGACCTGGAGCCAGTACCCCCCGAACCCACCCAAGGCTGCCTCCTGGACCCAGCAGGTGGAGAAGGGACCTCCGGTGAGCGTACCTTTTAAAATACTATACATGGTTTAAAAGCAAGCATGTGAATGGATTAATTTGCCCTGGCATTTGCGGCTCTCTTGGATGTACTCCCAAAACCTTTGCAAAAGGTTTCTGGGGAGGGCAGACTTATTGCGTCCTCCATGGTAGGACACTTTACCACTCCAGGCCAGTAGCACGTACTCGGGAATCATTGTACAACAAAGCATTGCAGTGTGTTTGCTGGCGTTCAAACAACATCCGTTCTTTATCTCTCTGTGTTAGCCTCAGGAGAGTGAGATATCATTCATGGTCACCTGGTTGAAATAGGGTGCTTTTCTTCAGGGGACATTCAGAGGTGCCCGTTCCTGCCGGGCTGTTTGCCTGTGGCTGAACAGAAATGTTCCCCGCTGTTAGCCACAGGGAGGGGGGAGGGTTGAGGGGGTAGCCACGTGGTGGGAGGAGGCAAAATGCAACCTTGTAATGAAAGCACATGTGCTATGTATGTAATGTTAACAGCAAGGTTTACCCTGAAAGAGTGTAGCCATTGTTTTATAAAATGTGTCTTTTAAAATACCGCTGTCCCTTTTTTTTTCCTCCACCAGCTGCATGTGTTTCAATGATCACAGGATCTTCTCCTTCCCAGAGGCTAGTGAAGATTAGAAAGAAAAAAAAACGCACTCGTGATGAAATGTTCTCTGAGCTCATGCTGTCCTCCCACACTGACAGAGCACAGACGAATGCGTGGAGGCAAATAATGTCAGAGTGCAGGAAAGCACAAAATGACCAGCAGGAGAGGTGGCGGGCTGAAGAGAGTAAGTGGCGGGCTGAAGAGAGTAAGTGGCGGGCTGAAGAGAGTAAGTGGCGGGCTGAAGACAGGGCTGAAGCTCAAATGTGGTGGCAGTGTGATGAGAGGAGGCAGGATTCAATGCTGAGGCTGCTGGAAGATCAAACCAATATGCTCCAGTGTATGGTTGAGCTGCAGCAAAGGTAGCTGGAGCACAGACTGCTGCGACAGCCCCTGTGTAACCAACTGCCCTGCTCCCCAAGTTCCATAGCCTCCTCACCCAGACGCCCAAGAATGCGGTGCGGGGGCCTCCGGCCAACCAGCCACTCCACCACAGAGGATTCCCAAAAAACAGAAGGCTGGCATTCAATAAATTTTAAAGTTGTAAACTTTTAAAGTGCTGTGTGGCATTTTCCTTCCCTCCTCCACCACCCCTCCTGGGCTACCTTGGAAGTCATCCCCCTACTTGTGTGATGAATGAATAAAGAATGCATGAATGTGAACCAACAATGACTTTATTGCCTCTGCAAGCGGTGATTGAAGGGAGGAGGGGAGGGTAGTTAGCTTACAGGGAAGTAGAGTGAACCAAGGGGCGGGAGGTTTCATCAAGGAGAAACAAACAGAACTTTCACACCGTAGCCTGTCCAGTCATGAAACTGGTTTTCAAAGCTTCTCTGATGCGTACCGCGCCCTCCTGTGCTCTTCTAACCGCCCTGGTGTCTGGCTGCGCGTAACCAGCAGCCAGGCGATTTGCCTCAACCTCCCACCCCGCCATAAACGTCTCCCCCTTACTCTCACAGATATTGTGGAGCGCACAGCAAGCAGTAATAACAGTGGGAATATTGGTTTCGCTGAGGTCTAAACGAGTCAGTAAACTGCGCCAGTGCACTTTTAAATGTCCAAATGCACATTCTACCACCATTCTGCACTTGCTCAGCCTGTAGTTGAACAGCTCCTGACTACTGTCCAGGCTGTCTGTGTACGGCTTCATGAGCCATGGCATTAAGGGGTAGGCTGGGTCCCCAAGGATAACTATAGGCATTTCAACATCCCCAACAGTTATTTTCTGGTCTGGGAATAAAGTTCCTTCCTGCAGCTTTTGAAACAGACCAGAGTTCCTGAAGATGCGAGTGTCATGTACCTTTCCCAGCCATCCCACGTTGATGTTGGTGAAACGTCCCTTGTGATCCACCAGAGCTTGCAGCACTAGTGAAAAGTACCCCTTGCGGTTTATGTACTCGCTGGCTTGGTGCTCCGGTGCCAAGATAGGGATATGGGTTCCGTCTATGGCCCCACCACAGTTAGGGAATCCCATTGCAGCAAAGCCATCCACTATGACCTGCACATTTCCTAGGGTCACTACCCTTGATATCAGCAGATCTTTGATTGCGTGGGCTACTTGCATCACAGCAGCCCCCACAGTAGATTTGCCCACTCCAAATTGATTCCCAACTGACCGGTAGCTGTCTGGCATTGCAAGTTTCCACAGGGCTATCGCCACTCGCTTCTCAACTATGAGGGCTGCTCTCATCTTGGTATTCATATGCTTCAGGGCAGGGGAAAGCAAGTCACAAAGTTCCATGAAAGTGCCCTTACGCATGCAAAAGTTTCGCAGCCACTGGGAATCGTCCCATACCTGCAACACTATGTGGTGCCATCAGTCTGTGCTTGTTTCCCGAGCCCAGAATCGGCGTTCCACCACATGAACCTGCCCCATTAGCACCATGATGCATGCATTGGCAGGGCCCATGCTTTCAGAGAAATCTGTGTCCATGTCCTGATCACTCACGTGACCGCGCTGACGTCGCCTCCTCGCCCGGTATTGCTCTGTCAGGTTCTAGTGCTGCATATACTGCTGGATAATGCGTGTGGTGTTTAATGTGCTCCTAATTGCCAAAGTGAGCTGACCGGCCTCTATGCTTGCCTTGGTATGGCGTCCGCACAGAAAAAAGGTGCGGAACGATTGTCTGCCGTTGCTCTGATGGAGGAAAGGGCGACTGACCACCTGACTTACAGGGTTGGCTTACAGGGAATTAAAATCAACAAAGGGGGTGGCTTTACATCAAGGAGTATTTCAGGCAGGACTTCACAGAGGGTTCCAATAAGAAATGGTGCACCTAAGTAATTGTTCTTATTGGAACAAGCAGGTTGGTCTGGCCTCTGATTGATACATGGCTAGATTTACCTCGCTACACCTTCTCTGTGAGTGACTGCAGTGTGACCTCGAGGAATGAGTCCCCTAGACGGGCGGGGGGGGGGAGGGGGCAGGAAAGCAAATGAGTACAAAACAAATCTGGTCTATTTCTTGTTTTGATCCACTCCATCTATCTTTTACATCTTTGGCTAGCAGCAGACGGTGCAGAAGGACTGCAAGCCATCCACATCTCATGGCTGTTCGGCAAAAGATGGTACAATAGGACTGCTAGCCATCCTCATCTCTTGCCTGCCCGGCAGAAGATGGTACAATAGGACTGACTGCAGGACTAAAGAGAATGACCTGGTCAAGTCACTTCTAACGTAGTCCCTACACCCATGTCTGCCCAGGCGCTCCTGGCCGACGTGGCCAGGAGCACCTCGGACATGACGATGACGGCTACCAGTCCTATTGTACCGTCTGCTGCCACAAGGCAAGGGGTTGCTGCTGCTGTGTAGCAATGCAGTACCACGTCTGCCAGCACCCAGGAGACATACGGTGACGGTTACCTGAGCGGGCTCCATGCTTGCCGTGGTATGGCGTCTGCACAGGTAACTCAAGAAAAAAGGCGCAAAACGATTGTCTGCTGCTGCTTTCACGGAGGGAGGGAGGGAGGGAACGGGGGCCTGATGATATGTACCCAGAACCACCCACGACAATGTTTTAGCCCCATCAGGCATTGGGATCTCAACCCAGAATTCCAATGGGCAGCGGAGACTGCGGGAACTGTGGGATAGCCACCCACAGTGCAACACTCCGGAAGTCGACGCTTGTCTCGGTACTGTGGAAGCACTCCGCCGAGTTAATGCACTTAATGCACTTAGAGCATTTTCTGTGCGGACACACACACTCGAACATATAAAACCGATTTCTAAAAAAACGACTTCTATAAATTCGACCTAATTTTGTAGTGTAGACATACCCTTAGATTAAAAAGGTGCAGTAAAGAGATTACCAAAATCAGAGAAATGAAGTTGGGTGGGAAGAGGACTCCAGAAAGAACAGAGCAATGAAGAGATGGCCCCAAATTTGAACGCTGCTCTCCCAGAACCCTGAGAAAGTTGTGATTCAATGCAAGTCCACCCTGTAAACTCTTAGCCACCTCTGGAAAAAATATCACCTATTTATGCAGAAAATGTTCAAGAGGGACAGAAAAGGAGCTATTTGGAATTATGGGCAATTATTCAGCAGTCCTAATAAAGAGGAGACAGAACTCAGTGAACTGGGAAGAGGCTGCTTTTCCCCTCTTTTGATGGAAATGGATCTATATTTTTAGATTGGATAAGAAATAGGGGATCTTTGCTCTGTCCCTTGAGTCAAAAGGCTAAAGGATGAAGTACTCATTGTGACGCTGCACCCCCTATTCTTCACAGTGATATTATGATATGATATAGCATAATTAGGATGCATTTTATGCAAGATAAATCGTGTGAGGTGTCATTGGAAAAGTTATGATTTGCTGAATATGATTATCCTATTTGTATGCACGTATCATTTTTGTATCTGAAGTTATGAATATTGCCTACAAATCTGTATTTCAAATGTAGTTACACCTGGGTAATGCCCACTAGACAAGATGCTTTTAGTCTAGATAGCTGGGTGGAAAGGGCCTATTCAGAGCAATGGGCCACTAGGAAAAAGCAGTAGGCCTTAGAAGAAGTTTATCTCCCACCTGGGGAGCCTTCCTGAGAGCACTACAGACAGCCTCCAAGTAATGGCTGCTTTGACTCTACAAGGACATGTGATCAGACCACATGGTGCTGGACTCCATCTTGGGATGTCAGTATCTTTCCACAGATTGGTCTGGGAACCAAGCTTTGAAACAAAGAGTTCCCACCATATGCAAAAACTATATAAGGCGGGGAGTGGCATCAGGTGGTGTACTTTGCTCCCCACACAAGGAGTCTTCTGGAAACACCTGAGGAACAAAGACAGAACTGGGGGAAGTGCTGGACCCAGGCTAAAGGGATTTCTAGCCTCTAAATGAAAAACCTGGGGATTCCAAGCTGTAAGGCAAGTGCAGCTTGCCCCTTAAGAATCTGCAGCTTGCTTGTAGCTTTTCTTAGGGTGAGAATCTGCTAATTCATAACCAATCTCTTTAGTACATTAAGCTTAGTTTGTGGTTTTGTTTATTTGCTAGGTAATCTGCTTTGATCTCTTTCCCATCACTGATAATCACTTAAAATCTATCATTTGTAGTTAATAAACTTGTTCTTGCTTTATCTAAACCAGTGAGTTGGAGTGAAGCGTGTGGGAATCATAACTCAGGGACAAAGGCTGTTGCATATTCCTCTCCACATTGAGGGAGGGGGCAAATTTTATGAGTTTACGCTGTACAGTTCCCTCTGCAGCACAAGACAGTACAATTTTTGGTTTATACTTGAGAGAGGGTGCGTGTCTGGAAAGCTGGGAAATTGGCTGCTGTCTGCTGCATGTATTTGAGTAGTTTGGGTGAAGCTGCTCTCTCAGGTAGCTCAGTTTAGGTATGTGGGCCACCTGCTGTCGTGTGGGGTGATAACAGGGCCTGGGTTAGGCTGGCTGTGTCCCCAAGCAGCATGAGCAGGGCCAACCCAACTGAGTGGTTAGAGGGGCCCAGCAGTTCCCACAGCTCCCTGACTGCATCACGGGGTGACAACCCGTCCCACTCATGTCAACACTTTATAGAATGAAAAGAATAAACAGGCTACCAAATGCAGATTGTCCTTTCAACTTTCCTATTGAATTTGAAATGCCACAGTTGGCCTGAGACTCTCAAACGCAAAGTGCTATCTCCACAACCACTCAAAGCAGAGCCATGCAGCTCCGCCTTGTTTAAATCACTTCAGAAGGAGCCATTTGTTCAAACTTTATCTAAGTCCTTAAAAAGGAACTGTTCTTTGGTGGAGACTAATACGTTCAGCACGTAGGTTCAATAGGTAGATACCATGTTGGATGTATGGCTAGTTTGCACATTAGAGGCAAACAGGGTTTCTGTTTAGTGCAAGAGAGAGAGGACGGCTGTCAGGGACACTGGTTAAGACCCTAGTGTAGGCTAAATCAGTCTAGATGCTGAAAGGCAAAAGAGGCCCAGGAGGACTGTATATGCACTGCCTATGCTTTAGATTGAGGGGAAATCTAGAAATGGAGTGCGCTGAAGAAGGGGGATACTGCAAAAATCACCCTACAGAGCAATGCTACAGCTATGTGGAGCCCTTCAAAGTTACTCTCCGCAAAGTGAGGAGCAATTTCTGTGTTCTGCAATTTCTGTTACAGTTGTCGAAAATAACAATGGGCAAGATCCTCTCCTGCAGACAAGCTGTGCTGGGTGCCATCTGAGGAGCTACTGTGAGGGTATGACTGGGTGACTGCTGCTCGAGCTGTCAGACCTGAGCTAGCTTAAATCTAGCCAGCTTGGGTTCCGGAGAAGAGCAGCTCCAGACTCAGTAATGCCAGGGTACAAAATATAGGGGAATAACAGAGTAGGTCATGCTGGTGGGGAAGAGGCACTGCATATTTAAAAAAAACCCAAAACATTGTCAGATAAGGTGAAAAATCTTAAATGAATCAAACTGTACCACAGAATCTCTCTGTCTAGAAATTCCAGGCGTGAATAACAAGAATATAGCAGCAGTAGGAATATACAACCAACCACTTGACCAGGACAGTGACCGTGTTTGTGAAGTACAAAGGGAAGTTAGAAGAGCTACAAAATCAGCAAATGCAATAGTAATGGATCATTTCAACTACACTCATGTTGACTGGATAAATGTCACCTCAGGGTGTGATGCAGGGATAAAATTTCTACCATTAATAACTACTTCTGGGAGCAGCTAGTCCAGGAACCCACAAGGTGATATAACTAAACCCCCAGTATAGATGCAGTTATGCCAACACAGGAGTTCTTTTATCAGCATGAGCCTGGTCTACGCTACAAAGTTAGGTCAGTTTACTTTGACTTGAGTCAACCTAGTTGCGCATGTGTCTATCCTAAACTTTGTCTCCCTCAGACGGAAATACCCCGTTACAGAGACACAGTAACACAACCTCCCTGAATGATGCAGAGCCACAGTTGACCTACTTAGGTCAACGCAGTGTGAGTGCAGGCCCTGCATTAGTTGTGTCAACCCTAACAGTCTGCCTGCAGCTGACTCACAGAGCCGCAGTGACTGCTCTGGTCACAGTGTTGAACTCCACTGTGCAGGGGTCATAGAGACTGGAAGCCCCTCCTGTGCCCTTTAAAACACCTATGTGTTTTTGAAATTCCTTTTTCCTCACACCTAGCAGCTCACCTTTGTTGTGTGCAATTGGCCATGCCAGCTTCACACACAGAGCGCTAATAGATTTGCTTCTGCCTGTAACAGGCAAGAAGTACGGGAGTTCCTCGGCTTGTGAGAGAAAGAGGTGCAAGCACAGCTATGGAACAGCTAAAGAAATATTGACATCTGTGAGCAGATTGGATGGGGAATATTGGCAAAAAATCACAGCAGGGATGAGCAGCAGTTCCGTGGTAAAGCAAAGGAACTTCACAAGGCATACCACGAGGTGAGGACGGGCAACAAGAAATCTGGTACTGGTATGCAGACCTGCCACTTTTACAATGAACCGCATGCCACACTTGTCAATGACAGCAGCAGCAGCAGGAGAGACAACTGAATTCCTTGGAGGTGCCCAAGACAGAGGAATGGTTTTTTTTTTTCAATATCTTCATTAACGATCTAGAGGATGGTTTTCACCCTCAGAAAGTTTGCAGATGACACTAAACTGAGAGGAGTGGTAGATACGCTGGAAGGCAGGGTTAGGATACAGAGGGCCCTAGACAAGTTAGAGGATTGGGCCAAAAGAAATGTGACGAGGTTCAACAAGGACAAATGCAGAGTCCTGTACTTAGGAGGGAGGAATCCATGCACTGCTATGGACTAGGGACCGAATGAATAGGCAGCAGTTCTGCAGAAAAGGACTTAGGGGTTATAGTGGACGAGAGGCCGGATATGAGTCAACAGTGTGCCGTTGTTGCCAAGAAGGCCAATGGCATTTTGGGATGTATAGGTAGGGGCATTGCCAGCAGATCGAGGGACGTGATCGTTCCCCCCATTCGACATTGGTGAGGCCTCATCTGGAGCACTGTGTCCAGTTTTGGGCCCCACACTACAAGAAGGATGTGGAAAAATTGGGAAATGTCCAGCGGAGGGCAACAAAAATGATTAGGGGACTGGAACACATGACTTATGAGGAGAGGCTGAGGGAACTGGGATTGTTTAGTCTGCGGAAGAGAAGAATGAGGGGGGATTTGATAGCTGCTTTCAACTACCTGAAAGGGGGTTCCAGAGAGGATGGATCTAGACTGTTCTCAGTGGTAGCAGATGACAGAACAAGGAGTAATGGCCTCAAGTTGCAGTGGGGGAGGTTTAGGTTGGATATTAGGAACAATTTTTTCACTAGGAGGGTGGTGAAGCACTGGAATGGGTTACCTAGGGAGGTGGTGGAATCTTCTTCCTTAGAGGTTTTTAAGGTTAGGCTTGACAAAGCCCTGGCTGGGATGATTTAGTTGGGGATTGGTCCTGCTTTGAGCAGGGGGTTGTACTAGATGACCTCCTGAGGTCCCTTCCAACCCTGATATTCTATGATTCTATGATTCTAAGGGGAGAGGCCATTCGTGAGTTAATCATAGGCGGTGTGCAGGATCTGCTCCAAGAGGCAACTATAGCTGCATTGCTTGAAAATAGTGACCCTAATGCAACTAAATTTAATATCTTTGTAGCGGGGAAAATACCAAAAAGCCCCACCAGAGTACCATTTAATTTTAAAAAGGGGAACCACATGCAAATGAGGATGCTAGTTAGGTGGACATTAAAAAGTGCAGTCCCCAGGGTAAAATATCTGCAAGCAATAGGGAGACAATTTAAAAAACACCAAAATAGAGGCTCTGACTACATGTAGACCCCAAATCAAAAAAGACAGTCGGAGGACCAAGAGAGTGCCACCATGGCTAAACAGGAGAATAATGGAGGCCATTAAAGGAAAAAAGGCATCCTTTAAATTTTGGAAGTTGAATCCTAATAAGGAAAATAGGAAAGGGGCATCCATTCTGGCAAGTCCAATGTAAAAGTATATGCAGGCAGGCCTTCTGAACTTCTTTCTTGGAACTTGCAAAAGATCCAAAAAATAACAGTAAAAATATCTTTGAAGACTGTCAGAGTTAGGAAACCCTGCCAAACAGGTAGGGGGGCCACTGGAGGGCAAAGGTATTAAAGGCGCACTCAAGAAAAACGAGGCCATTGTGCAATAGCTAAATTAATTCTTTGCATCAATCTTTACTGCAGATGATGTGGAGGAGATACTCATGTCAGAGCTATTCTTTCTGGATGACAGATCTGCAGTACTGCCCTCAACTGATGTGTCAGTAGAGGAGGTTTTAGAATAAACATGTCAACTAACATATCGATAAGGGTGATCCAGTTGATACCGTGTTGATACAGAGAGCCTTTGACAATGTCCCTCACCAAGGGCCCTGAAGGAAACTAAGTAGACATAGGATCAAGAGAAGGTCCTCTCAGGGATCAGTGACTGGTTGAAAGATAGAAAACAAAGCATAGGAATAAATGGTCAGTTTTCACAATGGAGAGATGTGAAGAGGAGGATCCCTTAAGGACCTGTACTGGGTCCTGTGCTGTTCAACATATTCATTAATGATGTGGAACAAGGGGTGAACAGTGATGTGCCTAAGTTTGCAGGAGACACAAAATTATTCAAGATAGTTAAGTCCAAAGCAGACTGGGGAAGCAGAGTGAGTGATGCTGGCAGACCAGATGCCAGCTCATACAAAGGCCGCTCGGCCTCACTGAACACTTACAAATGCGTAGCTGGAAACCAGTCTTACTCATCTGTGTGTTAGTACTATTAAAATAGATGTTAGAATTATAAGAATGTGTTTAGTGTTTGAACTTTATGAACTGCTAGTGAATTGCTGCCTGCATTAATCTCACTTATAATATCTGTATCCCATGTTATAAGTTTCAGAGTAGCAGCCGTGTTAGTCTGTAGTCGCAAAAAGAAAAGGAGTACTTGTGGCACCTTAGAGACTAACCAATTTATTTGAGCATAAGCTTTCGTGAGCTATGGCTCACTTCATCGGATGCATTCAGTGGAAAATACAGTGAGGAGATTTATATACACACACAACATGAAACAATGGGTGTTGTCATACACACTGTAAGGAGAGTGATCACTTAAGATGAGTCGCACTATTACTACAAAAAGACTTCAAAAACAGACTCCAATGAGAGACTGCTGAATTGGAATTAATTTGCAAACTGGATACAATTAACTTAGGCTTGAATAAAGACTGGGAGTGGATGGGTCATTACACAAAGTAAAACTATTTCCCCATGTTTATTCCCCCTCCCCCCCAACCACTGTTCCTCAGACGTTCCTGTCAACTGCTGGAAATGGCCCACCTTGATTATCACTACAAAAGGTTTTCTTCCCCCCGCCCCACTCTCCTGCTGGTATTAGCTCATCTTAAGTGATCACTCTCCTTACAGTGTGTATGCTAACACCCATTTTTTCATGTTCTGTGTGTATATAAATCTCCTCACTGTATTTTCCACTGAATGCATCCGATGAAATGAGCTGTAGCTCACGAAAGCTTATGCTCAAATAAATTGGTTAGTCTCTAAGGTGCCACTAGTACTCCACGTTTTAAGGTAATAGTTAAGTATTTTGCTCTGTAACTATTGTAACCCTTCTGCCCATCAGAGTTGGCAGCAACAAGGGCCGGGTTCAGGATCTAGGGGTTCCGTTCCAGTAACACAGCGCAAAACCGGCTCATGCCCCCACCCAGTGACCTGGGACAAATATATACCACCCCCCCCAGGCGCCTCTAAGAGGCAATACTTCCCCTCTTGCAAGCACAGAGTCTGAATGTAGCAAAAGCCTTTTAATAACAGAGAGAAACAATGTGGCATTATGTTGAGGAAACACCACCACCAGGATTCATAACACAACCCACGAGCAAAAACCCATCCCAAGCAAATTGGGTTGTGTCCTTTCCCTTTGGTTCTTGAGTCCAGCAACCCAAAAGTCTCTGTCTCTGTCCTTGGTGAGTCCAGAGTTCAAAAGTTCATCTAAAGAGTTTTAACCCCCCCCCCCAGTCTATGTGGAAATGGTCGGGGAGCATGGGGAGTAAAGGGTCACCTTACATGCGCCAATGGCTGACTGCCCTGCCTCTCCATGGGTTTCTGCTGCAGCCTTCACTGCCAGTCACACACCTCCATCAGCTCCTCCTCCTCCCCAGTAGCCATCCTGCAAGCCGCTCCACCAGCTGCTCCTCCCAGGTAGCTGTCCTGTGAGCCCCTCACCAGTATATCATCAGGCTCCCTAGTACTTAACACAGTGCTCAGTGATTTTAGGTCACAGGAGGGGAGCCCCAGGGTGAGTGCACCATTGGCCCAAAATGAAGTCAGCGCTGCAATCTGTAACCAGACACCTAATAGAATCAAAATTAGCTCTGCTATTACACAGTGGAGAGAGGCAGTGGAGCAGTTAGCATTTAAGACCCCAAAGTACAAATGCTTGTCCACAGCCCCTCTCTCTATTCACTGAGTTTTGGAACCCATGTCCCTTGCCTAGTGAGTGCTACTTAGTTGATGGCGAGTCCCTCCATCATAACAAAAAGCCGAGTACAGGTCCACTGTCCTTGATTCACATAATCAGGATAATAACACTTTATTCTTCCTGCCCCAATAACAGAGAAACTGGGGATCCCACAGCAGCCAAAGTGACCATCTAGGCAGGGTGGGTGTGCCTATGCAAATGAGATCAGCCCCTGAAGTTCTTTTCCACAACCTGCCACAACTCACCACCAGATGTCAGGGTAGAGCTCATCCTGACTCTGCTTACACTATGAAAGTGTTTGCGGTGAAACTGTAAACCCACCCTGTCAGGAGAGCAGCATCACTGAGTGTGACATACTAGTTTACCACAAGAGGTGTCATCTCCTGCCCAACAAAAGAAGGCTTATAGACACCAGACAAACCATTGTGGAACATCAATGAACAAAATACTTTGTTGATTGCTTCCCCCACACCCATAAAGAGGGGACATGCACAAATTCTCATCCCATCACAGCTTAAACTCTGGGGGAAGGGGGACTGAATATTGTGACTTTTGGTGTACGGGCCCATCTATGACAAAGGCAGGTTTGCCTGGGTGGCAAAATAGACTGGAGTGCCCATGGGGACTGTGACTCCATGGTTAGACTGTCCTAGCACTTGAGTAGTTCACACTTGATACTTGGTTGGTGAAACCTAAGTACAGAACTCTCAATCAGTTTGGGGTTTATGTCCTGGTGTGTAACAAACTGTGGTTGGTACTCGTGGTTGTGAGCCACAGTCTAGACAGCCTGAGAGAGACCTCACAAAACTGGGTGACTGGGCAAAAAAAAGGCAAATGAAAGTCAACACAGATAATTGCAAAGAAGTGCACATTGGGGGGAAAAATCTAAATTATACATATTCAATTATGGTTTGTAAACTAGCTGTTAACACCCAAGAAAGAGATCTTGGGGTCTCTATAGACAGCTCTCTGAAAATTTCCACTCAATGCACAGCAGCGGTCAAAAAGGCTAATAGGGTGCTAGAAACTATTAGGAAAGGGTTAGAAAATAAGACAGAAAATATCATAATGCCTCTATATAAATCCATGGTGCGTCCAAGCCTTGCATACTGTGTGCAGTTCTGGTTGCCCCATCGCAAAAAGAATTTAGTGGAACTGGAAAAGTTTCAGAGAGGTGCAACAAAGATGATCAAGGGTATGGAACGGCTTCCGTTAAAGAAGATGTTAAAAAGATTAGGGTTGTTCAGTGGAGGAAAGGGATGACTAAGGGGGGATCATGACTGGTGTAGAAAACGTGAATAGAGAAATGTTATTTAACCATTTTCCACAATAGGAAAATCAGGGGGTCGTACAATCAAAATAGGTATCAGGTTTAATGCAAAGAGGAGGAGACACTTTTTGACACAACGCATAAGTAAGCTGTGGTGCACATTGCCATGGAACGTTGTGAAGGCCAAAAGTATAATTGGGTTCACAAAGGAACTGGATAAGTTCATGGAGAACAGGTCCATCAATGGCTTTTAGCCAGGATGCGCAGATGCAACCCCATGCTAAGAGCAACCCTAGTCCTCTGACTACCAGAAGCTGAGAGTGGAAGACTCGATGATTGCTCTATTCTGTTCACTCCCCCTGAAGCTCACATTTGGCCCAATGTCAGAGACAGGATACAGGGCAAGGTGGAGCATTGGGCTGATGCTGTATGGTAGATCTTATGCACTTATATGTGTTCTTTAGGTAGAAAATGCATAAGGATGCAGAAGAACCTCTTCCTGTGTTCAAGGCATTGTATACATTTCCCTACTATGCTGCTTAGATTTCTCCAAGAGAAAACCGGTACCTAGTAATAACAAGAAGTATTTCCAGTTGAGTTCATTGTGTTCGTGCTGAGCTGGGACATCCATTCTGAAGTGTCAACAGTACACAGAATAGAGGAAGGAGAAATCCTGTCCCACACAGGTAAATAGGCTAAAACCCGGAGACTATCCATTTATGTTTCTAAATATTTATCCTGTGTCGCTTACCTTTCTGCCAAAGAGATGCTTTAAACCAACATTTGATTGCCAAAACCTGAAACACAACTGGCTTTTCATGTGTGAGATTTAAAGCTTTTTCATTCCTCTGACTTGTGCCCAAAATAAAGCTGCCAAATGTTTCTCCACTCTGCAGTGTTATCTGTATTTTCCCTCTGCTTGTTTTTTTGTCCCTATCCACAATGCTTTGACTGAATTGCATGACCCCACTGACCTTTCCCCTGCTCTGACTTTATCTGGGTCATTCCAAATCAACATATGTACCATCACCTGTCTGGGTGATTCCTCCACCAGGTCGCTGCCTCTACTATTTGTATTTGCTTCATCACTTTGATGTTGCAGCCATGAGGGGCAGCAAGGACAAAAGCAGGAACGTGCTTGTGAAAGAAGCACACAAAGGCATGATGGCGACTGGCACTGTTGGTGGAAAGGAGACACAGTAAATACAAATGCTGAGACCTAGGAAGAGGCTAAGTTGTGAAGGCCCTTAAAGGTGAAGGCAAGGCGCTTGTATCTGATATGGTGAAGAGGGAGCCAATGAAAGGACTCCTTGAGTGGGGTGACCTGGTCAAAAATGATGGGCAGCAGCTTTTCGTGTGGACCTGCATTGGGTGACTTAGGTTTCAGGAAGAGCAGAAGAGGAGGAGAATCCAGTAGCTAGATGGGAGGTAACGAGGCCCCGGATGTGATTTTTAGTGGTGTGGGTAGTGAGAAAGGGCTGAATCGCAGAGATGCTGTGGAAGAAGCAGCAGCAAGATTTAGCATGACCGGGATGTGTGGTTCTAGAGAGGGGACTAATTTGAGATGGCACCAGGTTATAGGCCTGAGTAACGGAGAGGATGCTGATGTTGCTACCAGTGAGAGAGGAAGAGGGGAATGCTTCAAGGGGTGGAACAGAGCAGTTTGGTTTTAACCATGCTAAGGTTAAGCTGGGAACTACAGAGAGACAGGCCGAGCTGTGGAGTTGGATGGAGGGGAACAGGTCAGGAGTAGACAAACAGATTTTTAATCAGCAATGTATAATTGGTAATTAAAGCCAAGTGAGTTGATATGGTCACGTAAAGAAAGGGTGTAGAGCAGGGGTGGGTAAACTACAGCCTGTGGGCTGGATCCGGCCCACCAGCCATTTGAATCCAGCCCTTGAGCTCCCGCTGGGGAGCGGGAACTGGGGCTTGCCCTGCTCCGGCGCTTCAGCCGGGGAGCAAGGTCGTGGCTCCCAGAAGCAGCAGCATGGCCCTCTCTGGCTCCTATGCATAGGGGCAGCCAGGGCACTCTGCTCTGCACGCTCCCAGCACCGCCCCCACAGCTCCCATTGGCCGGGAAGCACACCCAATGGGAGCTTCAGGGGCAATGCCTGCAGTTGGGGCAGTGTGCAGAGGCACCTGGCTGCTCCTCTGCATAGGAGCCAGAGAAGGGACATGCCGTTGCTTCTGGGAGCTGCTTGAGGTAAGCACTGCCCAGAACCTGCACCCCTGAGCCTCCCCCGGTGCCCCAACCCCCTGCCCCAGCCCTGATCCCCCTCCTGCCCTCCAAACCCCTCAGCCCCACTCCAGAGCCCACACCCCCAGCCAGAACCTGCACCTCTTCCTGCACCCCAACCCCTTGCCCCAGCCCAGAGCCCCCTCCCTCACCCTGAACTCCTAATTTCTGGCACCACCCTGGATCCCGCACCCCCAACCATAGCCCTCACCCCTTCCCACACCCCAAATCCAATTTTGTGAGCATTCATGGCCCGCCATACAATTTCTATTCCCAGTTGTGGCACTGGGGCCAAAAAGTTTGCTCACCCCTGGTGTAGAGGAGAACAGGCGGTGGCCAGTGATCGAGCTCATTGGGACTCACAGGTGACTGATATGCAGTATCCCCTCAGGAGGGTGGAACTAGGGTGACCAGATGTCCCGATTTTATAGGGACAGTCCCGATATTTAGGGCTTTGTCTTATATAGGTGGCTATTACACCCCTCCGCCCCATCCCGATTTTTCACCCTTGCTATCTGGTCACCCTAGGTGGAACTGAGGCATTTCAACTGCATCAGTCGACCAGGGCAAAAATTGGGGATTGGCCCTGCTTTGAGCAGGGGGTTAGACTAGATGACCTCCTGAGGCCCCTTCCAACCCTGATATTCTATGATTCTATGAAGAGTGATTGTAGTACTGCTCTCCTGAGCTTGGCGTCTGACCTAGCAGCTAAGTCTGAGGCACAGTGCTTGGCAAAGGCCCATGGGTTACTCCATGTTGCTGCCTTGCAGGTCTCTGACATTAGCACACTTCTGAAGCAGGCAGAGGATGGCGCTTGTGCTCTGGTGGAAGGAGCCTCAGCAGAAGAGGTATGCCAGGCAGCTGATACTGCAGCGAGACACACTGTGTTCTCCGGGAGGAGATGGCCTGACCGTGGATGGCCTGGCTGTAGCTATATACAGACAGGGTCACACTGTGAATATCTTTGTCTTGTTAATATAATAAAGCAAAGTCCTGGAAACTTTCAGTGGGTGCAACTCCTTTTCTCCCAGTGTTGAGTGTGACTCTGAGAAGAAGACAGTCAGGTTGCTTGATTGTGTTAGATGAAATTCTGAGACCACCGTGTCCCTGTGAATGACTTATGTGGGGTACAGCCCTAAGTGCCAAGTGCTCACTCGCTCTTCAGGATGACATCACAGCCAGTAGGAGGACCAGGGAGGTGGTGTAAGCAGAATTCTGAAAGAGGTTCTAATGGAGGTTCCATGAGCCTCAGGAGGAGGATGTTCTCTGGCTCTCTGTCTTGGCACTCAGATGGTGTCCTCCTCCTTTGGTGAGACAGTAGTGTACCATTTTCTGTTGGGGCCTGGTGTGTAAATTGCCAGGGACTGTAGTGTGGAAGGTCCTGAGGAAGGCAGTCTGAAGAAGGCCACAGGGCTAGAATTAATCCCAGTGGTAAGCCCTGGAGAGGGGTGAAGCACAGGGAGGCAGTCCTGAGCGGTCACCGTTCCCGCTGAGAAAGGAGGAGCTGGGAGGACCTTGGGAGAAGCCAGAGGCCTGGGAACCAGAGGAGGGGCTGTGTTAAGCACAGGCTAGAGGGAAGCAGCACAAGGGGCTCGGCAGTAGAAAGTGGCTGAGGGAAACAGTAGCGTGTCTGAAGGAGCAGACCTAGCTGTTAAACATATGGTCTCTGGGTTGGAGCCCAGAGCAGATGGTGGGCCTGGGTTCCCCTATCAGGAAGGGGTGTACAAGCCTGGTGTAAGCACTACTCAGTCCAGGGTGAGCCTGGACACTGAGCCCAACAGACAGGCTGAGGAATAACAAGAGAGGAGGCTGAAGGATCTTTTGTTTTGGGACATTTTTAGACATTTAGTTGTACTATTGCCACTCCAGATGGGGCACGGTTTAGATGGGACTTAGCTAGAAGGCTGAGTCATGGAGATTCAGGACATTGTAGGGCTAAAGAGGTGACCAAGAGGGACTCTAGAGGTGAAGATCCCTGCAATACCCTGAACTGATGCCAGGATACTGGGCATAGGTGCTCGCTTTACTTTGTGGGGCACTGGTGTCAGGAAAACTGGTACAGGCCTGGGGCAGGGGCGCTGGAACCGGGGCAGGGTAGGGGGGCCATGGCCCCCTTCACTTTTCCAAGTGGGAGGGCCAAGCCCACTGACTTTTTAACATGGGTGTAGTAGCCTTGGGCAGCTGCAAAGTGGTGGCAGAAGGGGCTGCACTTTGTGGTGGGGGAGTTGGTGAAGTGCAGCACCAGCCTCTTCCTGGTCGGGGGCTGAGGTGGGCCTCAGCCCCCCCCCAACGAGGGGCCCCCACCCCGTACGCCTCTTTTTCCCCCAAGGCCCTGTCCCCTGGCCTGGTGGACGGTCCGAGGCTCCCTACAGCGGCCCAGACTCCCTCAGCAGTTCTTACTCCAGCTTCCAACCTGGCCAGAGGGTGGAGGGAAGAGGAGGAGCAGGGGATGGGGCCACAGTTCCAGCACCAGTGCCCCCCCCCACTTTTACACAGGTTCCGGAGCTTCTGCCCGGGGATTTAGATGCTGAGATCTTGTGCACCACAGACTTCATGACTGTTGAGGTGGTCAGAGTCGAAGTCCCCAGTCACAACTCTGTCGTGTCCTTTGCCTCTTTCTTTGCCTGATCCTTGGGTGGGATGTGTTGGCCGATGCTGATCTCTCCAGCTTTGCTCTGGTCATAATGGTCACCTCTGGGTCTGAAGTGAACTGCATGGATTACTGTAGAGGATGCAGCTTGAGCCAGGCATCCCTGGACTTGCAGATGCTGGAAGAAAAGGCTTGGGCACAGAGCACTTAGCCAGGATGTGGCTCTCCACTAGGCAGAGAAAAAAGTGTCTGTTCCTGATGGGGATCGGTCTGTCACAAGACAGGCAGTGTTTGAATCCTGAGGGTTTGGATTCTGCCATGAGGCTTGGTGGTTGGCGTGACGCACCTCACCTCTAGAAGAGGAAGCCGATCAGATTTTGGAAGAAAGCAGCAGGTCAGACACTACCTGGATTCCGTCTCGCTGCCCTGGCAGTAAGAGGGAACTCAGGGAGGGACAGGACTGTCCCTTATGTCCCTGCTTGGGAGCATGAGCAGACACAGGGAGCCTGGTCAGCTCCAACAGACCCTGATGTTCAAAAACCCTCCAATCTCACACTGGGATACACATGGACACAGTCTCACACAAGAACAGGAGACAGAGTTGCGGAGAAAAAAGCTTCAAGAAAGAAAGTGTGATCAACAGAGACAGAAAGCAGATGAGAGCTCAAGGAGGATAAGGATCAAGTGAAAGCCCAGGGATCTGGCTAGGAAGAGGCCACTAGAAACTTGGAGAGAGCAGTTTCAGTGGAGTGGTTGGAGAGTGTTTAAGTTAAACTGGAAGAAAGGAACTGGACCCTGTGAAAGGACGAGGCGGTGGAGTGACAGCTGAGGAGGGAGATGGATTCAAGGGGAGTTTCTTATGATGGGGTGGACCAAAGCAGACCTGCTCTGTGAGGGAAAGGAAGAGAGGTTGAGGAGGAGGAGAAGGGATGACAAAGGAACAAGTTTGATCAGGAGGCGGAGGAAATGGTCTCACTGGGGGAGGCGGAAGGGCTGACCCACCACTGCTGCTGACACAACAGTCCAGGCAGCTGTGGACTTTCGCTTTCTTTGAGCACATTCCTTTTTGAAAGTTACAAACATCAGTTACAAAGTCTGGTTTCAGAGTAACAGCCGTGTTAGTCTGTATTCGCAAAAAGAAAAGGAGTACTTGTGGCACCTTAGAGACTAACCAATTTATTTGAGCATGAGCTTTCGTGAGCTACAGCTCACTTCATCAGATCCGATGAAGTGAGCTGTAGCTCACGAAAGCTCATGCTCAAATAAATTGGTTAGTCTCTAAGGTGCCACAAGTACTCCTTTTCTTTTTGTGAAAGTCTGGTTTAATTTATAACCGAGAAAGTCTCTGGCCAGTTAATGTCAATGGCCTGTCTCCAGATTTACACTGCTGCCCAACAGCGGACTTTGGCTGACCTACTTTTTAATAAAGCCTGAATTATGGTTCTTTGTTTGGCAATATTGCTTAGACTTTTAATTTATATTAGGGCAATACAGTTTGTCATTAGCAAGAGAAAACCATTTGAAGTCTGATTCACATTCGGTGCAGGCCGCACCCTATTTTGTAGTTTGTGTGGAGAGCCATACGAGGGAGGAGGGTGTGTACATTAGGCACGTTACAATGAGCTATAATGCTCATTGCTCATCTACAGGCTTTTTCCACAGTAAAAATATCAAAATGATAGTGCAAACACAAAACAGAATCACTGGACATACCTGAGGTAGGTTCTTCCCCTCCTCACAGTTTATGCCTCCAATGAAGACCACGTTGGTCTGGGATACTCAAACACAAAGTCGTATCTCAGGAGCCATATGGAGCCATTTCGGTAAAGTGTTGGTAAGTGCACATCTCTCTGGAGAAACTTTGAAGCAATGTCTTGGTATGTTGTGTACAAATCCTTAAACCAGTGGTTCCCAAATTTGTTCTGCCGCTTGTGCAGGGAAAGCCCCTGTTGGCCCGGGCCAGTTTCTTTACCTGCCATGTCTGCAGGTTCATAGAATCATAGAATCATAGAATATCAGGGTTGGAAGGGACCTCAGGAGGTCATCTAGTCCAACCCCCTGCTCAAAGCAGGACCGATCCCTGACTAAATCACTGTTGGAAGCGGCGCGGGCCGAGGGATGTACTGGCCGCCGCTTCCAACAGCTCCCATTGGCCTGGAGCAGCGAACCGTGGCCACTGGGAGCCGCGATCGGCCGAACGTGAGGACGTGGCAGGTTAGTGACTGGCTGCACCAAACATCCTACCATGTTTTGTTCATTTTGGCTTCATATTGAGGCAATTGTTACCCCCCTGTTATGAAATCTTCATGGTCTTTACATCTCGTTGATAATTGTTGGATAGCTTGCCATGAGCTGGCAGCCTAAGCTCTTAGCAAAGCGGAAAGAATGTACCTGAGTTTAGCGCTAAAAGCTATACTATCCAACTTCCCCTCCTCAAGGGAATATTAATTGCTGTAATTGTAAGAGTCAATAAACACTGAAAATTGAGAAATCATTAGTTTTCTAAAGATAAAATGACCCTGGAATGAAACGAGAAACAGCTTTAAGAGGAAGAAGAAAAAATAATTTGGAAGCTGTGAGGAGACTATGAAAGCAATAGAGGTGGATGCCCTAACATTTCTCCCAACAGTGGGAACATCCACAGTTACATTTGACTAGAACAATAGGGATACAAAACTTTATTCAGTTAATGCTTGCACAAGACAAGCATTAACTGAGGGTTAGGAAGAAATTTCCACTAGGAGCATGTTATTCCATAGAGCTGGTAGTAAAACCTTTGATGGAACCATTTTCCATCAGAGCCTGCAGTTCTGCTGAGATTAAAACCTTTCATGAATTTCACAGAAATTTTGTTTTGGAGAAAAAAAGGGAAAATAAAGTTTCCATCATGTCAAAACAGGAATTTTTGGAATTAAATGTTTTGATTATTTTCTTTTGGAACAGATTTTGGTTTCACATTTGTTTAAATTTTGTGTTACATTGGATATTATAAACTAAAAAGTCAAAATGGAAATAAAACATTTCAATCCATCTGAATTTCTTTTTTCAGAATTGTCTTCCATGGAGAATTAACACTTTTGGTTTTGTTCCTGACTGGAATAAAAACAAATTTCAAAATATCAAATTCTTCCACAAAACAGAATTCCCATTCCCAGCACAGCTCTGTTAGTCCATCATTGTCCACTACTAGGTTTCTTGCAGTATCCTCTGAAGTAGGGTGACCAGATAGCAAGTGTGAAAAATCGGGACAGAGGGTGGGGGCTAATAGGCACCTATGTAAGAAAAAGTCCCAAATATTGAGACTGTCCCTATAAAATTGGGACTTCTGTTCATCCTATTCTGAAGCATCTTGCACCAAGAGATGTGATACTGGATTAGGAGGAGTGGTGATCTGATTCAGTGTGGCAATTCCCAGGGTTTATATGCAAGAAATGGGAGGATGTTAAATTGCATTCCTTTTGACTATACAACTTACCCTGGATTTAGCCCAGGGTCTATGTTGTTAGCTCCTCTTGGAGATTCTGCTGACTGAAAGTCTGCCACTACAGGCAGACAGCCAGCAGCAGCAGCAGCTTCCCCTTTATTGACCCTCTCACAAAATGGGTGGGGCTAGCTACAGAAAGCTGTGGCCCGGGAGACTGGGGCCCGTGCAGATTCAGTCCATCCCCTGAGCAGTGCCACATGGCAGGACTACTTCTTAATCCCTAACTACCACTTAGAAGTGTTCCACTTCAGCAGAAGCTTTTTAGTATGTGGCTGGTGGCACCACTGTCTGTCCTCCCTCACGGCAAATCTCCCCTGGAGCCCAGGAAGGTGCAATTTATACCTTGATCCAGCTTGTGCTAACGAAGCTGTCCCATGTCTGCTCTAATTCCTGCAGGCATGAAAAAGACTTTGAAAACCATGGTAACCTCCCCCACAAATAACACATAAGTCAGTAGTTCCCCTTGCCTCCATCCACTTTTCAATGTAAAACATTCTTTGCATTCTTATAGTGGCTTTCATCAGAATATTTCAGACAATGAGAGAATCTCACACAACTGTTTTACAGACACGCGTTCCAGTCTAATGCCAGTCCTGTGAGGTGGGTACTGATACCTATTTTACAGATGGCAAAACCAAGGGACGGTGACAGATCACTGATACACTCAATAATACAATTCTTTCTTTGAGGATGCATTGTGTGTAGCCTATTGTGCCTCTCCCTCTCATCCTACAACTGCTTCCAGTGCTGAAAAGGCCATTCAAATAATCATTTGTCCTAACTGTCCCAATTTGGACAGAACGGTCCTGGCTCTCGAACCTGTGACCAGGAGAAACACTTTTCTTTTAACTTGCAGTTCTCCACTGTGGACCATAGAGGCTATTGCTATCAAACAATTACCTTTTAATATAATTAACATCTAATGTAGTAAAGGTTGGCTGGCCTTAGTGCAAAACATGTTCCTCTACCATCTTTGGCTTTGCACTGGTTCTCTGTGTGTTTATGATCACACCTACCACACTAAATGCACAATATATTGCAAAAAGAATGGAACACTTTCATATTTGGGCCTGTCATGTGACAGGCAGGGACAAGGAACACACAAAGCCATGAGTGTGTTTCTAATGGCATCCTGCAGGAATCTGTTCTTGGCCCTATGCTATTTTTATTAATGACCTGGAAGAAAACATAAAATCATCACTCATAAAGTTTGCAGATGACACACAATTCAAGGAGGATGTTGAAAAATTGGCGAGGGATCAGAGAAGAGCCTCAAGAATGATTAAAAGATTAGAAAACATGCCTTATAGTGATAGACTCATGGAGCTCAATCTATTTAATTTAACAAAGAGAAAGGTAAGGAGTGACTTGATTACAATCTATAGGTGTCTACCTGTGGAACAAAAATTTAATAATGGACTCTTCAATCTATAACACAATCCAATAGCTGGAAATTGAAGCTAGACAAATTCAGACTGTAAATAAGGCTGGACTTCACACTTCTGAGTGCCCATGTCATGATTTGGCCCAGTCTTGATAAAGAGCAAACAGAGTGTACATACCTGAGATAGGTGCTTTATCTCAGCACAGTTTAATCCACCAACAAAGACCATATTGGGCATCACTGGCCTGGGATACTCGAATACAAAGTCTAGTCTCATTAGCCAAACAGAGTCTTGATCTAAGAGATCATGCACAGTCACTTCTCTCTGAAGAAACTCAGAAGCCAGCTGTTCAAACGGTGAATAGAGAGCAATACAAGCTCGCAGTGCCAGTGTGCTGTGTAGCAGGTTCTGCACATGCTCGGTAAAGGTCATGTGGTCTGTGTTGCTAGTAAACATTCTTGGGACATAAGAATGTGGACTTGGACACTGAGTTGCCTTGGATCCTAAGTCACATGGAAATCCACGTAAGAAAAACACAGAAGGGAGAGACAGATACTCAGCAACTATTGTCCCGCATATGGCAACTGGATCTGTGAGGATGGCATCGAATTGACTTTCTTCGAGGTACCGAATCAGTTCTTTGTTGCTCAACAAACTTTCACAGCTTTGGAAAAGCATCTGGAATGCTCGTGCTAGACTTTTATATAGTGAAATAACAACATTTAGAAAAGGTTGTTTAACAAAGCGATCTTTACCAAAAGTCTCCATTAGTGCATCCATGTGTTCGTCTTTGTAAGGCACTGGATAGGTCTTAATGGTGAAATTCTTGGCTGATGTCAAAAACAGATTAGTTTCTGGTGCCAAAAGGACTATTTCGTGCCCATTTTGATGGAGCTTCTCCACAATAAGACGCATACTCAGCCACGCACTTCCGTCCATAGGCATCACCAACAGCTTCCCCCCTTCAGCAAAGCCCACAAATATTAACAGAGGAAGAAACTTTATCATGGGTGGATAAAGAGATCTAATCCCAGGAGTCATCTCGGTGTAAGAAAATCAAAACATTCTCCTAAGAAAGATTTGAATGCAGAACCCAAAACGAAGAGCTGCAGAGTCCCCGACTGCTACTTTGATTTGCTTGCACTGCTGTGAAATGGCATTAACTTCTCCAGTCAATGTTTACTGTTTCACAATTAAACAACAGTTTCCAGGAAGCAGTTTATAAGCAATAGCCCTTTCAAATGGGAGATTATTGGCCTCAAGGTGGCAGCTTCACCTTATATGGATCTGCGTAAATGTAGTGAATAATTCTCTTCTCTGTTTTCCACATGAGCTGTTAGCTATGCCACAGTTAGGTAGTTTCAAGATCACTGCAGTTAACGTTCTTTTCCCCATAGTCCTTCTAGACATTCTCTTTTTACAAAGCTAGACAAGGGGAAACACACTGTGAACCTATAGTATGATAACCCAATTCCAATTTGATTTTTTCTGCATCTTGAACATTATGGGCCAGAGTTTCAGCAGCTGTAAATTGCCATCATTTCACTGAAGTCAGTTTACACCAGCTGAGTATTGGCTTTTTTTAAAATTTGGGTAGCTGAGACAGAAGAGCTATCAAATTAACTTCAGAGCAATAACTCTCCAAGTGGAGGACAGAAGGTTTAATCCCCCAAATGAGCAGTTAAAGCAACTGATTTCATACCAGAGACGACTCGTACCAGCTGATACTGGGGGGGCACACTGAGAGGAACTGAGGAGGAATCTTCCAGTCCCACCTCACTTGGCCAGGGCAGCCAATCCCACTAGCTCCTGGGGGGATGAGGCCACAGGAGCGGGGAGCATGTGCCTTTGGGTCTGGCCAGGCTGGCCCCGGCTTGGGGAGACTCACACCTCCACAGTGTCTCCTGGAGCTCCGGCACCCTCACGGACACCTCAGCGGGGAGGCTCGGGCAATACCCCTAACTCAGGCTCAGCGTGGGGGAAGCAGGACAGAGCTGCTTCTCACGCCAGTTCAGGGTGGCCGCTCAGGGTTGTTGCCTCTGTACAGCGCAGAGGCTGCCTGTGGCCCACCCCCTTCACTCCGTGCCTGGGCCCGGCTGCCAGGGACAGGGGCCAAGTGAGCCGGAGCCCCCTCATCCTCAGCACACCCCGGTCTCTGTTTTTCATTTGTTACCTCCCACCCCCATAACCATTTGATGCCTGAGTCTGGTGGCTCTTCCAGCTGCCCATCCCTAGTTCTACAATAGGTACACCTCACAGCAGTCAAGTGAGGAGGGGCATCTCCCAAGCCAGGTGTTTACATGAAAACAGCTTCAAGTAACTATCACTTGTCCAGCCCAGGAAAAGACAATGATGGACCATTAGAGTTAATGGAAAGATACTGAGACAACTGGAAATTGAAAAGAACATTCCAATTCCCAAGCCAAGAGGGAATTTCCTCACTCTGAATAACCATGAGTAACCATGGACTGAGAGGAAAAAAGAGAAACTTTTAAAAGCAAGCTTGGAATTGAAGTTTTTTTTATCCAGAGCCTGTGGGGGAGGCTGTCCATGAATGCTGGATCCCCCGGTAGCTCGGGGTTATGCCAGGAAACTGTTTGAAGGCAATAGGTAACTTTTATTAGAAAAGGGATTTTATCTAATATATAAGTGTGCAAACCGTTTGGAGTGCATGTGCCAAAGCAAGCTGATATCTGGGCAGCTGGTTTCACGCCTTCAGGGGTAATGAACTAGAGTGGAGCAGTGCAAATAGCTGGTCATTCAGAACTGAGGCAAGATGTATTTGGAGAGACTCCCGGTTGGAAGGATTGTTGGTATCACCCTGTGAAGAGTAACTGGACTGGTGAGAGGCAGGCGAGATCTTATGCTTGTGGTCTGGCTACTGGCATCAGGAATCTGAACCTTAGTTGCATGGCACAGAGGCCCCCAAAGTTTCAGGGCAGGCACTGACAGAACCCCTTACTGGTGTGTGATCCCCAGAACATCACCAAGTAGGGAAAGTCTGCTGGGGCAGAAGAATGACTCATTCCTCCACTGGACTCAGAATTCTGCCTCAGTTGTGGTTCTTGCCTTCCTGTGCATACGGTTACCATATGTCTGGGTTTCCCCAGACACAGCTTCTTTTTAGAGCGTCCCTCTTCCGTCCAGGGAGATTTTTCAAACCGGCAATGTCCAGGGTTTTTGCAGAGCAGAGGCTGCATCTCAGAAAGAGCCCCGATTGGTCCGCTTCCTTATTGGTCCCTCCCCAGCATCTGTGGCTGATTGGGCCATTCTTCTGCAGCTGCATTTGCTGGATCTCTGCATCTTGGGCTTGCGCCAGCCAACCTGCCACTGTGACAGGGAATGACACTGCCCCCCACCTCCAGTGAGTAACCCTGCTGCAGGTACCCCCTCCAGCTCCTGCAACTCTACCCTGCCCTCTAGCACCCCTCCCCCCCAGTCCCCCAGGTCCTCTTTTTGGGAACCTGAAATACATTAACCCTACCTATGTGTTGCCGGCACCCAGTGCCGAGAGGCAAAACAACAGCAGGGGTTCGTTACCCGGTGTGCGTCACCCAAGAATCACAACAGGGTGGAGAAGCAGAAAAGTTTATTTGCAGCTGCAAACAAGATACAGGGAGAATAGAATCTCAAATCCTGCACACCGAGCAGGAAGTTACACAGGCTTTTATACATCCTTTTTCCCAGCATACTTATCCAATAGCAAGCTGCCCTGAGTATCCATATAGCCAGCCAATCCAGTTACCAGCTAGTTCCCTTGTTTTTTGTATCATTTGTTAAACTATACGTAAAGCTGCTGTTATTCAGCATTGTTCTTCCATATCTGCCCTGTTTGGCCTTGTTTAGTTTCAGGCAGTCTGACTCTGCAGCATATTGTTGCAGATCCTTAGCATAACTTCTGCGAGTGCCTCCAGGCGGGGGGGCCAAGGACACTTGGGTCTAGTACGCATAGCTGCTGTGAGTGCCTCCAGGCCGGGGGGGGGGGCAAGGACACCTGGGCCTAGTGCAAGGGGGCTTCATCGACACTCGTGGTCTTCCATCCCCTCGAGTTACCTAGTGGCCATGCCCCAGTGTCCCCAACATATGCAACAATTTCTGCATACTGATGCCCCACTTGTTTGAACTTGGGACTACAGCCAGACCGAGAAGTGGTGGCTTTATTGTGCACTTGAGTTCACAGGTATCAAGTTGGTGTATCACCTGAGTCAACATCACATTAATGTCCTATGACACAAGGTCAATGTTCACCGGGGGAAGGAGGCCAAAGCCCTGAGGTAAGTGGGAAAGCGGGATACCGGGAGGAAACACAGGCAGGAACGTCTGTGAGGGGAGGGCTCCTGCCTCATACTGAGAATTGGGGGCGATCAGCAGGTTATCTCAAGTGCTTATATACCAATGCACAAAGCCTTGGAAACAAGTAGGGAGAACTGGAGGTCCTGGTGATGTCAAGGAATTATGACGTGATTGGAATAACAGAGACTTGGTGGGATAACTCACATGACTGGAGTACTGTCATGGATGGTTATAAACTGTTCAGGAAGGACAGGCAGGGCAGAAAAGGTGGGGGAGTAGCACTGAATGTAAGGGAGCAGTATGACTGCTCAGAGCTCCGGTACGAAACTGCAGAAAAACCTGAGTGTCTCTGGATTAAGTTTAGAAGTGTGAGCAACAAGAGTGATGTAGTGGTGGGAGTCTGCTATAGACCACCGGACCAGGGGGATGAGGTGGATGAGGCTTTCTTCCGGCAACTCGCAGAAGCTAGTAGATCGCACGCCCTGGTTCTCATGGGTGACTTTAATTTTCCTGATATCTTCTGGGAGAGCAATACAGCGGTGCATAGACAATCCAGGAAATTTTTGGAAAGCGTAGGGGACAATTTCCTGGTGCAAGTGCTAGAGGAGCCAACTAGGGGGGGAGCTTTTCTTGACCTGCTGCTCACAAACCAGGAAGAATTAGTGGGGGAAGCAAAAGTGGATAGGAATCTGGGGGGCAGTGACCATGAGTTGGTTGAGTTCAGGATCCTGACGCAGGGAAGAAAGGTAAGCAGCAGGATACGGACCCTGGACTTCAGGAAAGCAGACTTCGACTCCCTCAGGGAACGGATGGGTAGGATCCCCTGGGGGACTAATATGAAGGGGAAAGGAGTCCAGGAGAACTGGCTGTATTTCAAGGAATCCCTGTTGAGGTTACAGGGACAAACCATCCCGATGAGTCGAAAGAATAGTAAATATGGCAGGTGACCAGCTTGGCTTAAAGGTGAAATCCTAGCGGATCTTAAACATAAAAAAGAAGCTTACAAGAAGTGGAAGATTGGACATGTGACCAGGGATGAGTATAAAAATATTGCTCGGGCATGTAGGAATGAAATCAGGAGGGCCAAATCGCACCTGGAGCTGCAGCTAGCAAGAGATGTCAAGAGTAACAAGAAGGGTTTCTTCAGGTATGTTGGCAACAAGAAGAAAGCCAAGGAAAGTGTGGGCCCCTTACTGAATGAGGGAGGCAACCTAGTGACAGAGGATGTGGAAAAAGCTAATGCACTCAATGCTTTTTTTGCCTCTGTCTTCACGAACAAGGTCAGCTCCCAGACTGCTGCGCTGGGCATCACAGCATGGGGAGTAGATGGCCAGCCCTCAGTGGAGAAAGAGGTGGTTAGGGACTATTTAGAAAAGCTGGACGTGCACAAGTCCATGGGGCCGGACGAGTTGCATCCGAGAGTGCTAAAGGAATTGGCGGCTGTGATTGCAGAGCCATTGGCCATTATCTTTGAAAACTCGTGGCGAACGGGGGAAGTCCCAGATGACTGGAAAAAGGCTAATGTAGTGCCAATCTTTAAAAAAGGAAAGAAGGAGGATCCTGGGAACTACAGGCCAGTCAGCCTCACCTCAGTCCCCGGAAAAATCATGGAGCAGGTCCTCAAAGAATCAATCCTGAAGCACTTACATGAGAGGAAAGTGATCAGGAACAGTCAGCATGGATTCACCAAGGGTAGGTCATGCCTGACTAATCTAATCGCCTTCTATGATGAGATTACTGGTTCTGTGGATGAAGGGAAAGCAGTGGATGTATTGTTTCTTGACTTTAGCAAAGCTTTTGACACGGTCTCCCACAGTATTCTTGTCAGCAAGTTAAGGAAGTATGGGCTGGATGAATGCACTATAAGGTGGGTAGAAAGTTGGCTAGATTGTCGGGCTCAACGGGTAGTGATCAATGGCTCCATGTCTAGTTGGCAGCTGGTGTCAAGTGGAGTGCCCCAGGGGTCGGTCCTGGGGCCGGTTTTGTTTAATATCTTCATAAATGATGTGGAGGATGGTGTGGATTGCACCCTCAGCAAATTTGCGGATGATACTAAATAGGAGGAGTGGTAGATATGCTGGAGGGCAGGGATAGGATACAGAGGGACCTAGGCAAATTGGAGGATTGGGCCAAAAGAAATCTGATGAGGTTCAATAAGGATAAGTGCAGGGTCCTGCACTTAGGACAGAAGAACCCAATGCACCGCTACAGACTAGGGACCGAATGGCTAGGCAGCAGTTCTGCGGAAAAGGACCTAGGGGTGACAGTGGACGAGAAGCTGATATGAGTCAGCAGTGTGCCCTTGTTGCCAAGAAGGCCAATGGCATTTTGGGATGTATAAGTAGGGGCATAGCAAGCAGATCGAGGGACGTGATCGTTCCCCTCTATTCGACATTGGTGAGGCCTCATCTGGAGTACTGTGTCCAGTTTTGGGCCCCACACTACAAGAAGGATGTGGATAAATTGGAGAGAGTCCAGCGAAGGGCAACAAAAATGATTAGGGGTCTGGAACACATGACTTATGAGGAGAGGCTGAGGGAACTGGGATTGTTTAGTCTGCGGAAGAGAAGAATGATGGGGGATTTGATAGCTACTTTCAACTACATGAGAGGTGGTTCCAGAGAGGATGGTTCTAGACTATTCTCAGTGGTAGAAGAGGACAGAACAAGGCATAATGGTCTCAAATTGCAGTGGGGGAGGTTTAAGTTGGATATTAGGAAAAACTTTTTCACCAAGAGGGTGGTGAAACACTGGAATGTGTTACTTAGGGAGGTGGTAGAATCTCCTTCCTTAGAAGTTTTTAAGGTCAGGCTTGAGGAAGCCCTGGCTGGGATGATTTAATTGGGGATTGGTCCTGCTTTGAACAGGGGGTTGGACTAGATGACCTCCTGAGGTCCCTTCCAACCCTGATATTCTATGATTCTATGATCCTATGAATGTAATGGGGGTTTTCAAACAGATCATGTTCCTCATGCCTGTGGTAAGAAGGAGGTTCAGAGGAGCTGGCCTTCTGAGAAATGCTGGAAGAGTTGCCAAATGAATTACAAAGGAAGATGTCTTAAATATTACTCATTTAAACAAAGAGGTTGTGACCTTTAATAATAAAAATGTACAGCAGTATCTTTAGTTGGTTCCATCTTAGAAAAAAATACAGAACGAATCAAACAGACAGCAAAAATATTACTTTGTGAAGGAATTACCTTTCCCATGTTACAAAGTGCATCAATTCAAACTTTCCTGCTCCATGAAGTAAGAAAAGGGATCATTTTACTAAGATGTGCCAATGAGTTAGTTTAATGGTTTATTTGAAACATTTTTGTATACAAAAAAAAATCCATGAAATAGCGAAGCCCCCATCCAGAATCTTTTTGATAACTGTGGGAGATGGAAGCGAAAGCCTTATGGAGCAATGAGTCTGTTCTCAACAGCACTGCAAGCAATGTGAAGAGGTGGCAAGGAAAGCGGCAGACGTTTCCCTCATTCTTATTTGCTTTTAAAGTTTTGGGTGGGAGCATGGGGTGTGTCCTAGTCCAGCCTGCACTGTCACTAATTGAAGTTTTTGTTTGTGTTAATTTATCTTCAGGGTAAGTCGACTGAGGTCAATGGAATTGCACCAGAGAGAAACTTTACTCATTCGGTTTTGAGTAAACTTCTTAGGAAAGCTTTCCTATTGGCTTATTTTCTGTATCTATTAAACATCTAAACATAGTACATGGATATAAGCAGAAAAGAAGATGATACAAAGGCCAAAAAACAACTGGAAAAGCAGCAGTGAAAAGAATTTATACTATTTGTTATACAGGAAAGAAATGAAACCACTGCAGGATTCTAGGTTTATAATATTCTCCATCCTATTGGTAGTGTAGCATATCGAGACTGAACTTGAATTCCAATCAATCTATTCCAAGATAGAAGTAAAGGGCATATAGATACACACATCAGGAGCTTCTGGTATTTATCTGTTACTTATTTCTTATAATTTAACCAGACAAAAGTAGCTGTGCACTTTACTGGCCTAGTTAATGCATGATGTTATTGCTGGGTGTCTCATCCTCTCTCCCTACATTCCTTCCGACTGTTTGGTGTTGTGTCTTCTCTTATTATTTAGCAGTTCAATTGCAATGGGACTCAGCCCTAACATGCTAGGAACTCTACAAACATAATAAATTCCCAGATAAAAACTACATTAAACTGAAGTTAAAGTTGAATATATCTAAGTAACTCTGGGGTAAAATACAAGCATTGCAAACTTTCCTCCGCTACAGGCAGCTTCGCTTCACTCCGATTGGAAAGAATGGGAGGCGGTGGCCATTTTGGAAGAGGCCAGTGGAATTCTTTGTATTAGAACATTATTCTTTGACCTTTCTTGAAGGGGAAACTGGGGTCAGACCATCCTTCCAGTCTGTGTTTATACAGCACTTAAAACAGTGGGGTCCTGATTATGATTGCACCCCCTTAGGCGGTACTGTATTACAAATAAATGATAATATCGAAAACCTTCCGACAAGCCTAAGCCAAAGCCTGTTGAAGTCTTTGTATGGTAAGCAAAATTAAAGCCAACACAGAATGAGGCAAACCAAGGAAGAGGCCGACATGTGCATGCAGAAATTTTGACTGTGTGAGTATGTTGGCTCCCATTAGAATCAGTGGCAAAACTCCCATTGTCTTCAGTGGTCAGGATCATGCCCTTAAGGTCTTGCACAGCTGCGTCCTGATTCTGCAAACACCCTGGCTGCCCAACACTTTGCAGCAACAGGCTTCCATGCGGCAGAAGTGCCCTTAATGTAACAGAGTTTGAAGACATAGGGCCCAATTCTGCAAGGAACTGAGGACTTTTTAAGAAGTGCTGAGCACCCTTCTCCCCTTATTTAATTCTGTGAGGTTAGTCAGTGTATCTGAGACTTTCTGAGTGGATCCATTCAAACATATCATGAGGCTTTTTCAAAATAAAATCAACATCTCTTAGTTTGGAGAGGCAGACACATCACAGCGTGCCTGAACACAAGGCCCATAGGCTGGGCAGAGGCTATGATTCTGGTGAAATACCTGGGACTTTGAGATAAGGAGTAAATTACAAGAGCAGTGAGAGGAATTGACAAAATCCATTTGATCTTCCTACTCTGATGTATTTTTCCTGCTGTTAGTTATGATTTTCAATGGATAGAACTGGCATTTGTACCAGTGAAAGAAAGATGGCTATAGACAGCAAACAGATATCAGGCGCTTCTGATATTTATCTGTTACTTAGCTCTTATAATTTAACCATCTGGTTACAAACTGGTTCTTTGTGGTCTTCTGCCAGAAAGAGGTATATTTATTTATGGAGTTGGTGGAGATGGGTAGCTATCTGTACCAGAACAAAGGGGCAAAAGTGCTAAACTTTGGAAAAGCATGAGTGGTGATTGAAAGAACATAATGAAAAATCGAGATTAGAGCACTGCAGTCTTTTAATGGGAATGCTTATCATGCAAAGTTTTACAAATATGGAAAATAGCTCATTAAATAACATATATTTGCAAATAATGTGCATATGACTGCAAACTTCAACTGCAGGTCAATACACCCTGCCCCAAGCAGTGGCAGGGGTAGAAAGTAGAGCTGCACAAAAGTTGTGGGGTGGGTGATGAAGCATGTTTGTGGAGGAGGTAGGTGCAGCTGGGTTTATGGATGTCTGAGTGCAAGATGAGGTAGCTGAGGACTATGGGGGGGTGAAACAGGTTTGTGGCTCTGTCTTTAGGAGGAAGCTAGAGGAATGAAATCTAGGGGAAGAAGCTGGGGACAGCTGATTTTGTGGCAGTGTTCCAGAGGAAGATGGGGGCAGCTGAACCTGTGGATGAGTGCTGGGTTAGGAAGCACAGAGCCAGTACGGGGCCTGCTTCGCCTTCTGTCCCCATCACCTCCATTTGCTGCCCCTGCTTCTTCCCCACGCAGGTTCAACAAGGGAAGCAGTGAGACAGAGGCTACTCGACCGCCTGCTCAACCATTGTGATATTGAAGGTCTTGAACCGATGCCTGAGAGTCCCCAAAGAGCTGCCACATCCTGGCCTCCACCCAATGGCTACTGAAACTGGGTGTGCAGAGAAGCGACTAGGGCTATAGTCCCAGCCAAGCACCACCCACGCGGGAGCTCTGATTGGAGGATCGCCCGGCTCTATCGATTGGTTCAATGACACTATTTGATCCAGGAGGAGGAACAGGAAGTTTGTCTGAGCAACAATGCAGCTGTTGTGGCTGCATTGGATCCTGCTTGTGCCTGCCTCCTGCACCCTGCCCTGTTCCTGCCTTTGCTCCTCTCCCACCATGCTTGATCCTTGCATCTCCTCCTGCCTGTACACCTTGCCTCCCATCCCCAGGGACTTCCAAGCAGGAGGCTCCTGGGAGAAGCTCCAAGGCAGAGAGCAGGAGCAGCGCACGGCAGTGGGGGGGAGGGAAACCTGAACTGCCTGGCACTTGACAGCCTGCTGAGTGGCTGCCGCACAGGGAACTTAGGGGAGCTGATGGGTGGGCTGCTGCCCACCCTGGTTCCAAGCCCCCCCAGCTTGCTCCAACGGGCTGCTCTTCCTGCAAGCAGTGGCCAAAGCAGGCGGCTGCCAAACAACGTCATAAGGGAGCATTGCACAACTTTAAACAAGCATGTTCTCTACTAGATCAGTGACGTCTAACAACTCACTGCAGGGAGGGATAGCTCAGTGGTTTGAGTGTTGGCCTGCTAAACCCAGGGTTGTGAGTTCAATCCTTGAGGGGGCCATTTAGGGATCAGGGCAATAATTGGGGATTGGTCCTGCTTTGAGCAGGGGTTTGGACTAGATGATCTCCTGAGGTCCCTTCCAACCCTGAGATTCTATGATTCTATGATAACAACATTAACAGGGATGATGTTAAGTGAGGAGTTACTGTACTCCTCAGTCACATGCCCCCGATTATTAGCTGCCAGGAATTGCCTTTCCTAGTTTTATGCTAATTGTACTTGACGTTAGTGATCTCTCTTTCTAAAAACAAGCCTACTGAATCACTGCCATTTATACATCTTATTAAAAGACACCACTGTGCTAGGCATTTTATAAACCAGCAGTAAGAAATGGCCACTGTCCTGACTTTACAGTTTATAAATCCTGCTGTGACTATGCTACTGGGACTGTTTCTTGCAGGGCCAGCCTTAGTGAAAATGGTGCCCTGGGCAAACTTGTATTTTGGTGCTCCCCCCCTCCCCTTCATCCCTGGCTCCAACAGGCTCCCTGGGCTCTACCTGCCCCCATCACCTCTGGGCCATTACCTATACTTCATATGGAATGTCCACAGGGAAGTCCATTCAGTGTAGATGGGCGTCTCCCATGGTCCCCTGTGAGTTATAAGTTCTTTGATGAGTCACTTACTTTAACTCATCCCTTCAAGATGTGCTGGCTAACTATCTTGTGGGCGTTACCCCAGGAGCAAACATTTGAAATACAGGTAGAGAGCCAATACTCATAACTTCAAATACAAAAATGATACATGCATACAAATAGCTTGAACATATTCAGCAAATCATAACCTTTTCATAGACATCTTACATGCCACATTTTGTACAAGATTAGTAGCAAATATATAACAGTGGTTGCAACAATGATCTACATGGTCATGTTTTAATCAGATAACGTCACAATGAGTAACGACTACAACTAGCAAATTCCTAGGCCACTGTCAGCAGAAGCGCAGAAGCAAGAGTGGCATGGTATATGGTGTATTGCCACACACACTTCTGTGCTGCTGCAGTGGCTTGTGGTGCCTGGCGCTTGGCCTGCAGCTCATGGCAGGCTTTGCGCTGTCATATGGGAGCTGCATCTTGCCAGAGCCCACGGCCCTCCTGCAGCCCCTAGCCACTCCTGGCTCACTACGAGCATTTTGACAGGAAGTACCAAGCACTGCAGTAATAACAACAATAACAATAATGTGTGTGTGTGTGTGTATGACTGTGTGTTGGGGGATTGTGTAACAGAGTGTGTGTGGGAGAGTGTGAGACTCTATGTGTGTGTGAGACAATCTGTGTTGGGGGACTGTGAGGGGCAGAGTGTATGTGGGTGTGAGAGCCAATCTGTGTGTGAGAGAAACAGCGTGTGTGTGTGAGACTGTGTGTTGGGGGACTGTGTGAGAGACAGTGTGTGTGTTGGGGAGTGTGAGACTGTGTGTGTGAGAGAGACAATCTGTAGGGGGACTGTGAGAGATAGAGTGTGTGGGGGTGTGTTAGGGAAGTTTGAGCCTGTGTGTGTGTGTGTGTGTGTGTGTGTTAGGGAAGTTTGAGAGACAGTGAGCGCACTGTCACTTTAAGTCCTGCTCCCGCTCCACTCATGTGAAAGTTTTGCTCCTCCTGGCCCCAGCCTGGTGGTGTGTCCCCCCCCCCCCCCCCAGAGACTGCACCGTGCAGGGCTGTGGGCAGGGAGGGACTCGGCTCCGCTCCGGGCAGCAAGTAGTGGGCTGCACCACCCGTGACTGGCCACGGCCACGCCGCTCTGGGCTCCCCACGGCTGGGGCAGAGCTGGAGCCCTTGGCTGGCCAGCTGAGGAGCGAGTGAAGGAGGGGCCAGGGGCTTGGGGTTGGGGAGAAGCCCGCCGGCCCAGCGCAGGGGAGGGACCGGAGAACAGAGGAGTCTGGCCACAGCCAGCCAGGGGAAGCCCGAGCCCCTTGTGGCGCCCTCTGGCTACTGCGCCCTGGCCATGGGCCCCGTTTGCTCGGCCCTAAGGCCGGCCCTGGGTGTGCACATGGGGGTCAGGGGCCACAGGGTGCTTCTGAAACTGTCACAAGAGAACCTAACACCCTAAATTGGCCCTGCCCTGCCCTCAGGGCCTGTGCAGCACCCACAGCACTTGGGAATGGAGACTTAAACACTGGGCCAGATCCTCAGCTGGTGTAAGATAGCATGGCTCTCAAGGAACTATGACAATTTACCACAGATGAGGATCTGCCCACCTGTTAGAAACTCCTCTGCGTACCCAAAGGGGACACAAACCTTTTGTCATCATCCCAAATGCCACTTTTATATGAATTCAATTTTAATTGTATTCAAATAAAGTCAGAAATTCTTATCATTTTTTCCAAATGTTCCAGATTATTCTTTGCTACTGATAAGTGTTTAATATTATAAAAAGGACATATTAGCCAAATCCTTTTATTAGAGAGCCAAACCCTGAGGCCTTTGTTCCATTTTTACTAGGGCAAACTCCACCAGAAGTTTCATCTGGTGAAGGACCTTGGGATTTCTATGATGTTCACTACAGAAATTCTACAGATGTTTAAAAACCAAGTTCAGTTAGCTAGCTTGAAGAGTTGAAGGGTCTTCTTAGTTCAACTTCATGATCTTTGCCTTGAAAAAATCATGTTAACTTTGTTCAGGGACTTCCTAGAAAATCAATATTGTATTAATGTTCAGCTAATGATAAACATTCATCAAAGTTGAACTGGCCTTGCCTTATGGGGAATGATGTGCCATAGCCCTGGTGAAGTCTGTAGGTGTTTGGTTAGCAGAGGACAAGATCTGGCATAAAGGACCCGATCCAAAGCCTACCGAGATCACTAAAATGACACCCATTGGCTTCAGTGGGCTTTGGCTCAGAACCTAAATCTCCAAACACACTGAATGGAGTCTACTCATAGAATGTGCTCCCCTGGGCATAGTCCTGCACCGGGGTGCTGGAACTAAGGGTGCTGGGGGTGTACCAGCACTCCCTGGCTTGATGTGGTTTCCACCATATCCAGGGTTTACAGTTTGGTTCAATGACTCTCAGCATCCCCCACTATACAAATTGTTCCAGCATCCCTGCCTGCAGCTGTTTGCACACTGGGTACAGGATATCTTATGTAGGTCCCCATTCCCACCTGGATAAGTGCCCTCCGGAATGCTGTTGACAGTGCTAGTGGCTCAGAGGGTGACATTCGACACAGGGCTAAAGTAGAGTGTAGGCCAGGAGACAAGTGTTCAGTTCCCCACTCTTTCTTGGATTCTGTATGTGACTTTGGGCAAGTCACTTACTCTCTCTGTGCCTTAGTTCCCCAGCTGTAATAGGGGGATACTTCCCTCCTTCGCAGCGGGGACTGGAAGGATATATTCATATAAGAAAGTAAGATAATCAGATATATAGCTGCTCCCTCACTGTACTATGTACCTAGACAGATAACTTTTTTCCAGGCATTATTCTTCACATATTTGCACCATTTTGTACTGCTCTTACAACATGGCCTTAATTGCTAAGGATTTTTTTTTTTTTTTTAAACTAAGACCTGTGCTTAATGGCAGCATTTAAGGTTAGCTGTTAGGTTTTCACAGTACATGATGGATGGCACATTGTTATGAGAAAGCCCAGAGATGTCCCCAGTAGAAGGCCATAAAATTGCTAAAGGATAATGAGAGAAAACAATATGCTGACATAATTAAAATTGGGAGGGCCAAGTTTTCATGTGCGATACAAGGCACCAAGTCATAGATGCATGCCTACAATTAGAACTGCTTAGGTTTTTCCTGTAAAAAAATTCAAACAAATTTTCATTTGAAATTTTCCTTTTCTTTGAAAATTTTATTTTGAATTGGAATTTTCATTTGGATTCAGTTTTCAAAAACCAAAACTGTTTTGACAATTTTTTCCTTCCCCCTGCCTTTTCCCAAACAATGAAATAGAATGACTGATGTCTAATTTAGTTTTGCTTTTTGAGGGGATTGGAGATGGGAGTTTCCCACTTACTTTTTTTCATACTAAACCCTTCAAAATGTTTCCAGCTTTGGAAAAGTTGAGTGATAAAATTTCATTTTTATCAATAACTTTTCCTAAGTTAAAAGAAAAGGAGTACTTGAGGCACCTTAGAGACTAACAAATTTATTAGAGCATAAGCTTTCGTGAGCTACAGCTCACTTCATCGGATGCATGCAGTGGAAAATACAGTAGGGGGATTTTATATACACAGAGAACATGAAAAAATGGGCGTTACCATACACACTGTAACAAAGTGATCAGGTAAGGTCAGCTATTACCAGCAGGAGGGGCGGGGGAAACCCCCAAAAACCTTTTGTAGTGATAATCAAGGTGGGCCATTTCCAGCAGACAAGAATGTGTGAGGAACAGTGGGGCGGGTGGAGGGGGGGGGGAAAAAACCCATGGGGAAATAGTTTTACTTTGTGTAATGACCCATCCGCTTCCAGTCTTTATTCAAGCCTAATGTAATGGTGTCCAGTTTGCAAATTAATTCCAATTCAGCAGTCTCTCGTTGGAGTCTGTTTTTGAAGTTTTTTTGTTGTAATATTGCCACTTTTAGGTCTGTAATCGAGTGACTAGAGAGATTGAAGTGTTCTCCGACTGGTTTTTGAATGTTATAATTCTTGACATCTGATTTGTGTATATTTATCTTTTACGTAGAGACTGTCCAGTTTGGCCAATGTACATGGCAGAGGGGCATTGCTGGCACATGATGGCATATATCACATTGGTAGATGTGCAGGTGAATGAGCCTCCGATAGCATGGCTGATGTTATTAGGCCCTGTGATGGTGTCCCATGAATAGATATGTGGGCACAGTTGGCAATGGGCTTTGTTGCAAGGATAGGTTCCTGGGTTAGTGTTTTTGGTGTGTGGTTACTGGTGAGTATTTGCTTCAGGTTGGGGAGCTGTCTGTAAGCAAGGACTGGCCTGTCTCCCAAGATCTGTGAGAGTGATGGGTCATCCTTCAGGATAGGTTGTAGATCCCTGATGATGCGTTGGAGAGGTTTTAGTTGGGGGCTGAAGGTGATGGCTAGTGGCATTCTGTTATTTTCTTTGTTGGGCCTGTCCTGTAGTAGGTGACTTCTGGCTACTCTTCTGGTTCTGTCATTCTGTTACTTCACTTCAGCAGGTGGGTATTGTAGTTGTAAGAATGCTTGATAGAGATCTTGTAGGTGTTTGTCTCTGTCTGAGAGGTTGGAGCAAATGTGGTTGTATCGTAGAGCTTGGCTGTAGACAATGGATGGTGCGGTGTGGTCTGGATGAAAGCTGGAGGCATGTAGGTAAGTATAGCGGTCAGTAGGTTTCCAGTATAGGGTGGTGTTTATGTGACCATCGCTTATTAGCACTGTAGTGCCCAGGAAGTGGATCTCTTGTTTGGACTGGTCCAGGCTGAGGTTGATGGTGGGATGGAAATTGTTGAAATCATGGTGGAACTTCTCAAGGGCTTCTTTTCCATGGGTCCAGATGATGAAGATGTCATCAATGTAGGGCAAGTAGAGTAGGGACATTAGGGGACGAGAGCTGAGGAAGCGTTGTTCTAAGTCAGCCATAAAAATGTTGGCAAACTGTGGGGCCATGCGGGTACCCATAGCAGTGCCGCTGATTTGAAGGTATACATTGTCCCCAAATGTGAAATAGTTATCGGTGAGGACAAAATCACAAAGTTCAGCCACCAGGTTAGCCGTGACATTATTGGGGATACTGTTCCTGATGGCTTGTAGTCCATCTTTGTGTGGAATGTTGGTGTAGAAGGTTTCTACATCCATAGTGGCCAGGATGGTGTTTTCAGGAAGATCACCGGTGGACTGCAGTTTACTCAGGAAGTCAGCGGTGTCTTGAAGATAGCTAAGAGTGCTGGTAGCATAGGGCCTGAGGAGGGAGTCTACATAGCCAGACAATCCTGCTGTCAAGGTGCCAATGCCTGGGATGATGGGGCATCCAGGATTTCCAGGTTTATGGATCTTGAGTAGCAGATAGAATACCCCTGCTCAGGGTTCTAGGGGTGTGTCTGTGCGGATTTGCGCTTGTGCTTTTTCAGGGAGTTTCTTGAGCAGATGGTGTAGTTTCTTTTGGTAAATTTTGGAAAGTTAGAGTGGAAATAGGAAATAAAGTAATAGGGGGAAAAACTGAAGAAGAAGGGAAAAAATCATGGACATTTATTTTATTGCACTCGGTGGGGAAGTGGGAGGAGGAGGAAACAAACATTTCAAATATTTTTTGGTTTCCAAAATTAAAACAAAAATTTCAAATTCAAAATTTCCCATTGAAAAATTGAATAGTTTAGTCAAATAACATTTTCCTATAGGAAAAAACTGGGTTTGATAAAACCCCATTTTTGTGTGGGAAAAAAAACCTCACCAGCTTTACCTACAAGTAAAGACACAATGCAAAGGTGAAGGTAGTGCTCTCTTTTCAGCAATGGGGCCAAACTGAGCCAAATTTTGCCATATCTGGATGAATCTGTTTCACAGCTTTCATAACTCCGTGTTGAGTGAGGTTCATCTGTTTCCAAACTTTTAGTAGTTCAATAGGAACATTGAAAGGTGGATAAGGAATTGGTTAAAGGGGAGACTACAACGGGTCCTACTGAAAGGTGAACTGTCAGGCTGGAGGGAGGTTTCCAGTGGAGTTCCTCAAGGATCGGTTTTGGGACCAATCTTATTTAATCTTTTTATTACTGACCTCGGCACAAAAAGTGGGAGTGTGCTAATAAAGTTTGCGGATGATACAAAGCTGGGAGGTATTGCCAATTTAGAGAAGGACAGGGATATCCTACAGGAGGATCTGGATGACCTTGTAAACTGGAGTAATAGTAATAGGATGAAATTTAATAGTGATAAGTGTAAGGTCATGCATTTAGGGATTAATAACAAGAATTTTGGTTATAAGCTGGGGACGCATCAATTAGAAGTAACGGAGGAGGAGAAGGACCTTGGAGTATTGGTTGATCATAGGATGACTATGAGCCGCCAATGGGATGTGGCCGTGAAAAAAGCTAATGCGGTCTTGGGATGCATCAGGAGAGGTATTTCCAGTAGGGATAAGGAGGTTTTAGTACCCTTATACAAGGCACTGGTGAGACCTCACCTGGAATACTGTGTGCAGTTCTGGTCTCCCATGTTTAAGAAGGATGAATTCAAACTGGAACAGGTACAGAGAAGGGCTACTAGAATGATCCGAGGAATGGAAAACTTGTCTTATGAAAGGAGACTCAAGGACCTTGGCTTGTTTAGCCTAACAAAAAGAAGGTTGAGGGGAGATATGATTGCTCTCTATAAATATATCAGAGGGATAAATACCGGAGAGGGAGAGGAATTATTTAAGCTCAGTACCAATGTGGACACAAGAACAAATGGATATAAATTGGCCACCAGGAAATTTAGACTAGAAATTAGACGAAGGTTTCTAACCATCAGAGGAGTGAAGTTTTGGAACAGCCTTCCAAGGGAAGCAGTGGGGGCAAATGATCTATCTGGCTTTAAGATTAAACTCGATAAGTTTATGGAGGAGATGGTATGATGGGATAACATGGTTTTGGTAATTAAATATTCATGGTAAATAGACCCAATGGCCTGTGATAGGATATTAAATGGGGTGGGATCTGAGTTACCCAGGAAAGAATTTTCTGTAGTATCTGGCTGATGAATCTTGCCCATATGCTTAGGGTTTAGCTGATCTCCATATTTGGGGTCGGGAAGGAATTTTCCTCCAGGGCAGATTGGAAGAGGCCCTGGAGGTTTTTCGCCTTCCTCTGTAGCATGGGGCATGGGTCACTTGCTGGAGGATTCTCTGCTCCTTGAAGTCTTTAAACCACGATTTGAGGACTTCAATAGCACAGACATAGGTGAGAGGTTTTTTGCAGGAGTGGTGGGTGAAATTCTGTGGCCTGCGTTGTGCAGGAGGTCAGACTAGATGATCATAATGGTCCCTTCTGACCTAAATATCTATGAATCTATGAACTTCCACCAGAGTTTATCTTTAATCACCAGGTAAGTTAATGAATGTGAGATGACCCGTGCAAAGTCCATGTAGATGCAGAATATTGGTCATCCCGTCCCCTAAACTCAAATGTCCTAGACAAAAATGCACTTAGAACTTTGAACTATGGTAAACTAGCTGAAAGCAGAACCTGTGAAACCTTTCCTTTTGGTTTTATAATATTACTTTTGGAAACCAGGCAAGAAAGAAAGAACATACTGTATGGTTTCAGAGTAACAGCCATGTTAGTCTGTATTTGCAAAAAGAAAAGGAGTACTTGTCTCTAAGGTGCCACAAGTACTCCTTTTCTTTTTGCGAATATACTGTATGTAAATTAATGAATAATAATCCTCAGCTGGAAGGAGGAATTGGACCAGTGTGGACCTGTTATTAATTTCCCAGGTTCACTCAACAGCTCAATAATTGCATTTTGAGTTTCTTCTTTCTCAAGTTGCCAAAACACGAGCTTTCCTGTTTTATTGCCTAGTCCTTTGTTCTTGCTTTAAGACATTTTAATGTTTTTTTCTGCCTTTTCAAGCGACATCGACTATATTTGTGTCTACTATTATTTAAAGTAATGATCATTTTTCTCTCCAGCATATATATATAAATTGGTGAAGAGAACACAATAAACTGATGAAGTTTACAATCTGTTTCTCCTCCTTTTTATATATGATTTTTATGTGACTATCTTATAATGTGACTGCTTAGAATTGATTTAAGTGGCTCCCAGTAAACTTGTAGTGACCCTACAACATTACCTTTTGTCTTGTCACACTTTAATTTTCCCTTTTATTATATGTGCACTTTGACTGTATTAATCTCTGTGGGTCTTATTCATAAAAATAAATAAATTCAAATAAAATTTTGAAAGGCATTTAAAAAAAAGCTGAAGGCTTTCTAAGGTCAGGACAGGGGTCATTCAATAAAAAAGAATTATATCCATTCTAAATATGCAAACCCCAAGTTCAAAAATCCCCATACTCTGCCCTAAGAAGGTGAAATCCCAGAATAAGATGCATCTCTTATGAGTCTGATTCAAAGGCCATTAAAGTCAATGGAAAGAGTCTCAATGACTTCAGTGGGCTTTTGCATCAAGTCCTAAATGACTAAATATTGCATGTGAAACAAGAAAAGGGTTAGAAAAGTTTAAAGAAACACATTGGCCCCAAAGAGATTCTAATGCAAGGTAACAAATCAGATCACTATTATAAAGTATTTCATGTATGCAGTGTTCTTGTAGCTGTGTTGGTCCCAGAATATTAGAGACACAAGGTAGGTGAAGTGATATATTTTATTGGCCCAACTTCTGTTGGTGAGAGAGACAAGCTTCTGAGAGCTCTTCTTCAGGTCCCAGACCTCAAGAGCTCTGTGTAAGCTTGATAGCTTGTCTCTCTCACGAACAGAAATTGGGCCAATTAAAAATATTATCTCCCCAACACTGTCTCTAAAGTATTTCAGTAACTTTACCAGACACTAAAGGGCATCTGGCAATGCAATAAATTTGCTGCTGCTTTGTGTCAGAGAACAGATGTTCAACTCCACCTACTGTTCTACAAGTTACATAGTAGTGTGTAAAAATTATTCAAGGTTTTAAAAAATACCTCAGAACAAACATCAGACAAATTGTCTGACAAAGGATAAAAATGTATTCTTAACTGAACTTTGCTCATCTGTACATCTCTAAAAATGTACTCTTCCAGGCTAATTATCTTCCAACTCAAATTGACATTTGGCTCTCATCGTGATCTACAAAGTAACCTGGATATTCTATGATGGGAAACATATGATGCATGCATGTGACCAAAACACTTTTATAGTGTTTGAGAACAGAATAAAAACCAGAAGAGATTCTAAGATTTTTTAAAAAAAACTTGTTAAATTGAAGAATTTTAAGCCTGAAATGATACAAATGAAGCCAGAACTATATTTCAGGACTGTATCGAGGACTATAGTTCCATTTTAGAGCTTGCAGAAAGACAGTGTCCTTTTTTCTCCTTGATATGCTTGGAGAAATCTTAGCAATTTAAACGGAAGTTATGTGCCCATGCCAAGAGAAGTATGAATTCCATATCAATCTGTGGAAAGATTCTGCCAAAAAGTAGTTAAATAATTCCCCCAAAGCAGTCAGTGCCACTAAATGGTCATATACTATTTACTCACATTTCATTCATGTCATGTAAAAGCACTGCATTTGTCAATGTTTGATGTGAAGAGAAAAAAGAACACCATACCTCATGCAGAGCTTTTCTTGCACCGCAGTTTATGCCTCCAATAAAGACCATGTTGGGCATCACTGGTCTGGGATACTCAAACACAAAGTCATATCTCATCAGCCAAATGGATGTAGAACTCAGAAGGTCCAACAGTGTCACATCTCTTTGCAGAACCTCAGAGGCGAAGCTTAGACCTTGTGCATAGAAACTATTGCAATATAAGAATTCTACAGAGTCAACTAAAACATTTTTCAATCGTTGGGAAAATGTCATGTAGTCTGAGTTCATTGTAAAAATTCTTGGGACATAAGAAAGAGGATCTGGACATTGATTCGCTTTGTAATGTAAATTGCATGGTAATGCTCGCATGAAGAACACACATGGGAGTGAAAAATAATTAGCAACTAGTGCTCCACAAAGAGAAATGGGATCTGTGAGGAGAGCATCAAAGTCACTTTGTTTCAGATATTGCATCAGTTCCTTGTGGTTAAATAAACTCTTACAATTACTAAATATCAGACTGAAAATTGCTACTGAAGAGTTATGTATTGATAGAACATTAAATGGAAATGGTTGTCCCTTTAGGTGAGCATCAACATATGTCTGTAAGTTTACATCCATATCTTCCTTTGTATAAGATACTGGATATGTTTTCATGGTATAGTTCCCTGTTATTCTCAGCTGCCAATTTACTTGAGGTACAACAACCACCACTTCATGTCCTCTCTGACTGAGGTTTTCCACTACCTGACGCATGCTGAGCCAGTGGCTTCCATCCATGGGCACAACCACCAGCTTCCCACCTTCTGAAAAGCCAGCAATCATCAGGAGAAGCATCCATGCAGCAAACTGATAGCGAAGGAGAAGGGCAGTCAACATCTTTCTGTTGGAACTCAAAACCCAAATAAACCTTCCTTCAAGAGAAAACAAATTTCAGGAGCAAACACAAAGATTTATAACTGTTGGCTTCTGCTGCATTCTCCATGTGATCTAGTGAATGATTATTAGATCTAGTTTGTTTCCAGATAATGATGGTCAGAGGAATTTTTAAAGCTGTTAGAGGGAGGGCCAAAATGATCTTATGAATGATCACAGAAGTTCACCCTTGAAAAGATTTCTCGTATTTGCATCAATGTGCCCAGGGTGGTGTTTACAGATAGATACTGAGATCAGTGGAATTCAGCCAGGGAGGAATTTGGCCCCTAGTGTTTAAGGCAGTGGTTCTCAGACATTTTACAATAAACACCCACTTTCAGTAACGCAAACCATTTCAGGACCCACCTTCAAGTGTGCTAAAGACACTATTCATACATGGCCAGTACTAATGAAATGTACAATTATAATAGATTTTGCTTTGAATCATTTCAAGAGATGAATTAACATGTTGCTAGCTTATGCAGTTCTGGAAAGACTGATCCAAACTGAAATTAGAGTGACCTGAGAATCACCACCGCAGGGGGACAGGGTCTGGAGGTAGGCATTTCAAGGGCAGGGATGGGGTACCAACTACCAAGTGAAGCTCCCAGCCCGTTCCCCTTGAAACCACATTTCCATAGCCTGTATAAGCAAAGCCCTCAGAACAGCCAATAGCTGCTGCCGTCTCCTCATGAGCAGCTCTATGCTGGGCTGGGCACCATAGGGAGATGGGAGCAAAGGAGGAGAGAGTCTCTCTACCCTCAGTACTGCTAGCACCATTGCAACCTGCTGGATCTCATGAGGAATCACTGCAGCCATGATGGATGCATGAGGGAGATGGTTGTCATAGCTGCAGCAAGCTGACAGAAAATCTAATGGAAAATCCCAGGCAGCCATTTGCATTTTTAAGATTGTAAATAAGATGAGACTTTCAGGCCCCACTTAGACACTCTGCAGGACCTGAACTTAATGCCTGCTGGGTGAAAATTAAGTTCTGGTAGACTGTCAGTCAGCATAGTTCACGCAGCCAGAAACCCAGATAATTTCCCCAAGGCAATAAGAAGAGGTTCTATAAATACATTGTGAACAAGAGAAAGACAAAGGAAAGCTTAGATCTTCTACTTAGCAGGGAAGGAGAGATAATAACTGATGACATCAAGAAGGTCGAGTTATTTAATGCCTATTTTGCTTCAATCTTCACAAAAAGGTTAATTGTGACCAGATGCTTAACATAATTAATATTAACAAGGGGGAACAAACACAAGCCAGAATAAGGAGAGAACTGGTTAAAAATATCTAGATAAGTCAAATGTATTTATGTTAGCAGGGCCTGATAAAATTCACCCTTGAGTCATTTAGGGACTAGCTGAAGCTATCCCAGAACTATTAGGATTATCTGCAGGAACTCATGGGGGACAGTTGAGATTCTGCAGGACTGGAGAAGGGCAGACATGGTACCTATCTTTAAAACAGGGAACAAAGAGGACCTGGGAAATTACAGACCAGTCAGCCTTACTTTGATACCTAGAAAGATACTGGAAGAAATTATTAAACAATCAGTTTGTAAGCACCTGAAGGATAATAGGGTGATACGTAATAGCCAACATGGAATTGTCAAGAACAAATCATGCAAAACAAACTAATTTCCTTCTTTGACAGGATTACTGGCCTAGTGGATGGGGGGAAGCTGTAGATGTAATATATCTTGACTTTAGTGAGGCTTTTGACACAGCCCCTATGACAGTCTCATAAGGAAACAAACGTGATCTAAATTAAATTACTACAAGGTAAGTGCAGAACTAGTTGAAAAAACATACTCAAAGAGTAATTATCAATGGTTTGCTGTCAAACTTGGACAGTGTATCTAACAGTGTCCTGTAAGGGTCTGTTCTGGGTTTGGTATTATTCAATATTTTCTTTAATGACTTGAATAATGGAGTAAAGAGTATGCTTATAAAATTTGCAGATGACACCAAGCTGGGAGAGGTTGCAACAATTTTGGGGAACAGGATTAGAATTCAAAACACCTTGACAAATTGGAGAATTGGCCTTTAATCAACAAAATGAAATTTAATAAAGTCAAATGCAAAGTACTACACTTCGGAAGGCTAAATCAAACGCACACATACAAAATGGAAAATAAGTGGTTAGTCAGTAATACTGCTGAAAAAGATCTAGGGGTCATAGTGGATTTCAAACTAAATATGAACCAACAATGTGATACAGTTGTGAAAAAGACTAATATTCTAGGGCAGGGGTGGGCAAACTACGGCCTGTGGGCCAGATCTAGCCCACCAGCCATTTTAAGCCGGCCCCCAAGCTCCCGCTGGGGAGCGGGGTCTGGGGCTTGCCCCTCTCCGGCACTCCAGCCGGGGAGCAGGGTCGGGGGCTGCTCCACGCGGCTCCCGGAAGCAGTGGCATGGCCTCCCTTCAGCTCCTACGCACTCCAATGGCCCCCTCCAGCGCTCCAACGAGAACTGCAGTGGACGGGGCAGCATGCAGAGTCGCCTGGTCATGCCTCTGCACAGGAGCTGGAAAAGGAACATGCCGCTGCTTCCGGGAGCAGCTTGAGGTAAGCGCCACCCAGAGCCTGCACCCCTGAGCCTCTCTCCATGCTCCAACCTCCTGCCCTGATCCTCCTCCCACCCCCCAAACTCCTTGATCACAGCCCAGAGCACCCTCCAGCACCCCAAACTCCTCATCCCCAACCCCACCCCAGAGCCTGCACCCGGAGCCCTCACCCCTTTTCCCCCCTCCCGAACTCCAGCCCAGAGCCCCCTTCTGCAGCCTGAACTCCTCATTTTGGGCCCCACCCCAGAGCCCGCACCCCCAACCAGAACCCTCACTCCCTCTCGCACCTCAGCCCCAATTTTGTGAGCATTCATGGCCTGTCATACTATTTGTATTCCCAGATGTGGCCCTCCGGCCAAAAGGTTTATCCACCCCTGTTCTAGGGTATATTAACACAGCTGTTGTATGTAAGACATGAGAGGTAATTGTCCCAATGTACTTGGCGCTGGCGAGGTCTCTGCTGGAGAATTGTGTCTAGTTTTGGGCACCACACTTTAAGAAAGATGTGGACAAACTGGAGAAAGTCCAGAGGTGAACAGGAAAAATTATGAAAAATTAAAAAAGCAGATAAATGTGAAAGGTTAAGAAAATTTGGTATTTTAGTCCTGAGAAAGGAAGACTGAGGGAGGACCGGATAACAATCTTCAAATATGGTAAGGGCTGTTATAAAGAGGATGGTGATCAATTATTCTCCATGCCCATTAATGGTAGGACAAGAAGTAATGGATTTAATCTGCAGGTAGATTTAGGTTAAATATTAGAAAAAGCTTTGTATCTATACAGATAATTAAACTCTGAAATAGGCTTCCAAGGGAGGTTGTGGAATCCCTGTCATTGGAGGTTTTTAAGAACACACTGGACAAACACCTGTCAGGGATGGTCTAGGTTGTGCCTCTGCATGGGAGAATGGATTAGATGATTTCTCGGGGTTCTTTCCAGCCCTACATTTCTATGAACTTTTGGGCAGTCCGGTCAGAAAATGGAATTTGTTTCTGTGGAAAATTTACACTTTTCTATGAAAAAAAATCTAAAACTCAAGTATTTTGGCCCAGAACAGAAGTATTCCAATTAGGCACTGAGTACTCAGACTCTCTAGTCAGACTACATCTCCCATAATGCATCAGGGTTCCCTCTTGGAGAGGAGAAGCGAGTGCATCGTGAGAGATGTAGTCTGGCTGAAGAGCCCTACCCATAGAGGAAAATGGGGACATGACGAAACTCAACTACAACTCCCATTAGGCACAATGGCTGCAAAGCCAACTTGTCATATTTTGCATTTTGGATGAAATATTTCTCTTTCTGAGCACTTGGTTTTCTGACAAAATCAAAATTTTCCATGGAAAGTAGACACCACAAATCTCATTTAGCCAAATGCCAATTTTTCCATCAACAAAAAAGTTTGAATAGAAAATTTTCACCTATTCTTATGCATGGGGTTGCTTTCTTCCCTTATTACCCTGCCAAACTGTGTTTGTGATGGTATATTCACGGAAGATCTTGCCAGCTATCCTATAGCACCCAAGTTACTGGAAACATGGCTGGGAATTGCAGATGCTGCCATATGGCCCCATGCACACTGGGACATCCTCATTCCCTATGGTGACCACAGTTCCAATGTATTGGATTAGTCCTGCTTTAGTGATATTTCCTGTCATCCTTCTTAGTTCTAGGTGTAACCCTTCTGCCAGGTGGAGCCAGCAGCGACAATGGCCGGGTTCAGTGTCTAAGGGTTCCTTTTCAAGAATACAACACAGAACTGGCTCAGGCCCCCACCCCCCAGTGACCTGGGACAATTACACACCACCCCCTGGGCACCTCTAAGAGGCAATACTTCCCCTCGCGCAACCTCTGAGTGTAATAAAAAGAGGGAAGTAACACAGCATTAATTTGGGAAAACACCGCAACTAGGGTTCATAAACATAAACCATGAGCAAAAGACCCACCCCCAAGTAAGTTGGGCAGTGTCCTTTTCCCCTAAGGTTCTTAAATCCAGCAACCCAAAAGTCCCTTTTGCATGCCCATCCCTTCTCAGTACCCCACTCACAGTTGCTGTCCTTGGCCAGCGCAGCCCCAGAGTTCAGAGGTTCATCAGCACAGTTCACCTCCCACTCTGTGTGGAAGAGGGGGATAAGGAGGCACCTTATATGCTCCGCTGCTTGGGCACTCGCTCATCACCCCAATGGCTGATTGCCACGCCCTGCCTCTCCGCAAGGCTCTGCTCTGGCCCTCTCCACCAGTTGCCCTGCTAGCCCCCCCCCTTAACATAGCTCTCAGTGATTTCAGCTGTTAAGGGTAGGAGCCTTACTACTAGGGCCCATAAGGCAGTTTCTTGCAATAGAGACACTATCTCAAAGTAAGTCTAACATTTTAACCTAGGTATCAGTGATTTCAGCTCTAGACCCATAAAATAAAATTCCCCATTAAGTCTAAACTAGCTCTTTTATTATACTATAAACAGATAACACTTCAAAGAAAACCTACACCACCAGATACTGCTGCTCATCCCCACCTTCTCTTAACTCACTGTGCTCTGGAACCCATGTCCCCTGCCGAGCGAGTGCCATTCAGTTGAGGGTGAGTTCCTTCATCAGGGTATGCCAGGTACAGTTCTGCTACCCTTGGTTCACACAACAAGGATAACAACCCTTTACTACTCCTGCCCCAATAACAAGGAGACTGGGGATCCAACATCAGCCACAAGTGATCATTTGGGGAAGGAATCCCATCATGCTAAGCACCTAGGCAGGGTGGGTGTGTCTATGCAAACAAGATCAGCTCCTGAAGTGTTTTCCACAGCTCACCACTAGATGTCAGAGGAGAGCTCATTCAGACTGCTTACATCTGGAAGTTTCACTTGAACCCTGCGATGTCTAGTCATCTCTTCCCCTTGGGCAGTGCTGAGTAGAGGAGTCCAGAGACAACAGTTCCTGCAACAGAGGTGGAACAGCTTTGGGACCTGGCAGATTTTCAGCAGGCAAAGGAATAGAGTGGCTACTTTAAGGGTAGGGTAGGACATGCAGGGGCCAAGGGGTGGGTGGAGAAGCTGGGAGACCAGGGGCCCACTGTGCTAGCAGGAGAGGTACAAATAGGTAGGGGCAGCATGGTTGATAGGAAGAGTAAGCATGATTTTAAGGGAAGGAGAATTGTTTCACTGTGAGGTATTGTTTAAAGCAGGGGTGGCCAACCTGTGGCTCCGGAGTCAAATGCGGCTCTTCATAAATTAATATGTGGCTCCTTGTATAGGCATCGACTCCGGGCCTGGAGCTACAGGCGTCAACTTTCCAGTGTGCTGGGGGATGCTCACTGCTCAACCCCTGGCTCTGCCACAGGCATTGCCCCCACTCCACCCCTTCCCAGCCCCTCCCCTGAACTTGCAGTGCCCTCGCTCCTCCCCCTCCCATCCCAGAGCCTCCTGCATGTCGCGAAACAGCTGATTGGGAGGTGCGGGAAGGGAGGGCGAGGTGCTGATTGGCAGGGCTGCCGGTGGGTGGGAGGCGCTGGGAGCGGGGTGGGGGAGCTGCTGATGTATTACTGTGGCTCTTTGGCAATGTACACCATTAAATTCTGGCTCCTTCTCAAGCTCAGGTTGGCCATCCCCGGTTTAAGGGGATGGAGTCTAATAATGGGAGCAGCATTGCTTGAGGGGAGGTGTTTTCATGTTGGGAGGAGAGTGGGTTTGGCAGCAGACAATCTTTTTTGCCTCAGCTGATCATCGTAAAAAATAACACAGGCTCACCAAACTTCTTATCTAGTTATAGCTCATTGATATCTCATGTATTGGCTGCAGTTGAAGATTTTTTAAAAAGGTTAATAGTAATTTTTGCTGTTATCCTTCGTAATTGAAATTTGTCCTTCAGTGGAGGTTGACAAATAATTTTTTTTCTACAGAGACTTCCATATGCCTGTCTTGTCCTATTGTTCCCAATCAAATGGGGCTGAAAGTGTCCTTAACTAAACCCTCTTTGAGAATGGGCACTGCCTCCCGTTGCTCCTAAGAGGAGGCTTGCTTTTTTAAATTATCTGCCGTTAAATGGTGCAGTGCTCCATTAATGATCTCCAATTTATTTCACTTCCTCAATAGTAAATTAGTCTCTGGGAAGGATGAGGTAATTTTAGATAGGTTTTCCCTAATCCCTTTAGCAATGAGAGTGTCTTGCATATCACAGTCCTGTAATAGGGCCTTCTGCTGGCTCAGTTGCAGCGAGCCTGGGTAAGGGAGACTGATCCAATGCAATATAATTTTAAAGAGGCCACTGGACCATTTTCAAGGCACAGGCTCAGAGTTTCTGCCACAGACGCTTGAAGGCTTGCAGGAATAACATCCCCATCCACACTCAAAAAGGTATGAAAGTGACAGAGGGAGAGCCCCATTTTGGTTCAACAAAAGTATTTTCCATGCACTGTGGATTGTTTTGGAATAGCCCTTGCTAGTAAATCGAAGATTCTACACTGCAAACTCCTTCCGCATTATAACCTCTTTGGAGCAGGGACCACCTTTATTCCTGCATTTTGTACAGCACAGAGCACACACATTGTCAGCAATTGAATATTGCCAACCCCATGCACTGAAAAATTACAAGACAGGCATCCCAAAATCATGAGATTGGATTAAAAAACATGATTTAAAAATAAATAAACATTGGGTCTTTTTATTTGCCTTCTGGTATATTTACTTCTCGCTTTCAAGTTCTGCCTCCAACCTCCAGTGCTAGAAAACTCTCCCAGTGGCTTTTTTGGGATTGTGGGGGGATGGGGAGATGAGATTCTACTGCAACCTCCTGACTTCAGGAGCTGAGTCATTAAGAAAATCACTAAATATCACAAGACTCACGATAACACTGCAGGACTTGGCAACACTTGTGTTTGATACATACTAGTTTCAACAACTGGGAGAGGCAGACCCAGAGCCTGTGAGAATTTGTTTAGGGAATGTTTGGTAAGGGCTTTGTGTGTGGTGTGTGCAGATAGCATGTGCCTGCCCTCCACTATGATGAGAAGAACAGGAGTACTTGTGGCACCTTAGAGACTAACAAATGTATTTGAGCATAAGCTTTCGTGAGCTACAGCCCACTTCATCGGATGCATGCAGTGGAAAATATAGTAGGATGATATTATATACACAGAGAACATGAAACGATGGGTGTTACCACGCACACTATAATGAGAGTGACCAGTTAAGGTGAAGGAGTACTTGTGGCACCTTAGAGACTAACCAATTTATTTGAGCATAAGCTTTCGTGAGCTACAGCTCACTTCATCGGATGCATACTGTGGAAAATACAGAAGATGTTTTTATACACACAGACCATGAAAAAATGGGTGTTTATCAGTACAAAAGGTTTTCTCTCCCCCCACCCCACTCTCCTGCTGGTAATAGCTTATCTAAAGTGATCACTCTCCTTACAATGTGTATGATAATCAAGATGGGCCATTTCCAGCACAAATCCAGGTTTTCTCCCCCTGTGGGGAGTGGGGTGGGGGGAGAGAAAACCTTTTGTAGTGATAAACACCCATTTTTTCACGGTCTGTGTGTATAAAAACATCTTCTGTATTTTCCACAGTATGCATCCGATGAAGTGAGCTGTAGCTCACGAAAGCTCATGCTCAAATAAATTGGTTAGTCTCTAAGGTGCCACAAGTACTCCTTTTCTTTTTGCGAGTACAGACTAACACGGCTGTTACTATGAAACCAGTTAAGGTGAGCTATTACCAGCAGGAGAGAAAAAAACCCTTTTGTAGGGATAATCAAGATGGGCCATTTCCAGCAGTTGACAAGAATGTGTGAGGAACAGTGTGTGTGTGTGTGTGTGTGTGTGTGTGGGGGGGATTAAACATTGTCAACCAAGTGTTCCTTGATGAACCACTTAATTTGAACAAAAAGAAAAGGAGTACAAGTCAGCTGTAGGTCACGAAAGCTTATGCTCAAATAAATTTGTTAGTCTCTAAGGTACCACAAGTGCTCCTGTTCTTTTTGCGGATACAGACGAACACGGCTGCAACTCTGAAACCTGCGATGAGAAGGGATGGGTGGCATTTTATGAGTCTTTATACCACATTTTCTGAAATTTTCTCCCCATTAGATTAAGTCTCACAGAGAAGCCACCTTTTGCCAGAGAGACTACATCTCCCAGCAGGTATTGCGGTAACTACTCCCAGGCAACTATACCTCCCAGCGGGCTTTGCGGCAACCACTCCGAGTCAACTACACCCCCCAGAGGGCCTTGCGTCCGCCGCTTCCGGTCATATGCCTCTACAGAGGGTGCTGCGGGACCACTCGCCGGTTTCCCTAGCGGAGGCCGCTGACTCCAGCTGGCGCGTGGCCTGTGGGACTTGTAGTTCGGGCTGCGGGAGGCGGCGGTGCGGGTGCCGAGGGAAAGACTCCAACTCCCATCGCGCCCCGCGGGAGCCGGCTGACAACGGAGCCAAAGCAACCATGGCGGCGGCGAGCAGGCCGCGGTGCTGGTGTCGGCGCAAGCGTGGCTCCGCGTCCCGGCTGTGAGCGGTGAGCGGGCCGGGGACTGCCCTTCGGACCTCCCTGCCGTGTGGGGACCTCCCACGCTCGGGCGGGGAAGCCGCAGCTCAGGGTGGGGGAGGGGCTGAGACGCATCCCCGTCACGTCGCGGCGGGGGGCGGCTGTGGGGCGCTGAGGCGCCGGGACCCCGCCGGGCCGCTCCGCTGGCTCCTCCGCGGCGCGGGGACGAGACCCCTCAGCGGGGCGTTTGCGTCCTACCGTCGCGGCGCGGGGACTGGGGCGGGGCTGGGGAGGGTTTTGCGGGGAAAGGTGGATGTCCCCGCGCGCGCCCGCCGTGGAGAGGCGCGGCAGGGAGCGAAGCGCTGCGCGAGACCTCCCTGGCCTCAGCGCCTGAGGGCGGTTGGCTTTGCCGCGTGCGGGGCGGTTGGTGTTCTAAGGGGCGCCCGGCGAGGATCTCCTCCGCCTCCCCGGCCATTCGCCCACTGTGGTCGGGCCTCCCTCCCCCTGCCGCCGTGAAGGAACGCCTCGCCGCGGGGGGAAGTGCTTGTTCAAACCCGTGGTTGTAACAAAACCAGAAATGGGATTCTGCCACGCCTCATTCCTCTGGCGTGGCGCTGGCGAAGCCCACCCTTTCAAGCGCCACTCCGCTCCTGCGGCCAAGTAACGACCTTGGTGTTGGTTGATCCTGTTTGTTGTTTGGTTACAAGCAGCGATGAGCTGCCCAAATCTTAACAACTGGTTCCCTATGAAAAGTTCTGTTGTAAGGGATGTGCCTCAGTATGTATTTTTTGTGCCAACAGGGTTTCCATACGTCCGTATTTTCCCGGGAGGAATTTTTAAAATTAAAAAATTCCTCCCGGACGGTGATTTAAGAACCAAAAAGCCTGACCTGTCCGGGAAAATACGTGTGTGTGTTAACCCTGCCTAAAGTTCTTTTTTAAAAAGATGGGCCTGAACTAGAAATGGGCTCTGTTTCACATATGTGGGTCCCCGCCACTCCCTGGGGGTGTGCTAGGTGACCAGATGTCCCAATTTTATAAGTAAAAAGAAAAAAGAAAAGGAGTACTTGTGGCACCTTAGAGACTAACCAGTTTATTTGAGCATGAGCTTTCGTGAGCTACAGCTCACTTCATCGGATGCATAGCATATTGTGGAAACTGCAGAGGACATTATATACACACAGAGACCATGAAACAAAACTTCCTCCCACCCCACTGTCCTGCTCGTAACAGCTTATCTAAAGTGATCATCAAGGGAGGGCCATTTCCAGCACAAATCCAGGTTTTCTCACCCTTCCCCCCGCCCCCCCCCACAGACACACATACAAACTTTGTCCTTACCCATAACTATTTTACATTTGGGGACAATGTATACCTTCAGATCAGCGGCACTGCTATGGGTACCCGCATGGCCCCACAGTATGCCAACATTTTTATGGCTGATTTAGAACAACGCTTCCTCAGCTCTCGTCCCCTAACGCCCCTACTTTACTTGCGCTATATTGATGACATCTTCATCATCTGGACCCATGGAAAAGAAGCCCTTGAGGAATTCCACCATGATTTCAACAATTTCCATCCCACCATCAACCTCAGCCTGGTCCAGTCCACACAAGAGATCCACTTCCTGGACACTACAGTGCTAATAAACGATGGTCACATCAACACCACCCTATACCGGAAACCTACTGACCGCTATTCCTACCTACATGCCTCCAGCTTTCACCCTGACCACACCACACGATCCATCGTCTACAGCCAAGCTCTGCGATACAACCGCATTTGCTCCAACCCCTCAGACAGAGACAAACACCTACAAGATCTCTATCAAGCATTCTTACAACTACAATACCCACCTGCGGAAGTGAAGAAACAGATTGATAGAGCCAGAAGAGTTCCCAGAAGTCACCTACTACAGGACAGGCCTAACAAAGAAAATAACAGAACGCCACTAGCCGTCACCTTCAGCCCCCAACTAAAACCCCTCCAACGCATTATTAAGGATCTACAACCTATCCTGAAGGATGACTCAACACTCTCACAAATCTTGGGTGAAAGGCCAGTCCTTGCCTACAGACAGCCCCCCAACCTGAAGCGAATACTCACCAACAACCACATACCACACAACAGAACCACTAACCCAGGAACCTATCCTTGCAACAAAGCCCGTTGCCAACTGTGCCCACATATCTATTCAGGGAACACCATCACAGGGCCTAACAACATCAGCCACACTATCAGAGGCTCGTTCACCTGCACATCCACCAATGTGATATATGCCATCATGTGCCAGCAATGCCCCTCTGTCATGTACATTGGTCAAACTGGACAGTCTCTACGTAAAAGAATAAATGGACACAAATCAGATGTCAAGAATTAGAACATTCAAAAACCAGTCGGAGAACACTTCAATCTCTCTGGTCACGCAATCACAGACATGAGGGTCGCTATCTTAAAGCAAAAAAACTTCAAATCCAGACTCCAGGGAGAAACTGCTGAATTGGAATTCATTTGCAAATTGGATACTATTAATTTGGGCTTGAATAGAGACTGGGAGTGGCTAAGTCATTATGCAAGGTAGCCTAACCCCCCCCACCCCCCAAGACGTTCTAGTTAAACTTGGATTATTGCTGTGCACATTGTAAGATGAGCTATTGCCAGCAGGAGAGTGAGTTTGTGTGTGTGGTTTTTGGAGGGGGGTGTGTGTGTGTGTGTGGGGGGGTGGCGGTGGTGAGAGAACCTGGATTAGTGCTGGAAATGACCCACCTTGATTATCATGCGCATTATAAAGAGAGGTTTCAAAGAGGGATAGGCTATTACCAGCAGGAGAGTGAGTTTGTATGTGTGTCTGTGGGGGGGGGCGGGGGGAAGGGTGAGAAAACCTGGATTTGTGCTGGAAATGGCCCTCCCTTGATGATCACTTTAGATAAGCTGTTACGAGCAGGACAGTGGGGTGGGAGGAAGTTTTGTTTCATGGTCTCTGTGTGTATATAATGTCTTCTGCAGTTTCCACAATATGCTATGCATCCGATGAAGTGAGCTGTAGCTCACGAAAGCTCATGCTCAAATAAACTGGTTAGTCTCTAAGGTGCCACAAGTACTCCTTTTCTTTTTTCTTTTTACGAATACAGACTAACACGGCTGTTACTCTGAAACCAATTTTATAAGGACAGTCCCGATTTTGGGGTCTTTTTCTTATATAGGCTCCTATTACTCCCCACCCCCTGTCCTGATTTTTCACACTTGTTGTCTGGTCACCCTAGGGTGTGCACATGTGTGGGTCCCAGCTGCTCCCTGTCTTCCCCCCCCCCATTGAAGCAGGTGTGCAGGGTAACTGCCTTGGGAACTGCAGGGCACCAGTGGACGTGGGGCAGGGCTGTCTGCGGGCAGGGCAGGGGGTATGGAGCTGGCTGGAGACAGGAGGGTGCGGGGTTGGCTGGAGGCAAGGGGGCGTGGGGCTGGCTGGAGAGAGCGCAGGGGCTGACTGGAGGTAGCGGCTGGCTGCAGGCAGGGCAGGGGGATGCAGGGTTGGCTGGAGACGGGCTGGCTGAGGGCAGGGCAGGGGGTGCAGCAGGGGCTGGTGCAAGCAGGGCAGGGGGTGTGGCAGGGGCTGCTGCGGGCAGGGGGTGCGGGGGTGGCTGGAGACGGGCTGGCTGTGGGCAGGGCAGGGGGTGCAGCACGGGCTGGTGTGGGCAGGGGGTGGCTGGAGATGGGCTGGTGCGGCAAGGCAGGAGGTGGCTGGAGACAGGGGCTGGCTGCAGGCAGGGCAGGGGGTGCGGCAGGGGCTGGCTGCAGGCAGGGGGTGCAGGAGTGGCTGGAGACAGGGGCTGGCTGCGGGCAGGGTGGTGGGTACTCACGGGGAGAGCAGCAGGACACAGCCCAGGCCCAGCAGAGCAGCCGGGGACCCACCAGGCAGCAGTGGGAGCCCCAGGGCCAGGGGAGCAGCAGCAGCAACAGGGCTTGTGCTGAGGGCCAGGCGGCAGCTCCTGTAGCGCAGCGCCCCCGGCAGCCGGAGGAGGAATTACATCGCTTCCCGGCCGGAGCCCATCGAAGCTTCAGCGCCCCCTGCAGGGAAGCGGGTTAACAACCGGTTCTAAAAACTGCTTCAAAATTTAGCAACCGGTTCGCGTGAACCGGTGCAAACCGGCTCCAGCTCACCACTGGTTACAAGTCTGTGCATGTTTTGGAAGAAGTGCCCTGTTTTTACCAAAATCAAAATAGGGTGATTTTTATTCCAAAAGAAGTGTCCACCTACAGACTTGAAACTAAATCGCAAAGGTATCAATAAAAGCTGATATTTTGGTGCAAGTTTGTGTATAGACAAGGCTTTGGTCACTAAGATTGGAATAAAATTATGAAACGTCCAGGAACTGAAATCTGTGGACATTAAAAAGTACAAAAACCATAACAACTTTTAAATTATCTTGATTTATAGCTAAAAGTTGATATCTTTGTGATTTATAGTAGATGACTAGATAGAATGGATGCATCAGTGATTTCAGTGTTGACATAGTTAGGCCAAGGCTGAGAACTTCTGAAAACACTATGCTCAAGATTCAATTAGCATCTACTGCATAACCAATTAATATTGCAGTTTTTGTGCTAAATGGTGATTTTTGTTGGATTTCTGAAGGACTATAGTGTGGTTTCACAATGTTTGGAGATTTATTTGAAGAGGACTTTTCCTTTGTGTCAAATAATCAATGTGGAAAAGGGAAGAAACCAAAGTCCAAAGATACCGAGCCTCCCGCTCCAAGGGAGTTCACCAAATTAAGTGGTATCAAAAATCAGGGCGGGACCTGCTACCTCAATTCCCTTCTCCAGACTTTGCATTTCACGCCAGAATTTAGAGGTATGGTATCTTAAATTTTAACTTTCTAAAGTAACTTTAAAATTAACCATGTTTATTACAGTAGTGCCTAAGGGCCAACCAAGAGTGGGGCCCCATTGTGCTGGCCACTGTACAAACACAGAGAAGAAGACAGTCCTTGCCCCCAAACAGCTGTCAAGCTAAATAGACCAGACAGACCCAGGGTGGAGGGAGGAGTAGAACACACCAGCAGAGTGAAAGATGTGATGGCAGTAAACACTGTGTTCCACGCTTTTCCCCCCCTTCTTTGGGGTGGGGGTTCATTAAGGATACGCTGAAAAAAAGAAAAGGGAAGGACAGGAGAGAAGAGGGGCAAGTATGGAGTGAAGCTGAGGTGGAGACACTGTGGAGGGAGAGGAGGGTTGGAGTAAATAACCAAGAGAACAGAGAAAGTCCAGTCAAATCTGTAGAAAGCTCTCTGAATGTCCAAAAGAGCAAAAGTCCCTGCTTTTGCCTCTACCAGCAACATGTCATGTTAACACTATTTTACTAGAAATTCTGCATTGACAGTAGTCAGTTATTTATAAAACATTACCAATGGAAAGCCAATTTCAAAAGCACTTTAGTACTGTTCACTCCAGATAAGCTGTAGCAGCCAAGATGAAAACAAAGAGCAGGTGGTCCATAAAGTTAATATCTCTCTCCTCTGCAAAAAGGCATATAGCATGTCTCGATATTTTATGTATAATTCACATAATAGAGAGACAAATGTGCTTATAACTTCTTTAAAATAGGGTGCCGTTTCACTTTGGCTATTGCCGCCCATTCACTTTTCATGTAACCATTAACTTATGAAGAAGCAGTGTTTCAAGACAACTAACCATTTGTATGTTTCTCAATATTGATATTTAATTTGGGCGAGGTGAAAATAAATTGGTACAAAAAAGTGCAAATGTCATTCAGGAATAAACTTCTTAAGGTATTTAAGGACTTCCTGGGATGTTTTTGATTGCTAACTGTACAGCATGTTAACTTTTCATACAAATAAACTAAAATATGATGCATATGAATGTAAAGCTTCTTTATTCTAAAGTCATGTTTCCTTTTCCATTACAGAAGCACTGTTTTCCCTAGGCCCTGAAGAACTTGGTTCTCTGGAAGATATCAATAAACCTGATGTAAAGGTGTTAAAATCTACTCTTATTATCCTCTGCTGTAGGTTGATTCAGAAAAGTGAGGGGTTGAATCAAGAGGGAATACAATTTCTGACCATACTGGGAATATAAATTGCTGGTGAAGTGAGTTTTCTTTGTAAATCAAAGCTACAATAGCTGTCCTAGCTATGATTTAATTAAATCTCCTAAAGCCATGTTCTTTTGGGGTTTTTTTGAGGTACTAAAATGGGAAAAATACAAAAGAAAGTTACTTGTTTATAATATGATAAAATCATTAACCTAAATTTAATCTTCTTTCTGTATATTAGTTTACCACCATTGAAATAATGAATTTGAATTTCTCAAGAGATACTTAACTGAGAAGGATGAACAATTATGTAGATTTTGGAAAGATGTATCCATATTTATAGAATTGTGAAGTAGGCCAAGTTATAATTAGAAGATAAGTGCTACTGGGTTGACGGTGGCTTATTCTCACTTCTGTGCTAAATCCTTATTCATTTTATTTAAAGTACTGGTTTTGAAGTTGCTTCCTGAAACTTTTTTTTTTTAAACATTTAGGTTCGAATAATTCCATTACAGTTACAACGATTATTTGCTCAGCTTTTGCTCTTAGATCAGCAAGCTGCATCTACAACAGACCTCACTGAGAGCTTTGGATGGAACAGCAATGAGGTACAGTATGGTATCTGTAAGGACCCAGCTTTTAAGAGTTTCTTCCAAAAGAGAGAGAGAGGATGACTCTTGGACACTTGAAATATTTTGATATGTGAGAAAGTTTCTTAGAATTTTTCAAGCTGGGGAAATATATTTTTAATTTGGTAAATATTCTTTTTTTCTCTGTATCCCCACTGACAGCACATACTGACTGTTTCCTGTGGAGAACAAGAAAATGGGTCTCTGCAGATATAAAATATATTTTTAAAATATTTTTGTAGTTTTTCATTTTTTGCAGGATACTGTTTGCCTGATGACTTAAGGCTCCAAGTCCTTTAAATAATTAGGCATATACTTTATGAAAGGGAATAGTGCCACTGAGTTCAGTGGGAGTAGAGTATATGACCTGGACTATGTTATGCATGCTTGTAGCAGAAATAATGGAAGTAAATTAAGACTGGAAAGAAGTAGGGGAAAAAACAAACTTTTAAGTCAGCACAGTATTTCTCTCTTGGTAGTAGGCATCTCTCACATTGTATCTTGCTTCTTTTTAAGGCCTTTGTTATGTCTCCAATGTAACTTTTGATTATTGCTTTTAGAAAATGCTTTAGTCATCATAATATAAAAAGCAGTAGACTGCACTAATAAACCCTTTCTTAAAAATGTGTCCTATGTTGTCTTGCAGGAGATGAGACAACATGATGTACAGGAGTTAAATCGAATTCTGTTCAGTGCTTTGGAAACTTCCCTTGTGGGGACTTCTGGCCATGACCTTATTAATCGGTTGTACCATGGGACTGTTGTTAACCAGATTGTTTGTAAGGAGTGCAAGAATGTCAGTGAGAGACAGGTAAATTCCTAGGCATGTTCCAGGATAGCTTTGTGTGTGTTTAATAGCATAGCTTGTTGGGAACTTGTTAAGCAGGTTACCGTTTATTGAAGATGTTAAATTTTCTGTATGTGTAAATGCTTGCTTAACCTCACAAAGTATTCCAAGCTAATTAAATATTTTGACCATTCTAATAATCAATTTATTGGAACCGTGCAGCTTTTATGGGTTAGGACTCTGTAGACTTCTAAACACATGGAAAATACTCAAGGTGTATTTGTTCATACTGAGCCTTGACTGGTATTTTCTAAGCCCCTCCTAAGGTGAGGGCATGAGTCATCAGAAGAAAACAGTAGCACTATGGCAGTTTCTATCTGAGTTACCGTGTGTCGCATACGGTAGATATGGTTAGAGATGTAAGTAATGATGTTACTACAGTGAAACTCCATTTTTCATTCACAGTTTACAATCTATTTTTACTTTTTCTAATCTGATATGTTTTTTACAACTAGGATTTCTTACGAAGCTAAATTATGACAGAGGAATTAAACAGTTTTTAAAAAAAAATCCTAAAAAATACTAGTATTGCTGAAATAAAGTGATGAGAGAGATTCCCTTAATCCAGAAGCATGACTTGCGTTAATGTGTTTCTTTATATGTAGCAAATCTGCTATTGTGCCTGCATGCAAATGTGCTGTAGTATACCAAATATCAAAATCTGGCCTTGTTTACACAACTTATTGGCTCTGGTTCTCTGCTGTACTATTGTATAGGAGGATTTTTTAGATCTAACGGTGGCAGTGAAGGATGTATCTGGCTTGGAGGAGGCCCTGTGGAACATGTATGTGGAAGAAGAATATTTTGAAAATGATAACTTGTACCGATGTGGAGCATGCAACAAATTGGTTGAAGCAGCAAAGGTAATGGGTTACCTGGTCCATAGCATCCAGTTTGACAGCAGTTCAGGCATTTGGATAAGATTGGCATTGGTACTTTACATTAGGGAGGGCTTTGGCATTCTTTGCCAAATTGATTAATATATAAACTCTTAGCAGTCACCTTAAGCAGAGAACATGTGAAAAGACCTCTCATTCCACCCCACCCCCCAGTATGAGAATGGTAAAAGAAAATTTTTTAAATATTTTATGTCTTGTGTTAACATGTACATTATTGCAGTTTCTTACTAGGTCCTGGATGGATGGGGTAAGGTTTGGGTGGTATGAAATATCAATTCATCATCCAGTAATAATTTTCCAGTAATTTACAGCACCACTGCAACACATAATAGTTTAGCCTGAGTTAGTATCCAAGTGTTCATTCAGGCTTAGCAAATTGTAAGATTTTTCTGAATGAGTCTGTCAGTGTAGAAGAGCAGATCTCTTCACTTACATCAAAATAATCCCCATTGTGGCTGGAGGCAAGAGGGGCCAGGACAAGCTGCGGCTAAACAACTTGGAGTAGATCATAAGACCACAACTGGCTGGTGCAAACAATTTTGTTAAAAGTAGATTATGAACGAATCTTACTTTCTAGCTAAGACTGATGGCTCTGGGCAGGGTTTGACAAATCCTCTCCTCAAAAGCTACTAAAATTTCCCTGGCAAATGGGAGTGTTTCCTAGCACTTTTTACAGAATTAGATTAAACCAGTTGTTAAATGTCTGTGCCTGCTGTACATTAGCACTTCCACTCTTGCTGGTGGTGGATCTGCACCAATGCAGAAATATACGTCCAAGTTTTCTCTGTGTAGACGTACCTTCTGAACCATGAAGCTGCTTTTTGACCAATACTCTGATCTTGGAGCTGGAGTAGACTCTGCTCTTTTCATGCTTCTTCTGGTCCTGTCTGCACCTCCATGTGGGTAAAACAGAAGTAAATGCATTGGCTGAACCTCTTTGAGCCTCCAACATTTCTGCCCTTTGAAGTGGGGGAATTCTGCGTCATTGCACAGTGCAGAATTTTGCAGAAATTAATGTGCGCGCAGAGTTTCCTTTTCCCTTCCCACAGAAATGGGCTGCAAAGATGCTGACTGCCACTAGGGGCCGCTGGACCTGTCAGAGCCTAGTTCACATCTAGAAGACAAGGCTGGCGGGAGGGGGAGGGAACTGGAGGGTTCTCAGCAGCTGCAGTTCCCAGCACACCCTAAAGGGCGGAGGTGGTGGTACACAGGAGACTCTATGCAAGCCCAGGACCCAGCATCAGGCTGTTTCTCCCTCTGGATCCCTGGGCTCTAGGAGGTGTGAGTGTCTGGGCCGGCGTGGGGAGGCAGAGAAGCAGGAACTGGGTTGTCATAAGGGTTTCTTTAACTCTCTACTCCTGGGGGAATTTTTGTGTGTGTCTGTATTATTAAGAATATGCTTACTGACAGGTATTTTGAAATAATTACCAAAATTGAAACTGGCATGATTATGTAGTGCTATTTTGTCAAATAAAATTTGCAGAATTTCAAAATATTTATGCAGAATTTTTTATTTATTGGCACAGAATTCCCCCAGGAGTAGGAAATGCACTGACCAGCAAAAGGGAAAACAATCTCAAGTTTCCCTGTGTTGAGCAGGCAGGTTAACTACTATAAAAACTGACTTGCTACCCTTATAGGGCGAGAGCCATACGTGTTTAATGCATCTTGTACGCTATATGAAAGCTTCTTTTAACTTTTAAAACAAAGAACATATGAAATGGGTTAATTTTGTATTTGAAATATATGTAATATATATCAGTAGATGTGGTTTGCAAAATACGTCTAACTTACAAGTTAAGTATGTATTGAATTTGTTAACAGATATCGTTGTGTTCAGATACTAAAAATATAAAGTGCATATTGCAGATGGTGTATATGTACAATGGAAAATATTGACCTAGATTCATATCTGCATTAATATATTTAGGAATAGTTTCAAATATTTTCTGTATGGGAAAGCCGCTTTTTTTTTTTTTTTTGGCGCAACGAAAGTACACCTCTACCCCGATATAACACGAATTTGGATATAACGCGGTAAGCAGTGCTCTGGGGGGTGGGTCTGTGTGTTCCAGCGGATCAGTGTGTCAGCATGTCTGGCTCTGACACGCTGCTCTGAGTGGCATGTTAAGGATGCCGGGCTGGGGCCGAGGGGTTGGATAAGGGGCAGAGGGTCTCGGGGGGTGGTCAGGGAGCAGGGGGGGTTGGATGGTTCAGAGGTTCTGGGGCGGGGCGGTCAGGGGATGGGGAACGGGGGCGTTGGATAGGGCATGGGAGTCCCAGGGGGCCTGTCAGGGGGTAGGGGTGTGGATAAAAAAGGGAAGGAGGAGGATCCTGGGAACTACAGGCCAGTCAGCCTCACCTCAGTCCCTGGAAAAATCATGGAGCAGGTCCTCAAGGAATCAATTCTGAAGCACTTAGAGGAGAGGAAAGTGATTAGGAACAGTCAGCATGGATTCACCAAGGGCAAGTCATGCCTGACTAATCTAATTGCCTTCTATGACGAGATAACTGGCTCTGTGGATGAGGGTGGACGTGTTGTTCCTTGACTTTAGCAAAGCTTTTGACACGGTCTCCCACAGTATTCTTACCAGCAAGTTAAAGAAGTATGGGCTGGATGAATGGACTATAAGGTGGATAGAAAGTTGGCTAGATCGTCGGGCTCAACGGGTAGTGATCAATGGCTCCATGTTTAGTTGGCAGCTGGTATCAAGTGGAGTGCCCTAAGGGTCGGTCCTGGGGCCAGTTTTGTTCAATAGCTTCATAAATGATATGGAGGATGGTATGGATTGCACCCTCAGCAAGTTTGCAGATGACACTAAACTGGGAGGAGAGGTAGATACGCTGGAGGGTAGGGATAGGATACAGAGGGCCCTAGACAAATTGGAGGATTGGGCCAAAAGAAATCTGATGAGGTTCAACAAGGACAAGTGCAGAGTCCTGCACTTAGGATGGAAGAATCCCATGCACCGCTACAGACTAGGGACCGAATGGCTCGGCAGCAGTGGACGAGAAGCTGGATATGAGTCAACAGTGTGCCCTTGTTGCCAAGAAGGCCAATGGCATTTTGGGATGTATATGTAGGGGCATTGCCAGCAGATCGAGGGACGTGATTGTTCCCCTCTATTCGACATTGGTGAGGCCTCATCTGGAGTACTGCGTCCAGTTTTGGGCCCCACACTACAAGAAGGATGTGGAAAAATTGGAGTGTGTCCAGTGGAGGGCAACAAAAATGATTTAGGGGACTGGAACACATGACTTATGAGAAGAGGCTGAGGGAACGGGGATTGTTTAGTCTACGGAAGAGAAGACTGAGGGGGGATTTGATAGCTGCTTTCAACTACCTGAAAGGGGGTTCCAAAGAGGATGGCTCTAGACTGTTCTCAGTGGTAGCTGATGACCGAACAAGGAGTAATGGTCTCAAGTTGCAGTGGGGGAGGTTTAGGTTGGATATGAGGAAAAACTTTTTCACTAGGAGGGTGGTGAAACACTGGAATGCGTTACCTAGGGAGGTGGTGGAATCTCCTTCCTTAGACGTCTTTAAGGTCAGGCTTGACAAAGCCCTGGCTGGGATGATTTAGTTGGGGATTGGTCCTGCTTTGAGCAGGGGGTTAGACTAGATGACCTCCTGAGGTCCCTTCCAACCCTGATACTGTATGCTTCTATGATAGTGGTCGGGGCATTTAGGGAACAGGGAGCAGTGGGGTTGGGTAGGGGCTGGGGTCCTGGGGGTGATTAAGGACGAGGGGGTCTCTGGAGGCGGCGGTCAGGGGACAATGAGCTGTGGGAGGGGTTGGATGGGTCGGGGGTTCTGAGGGGTCAGTCGGGGACGGGAAGTGACTATTAATAACCGAAATGCTCAAGGCCAAAAAAGTTCGATATAACGCAGTTTCAGCTATAACACGGAAGATTTTTTGGCTCCCGAGGACCGCGTTATATCAGCGTAGAGATGTAATTACGTTTTCACAGAAATTTAGAGGTCTCTGAGAGCTGCTCTGTAAGCAGCAAGTGCAAACCAGCAATCTTTTCCAAACATTAATACCAAAAATTATGGTGTCTTTATTTTTGTCAAATATGCTTAATTTGCAAATCAGTGCAACTCCACGTGTACAAGAGCTAGACAAGCGGAGAATCACTGCACTCTTGAATCTTCGAGTCAGATCATGGTTGGTGGCATTTTACAGGAACATCACCTGACTGTAAATGTCTGCGAAGGGCACAAGATGGGAAATAGCCAGTGGATCCATAGAATCATAGAATATCAGGGTTGGAAGGGACCTCAGGAGATCATCTTCTCCAACCCCCTGCTCAAAGCAGGACCAATCCTCAATTTTTGCCCCAGATCCCTAAATGGCCCTCTCAAGGATTGAACTCACAACCCTGGGATTAGCAGGCCAATGCTCAAACCACTGAGCTATCCTTCCCCCCCATGTAGCAGTGGATCAGTCACCCATGACCCTGAATCCCCACTGCCCAGCATACTGTGCAGGGGAGCCCTTAAAGGACTCTCCTGCGCTGTCCAGGAGGTGTGCTTCCCCAGCTCAAGCTCCTTAAATCATTCCTCACACCCTGTGCGGTTAATTGTACCCCCAATTCCTGCATGCACTTCTTCCTCTGTGGGGAAGAGGGCAGGATTATTCACCTCTAAAAGACTGTAAACTGCTTTCATTCATCTCAGCGGACTGTAAACTCTTTAGGCTGTCTGTGTGGTCTGTCCTTCAAAACTGGTATGTCTGAACTCCCTGAAGGAGTCAGAGATTTTTTTCTGATGGGCCTCATAACCTGTCAGAGGAAAGGAGAAACATTCAGACTAGTGTAGTACTGGATGACCTGTCAAGGAGTGGATCTGAATAAAAGGTGGTATAACATCTACTACTTATTACTTGGGTCTCCCTTGAAAGTGTCAAAGAATTGACTAGTGATTGTGTTGGCACTTACTAGAACTAGTCACTATGTGTTCATCTGTCCTATGACAAGTAACCGTTTCACATAATATGTAATGTGGTGAAAAACATCTTTCGATGTGCTATTCAGAATTCTCCTTTACATAGTTTGCTTTCATTTTTACTTTCCACTGTCATTACCTTTGGGATCTTCTTTTTAATGGATGATATCCTCTTACAAAATCCATAATGGCTGATTGCTTTCTATTAAAACCGTCTGGGGAACTCTTCTCCTGACAGCCTGAGAGAGTTGTGTTTAGAATGGAGGACATTCTGCTTCTTTCCTGTAATAAACTCATACTTAAAACTTTTTTGTTCATTTTACAGTCTGCTAAACTACGTAAGTTGCCGCCCTTTCTTACTGTCTCGCTCCTGAGGTTTAACTTTGACTTTGAGAAGTGTGAACGATACAAGGAAACAAGCTGCTATACGTTCCCTATCCAGATTAACCTCAGGCCTTTTTGTGAGCAGGTTTGAACAATTTTGTCTTAATTTGTTCTCTGGCTGAATATGTGGGAAATTTATCTCCAGGATGAGCCATATTTCATTTTACCTTTTTGGTCAGGTCAGACTATTTACAGAAGAAACTGTATGGCTTTCCCTCTGTCTGCAATCCATCCTTCCAAAAGAGATCTCTTTTAATAGTGTTTGTGGTGCGAAAATGTGTAGTACTGACAAATGGGAAAAATCAGTAATAGCATAAAACTTAATTGAACATTCCCAGGCAAAAACCTCATTATCTGAAAGTTAGTTGTTGCATTACATTAATTTTTATGTTGGTGTTATCTAACAGCATTATATAGAAACTCAGTTGTATATTGCCACACCATGATAGTTTATGCACTCTTAGATATCTATACAGATGAATAGTCATATTAGACATTCATATAACCAAAACATAGTTATTAACGAAACAAAGCTTTTACGTAATTATCTTTAGTCCTTAAACTATGTAAATAATATAATTACTGTAGACACACTTTTTTAAAGTCTGCTTTCTTAAAATCTTAATCACCACGGTTTTGGTCTTTAAAGTTCTGCAAACTGGCAGTAGAGGAAGAATTTTTCAACATTCTTTGGTGGAGGAGCTTATTTGTTTTAATTTAATTTTTGTAAAGGTTAGGCTACATGTGAGTTTTTTTTTGTTAAGCTCCGCAACGTTTCAAGAGTTAACAAAGCCTTTTAGAGGGGTCAGTGAAATTAGACATCCCCCCCATCCCCCCCACCAGCATTTCTCAAGAAGTCACTTTTAACTTAGAACTCCTAAACTATTTACTTGTAACTTTCCAGAAAATTGCAACTATGACTTGGAGTAAGTGGTGTAAACTTGTTCTGATAAACATTTTTGTTTCCAAACAAAAGGATTTCAAGAGCATTCAATTGAAATATTCAACACAATATTAGCTAATGGAGCTGCTAACTATACTTCAATAAGTATTAATAGTAATTTCAGGGAGAGCCGAGTTGGCATGTTTCAGCAGTTGAATAAAACGTACTTTTATGTTGACCACTGTTACTGAAAATATTTTACTTCTAATGTAAAGATACATTTGAACCAAGCCAAAGATGCATTTAACTCTGGAATAATGGTGGATAACAGAGAACTGCATTGATTGATTGATTGATCCTTTTCCCCACTAAAACACCTGAAGTTTTGTCCACAGTGTAAAATCCTCCTTGTAGTTGTGTAAAAGACTTACAGGGTTTATTAATTTCCTCTTGTTTTAGACTCCGTTGGATGATTTGGAGTATATGTATGAGCTCTTCTCTGTTATTATACACAAAGGTGGCTGCTATGGAGGACACTACCATGTTTATATCAAAGATGTTGATGCATTAGGAAATTGGCAATTGAAAGTAAGTCTAGAACACTCATTTTGTATGGCTTTTCTCCTGCTTGTCGAAAACATTGTATTGTACTAACATTGACTGTACTAAATCATTAAGTACACTTTGTATCAACAAAAATAGTCTAATGAAGCATTTACTCAAGCTGTCCTTCATGGACTTTGTCATGCGCTCAGCTGATGTGAAGAGACCCTTTATTCAGTCAAGGAATGATTTCTTCTAATTGGAGACTGGAAACTGTATCAAACCTTGTGACTAGATTTGGTTGTCTATTCGCTATCCTGCTGAGTTAGGTCACAGCATATGATTTAGAGAGGGATTTAGGCTCCAAGGGGCCTATCAAGTTTACAAAGCTAAGCCTTTTAGAGGGGTCAGTGAGCTAAGCCTTTTAGAGGGGTCAGCTTCATCTGTGAGGCTGGCCAGCCCATATCAAAAATTGCCAGTGACCTCAGCATCTATAAAAGTCAGTGTCCTATACAGTATGAGGTTTGATAGTCCTCTTCAAAAATATTTTGTTACACTGTAAAAACTCATGGAATTTCCGTTCACTGAACCTTGTCTGCACTGGCAATCTTTGAATCTAACATTTGACATCTCATCTGACAGGCTGCATCATGAGGGTTGGGGAAGGGTGTGGAAATTAGGAGGGGCAGTAACTGAGTGATCAGGAGCCTTCTATAGACAACAGTAATAGGGCCAGCCTTGCATACCAAAGTGTTTTGCCACCCAGTGTGGAAATTGTATTTTGCTCCTCTGAGCATCCAAGTTAATTTAAAAAAAAGGAGGTGGGGGGAGTGGAGCAGCCAAGCAGTATGATGCCTGCCCCTATGCCTGCCCTAATTTTGAGTTTGAACTTAATTTTAACCTTTTGAATGATTCCTCTTAAGAGTTGTGACACACAGGCCCATTGGTGGGTCATCACTCTGTGTAACTCTTGTCAGGCCAGACAAATTCATGACACCTGCCACTTTGCTGTCATAGTATTTATCTATAAAGGATGTTGTAAAAAGAAAAGGAGTACTTGTGGCACCTTAGAGACTAACCAATTTATTTGAGCATAAGCTTTCGTGAGCTACAGCTCACTTCATCTGATACAACCTCTTCAATGACATTTTCTCCACCTTTAACGGCTACAGTTACACATGGGTACCCATAATTCTGAAAGAGAAAAGAATCTGTGCTAGAAAGCAAAAGGAAAATACAGGTCCCTGTTTGAAATAATAGTATTTACTAATCTTTATTTCCATAGCCTTGTAGTAAGGACCCCATCAATGATCTTTTTCAGGAGGAGGAAAGCAAACTGATGACTGAAGAGAAGGTTCAGAAAGATACTGAAAATATCAAAGAAATGGAGAATCCACTGACAATCCTGAAAGGGATTTTATCAGAGGTATGGTATGTAAACAGATCTTTACTGCTCCCTGTTAATTACTGATCTGGAGGGGGCGGGGGAAATACGCAGGGTGGGTAAGTGAAAAGAATTTAACTTGTCCTAGTAATTCAGCAAGGAGCATGAGACTGAAAGTGTGAAGTTGATTTTTAATATAAAAGTAGCCATCCACTGGATTTCTCTGAATACTTGTTTGGCCACTCCATTAGTAGCCTTAAGTAGTTTACCCAAGCTGTTGCAAAGGTTAGCAAAACCCATTAGTTTATTACCATTCCTATTTATTGCATACTTCTTGGTTGGTGTGTTTGAGGTTTTTCCCACCACTTCTTCATCTCAAAGTCTGTTAACTGTGTTCCTTTAGGAAGAATCTAAACAAATTCCTGTGGATCAGTTAGGGCAGAAACTATTGGAGAAAAAAGGAATGTCCTGGAACAAAAAATACAGGAAACAATATGGACCAATACGAAAGGTAAGAAAAACAGTAAAACTTTAACAGGTACATTTAGTTAAATTTTAGCTAAACCTATTACTAACAAATCACTTCACATTTTTCAGTGTAAGAAAAATTTTTAAACTTGTGTTCTTATAAAATTTCAAATGTTAAGAACAATAAGAGAAACAGTGGCTCTCCTTTCCCAGCAGGCAATCTGTAATGTAAGTCTAATATATGAATGAAAATGCATATAGCAATGTAGTTAGAAATGTCAGTACATATAGAAATATTAATGATGATTTAAAAAATACAGTACACTTGAATTAGCAACTCAGTAGTCATGACTGTAATGAGACTCTTATTCTGAATCCTACTAATTGGTAGTTTAGAACCCATCCAAAAAATTACCACTTGTAGTAAATTCTCAGGCTTGCCAGCTCAAGAATTGCATTGCAATAGTAAAGGAAACTGCTGCATTTGAATTTTGAGTTTGAACTTAATTTTAACCTTTTGAATGATTCCTCTTAAGAGTTGTGACACACAGGCCCATTGGTGGGTCATCACTCTGTGTAACTCTTGTCAGGCCAGACAAATTCATGACACCTGCCACTTTGCTGTCATAGTATTTATCTATAAAGGATGTTGTAAAAAGAAAAGGAGTACTTGTGGCACCTTAGAGACTAACCAATTTATTTGAGCATAAGCTTTCGTGAGCTACAGCTCACTTCATCGGATGCATACTGTGGAAAGTGTAGAAGATCTTTTTATATACTCCTTTTCTTTTTGCAAATACAGACTAACACGGCTGTTACTCTGAAAAGGATGTTGTGTGAGGTATCAAATGAAAGCTTATATTATGCTGGTCATAAGTATTGCCAGATATATGTATGCATGTTGTTTAAGAAGGCGTATGCATGTACTGAAAATATGTTTAGAATCTGTGTTCCAGACAGGGTTGATGATCCATCCATCTATCCATACCCTGTCACCCAATCCCAGCTTCTGGCAAACAGAGGTTAGGGACACCATTCCTGCCCATCCTGGCTAATAGGTCCATCAATGGCTATCTCCCTTTTGAACCCCCTTATAGTATTGGCCTTCACAACACCCTTTTGCAAGGAGTTCCAGAGGTTGACTGTGCGTTGCGTGAAAAAATACTTTCTTGTGTTTGTTTTAAACCTGTTATCTATTAATTTCATTTGGTGGCCCCTGGTTCTTGTATTATGAGAAGGAGTAAATAACACTTCCTTATTTACTTTGTCTATACACTCATGATTTTATAGACCTCTATCATATCCCCCCTTAGTCACCTCTTTTCCAAGCTGAAAAGTCCCAGTTTTATTAATTTCTCCTCATACAGAAACTGTTCTATACCCCTAATCATTTTTGTTGCCCTATTCTGAACCTTTTCCAATTCCAGTATATCTTTTTTGAGATGGTGTAACCACATCTGCATGCAATATTCAAGGTGTGGGCGTACCATGGATTTATATAGAGGCAATATGACATTTTCTGTCTTATTATCTATCCCTTTCTTGATGATTCCCAACATTCTGTTCGCTTTTTTGACTGCCATTGCACATTGAGTGAGTGATTTCAGAGAACTAGCTACAATGACTCCAAGATCTTTCTTGAGTGGTAACAGCTAATTTAGACCCCATCATTGTATATGTATAGTTAGGATTATGTTTTCCAATGTGCATTACTTTGCATTTATCAACATTAAATTTCATCTGCCATTTTGTTGCCCAGTCACCCAGTTTTGTGAGAGCCTTTGTAGCTCTTTGCAGACTGCCTGGGACCTAACTATCTTGAGTAGTTTTGTATCATCTGCAAATTTTGCCACCTCACTGTTTACCCCTTTTTCAGATAGTTCATGAATATGTTAAATAGGACTGGGCCCAGTACAGATCCCAGGGGGACACCACTGTTTACCTGTCTTCATTCTGAAAACTGACTATTTATTCCTACCCTTTGGTAACTGGTTAAAAGACAGGAAACAATCTATGAGAGAACCTTCCCTCTTATCCCATGATTGCTTATTTTGCTTAAGAGCCTTTGGTGAGGGACCTTGTCAAAGGCTTTCTGAAAATCTAAATACACTATATCCACTGGATCTCCTTTGTCCGCATGCTTGTTGACCCCCTCATCTGATTATCTGAAGAGATGAATAAGGCTAAAATCAGGCTCTTAGTACTGTACTTTGAAAGAATCTGCCTATTAAATATTACTACTAACCATGGTTCTGTGCTAATACCCACCCCCTTCCCCCACCCAGCCTACAACAAATAAGGTTTTACATATAGGAGGCTCAAAAAGCAATGTCTCTTTAGGCAATAGAATTTTATTTCCTAAAGTATTTGTCAGGCAGTTGACTGTACATAGTCTGTCTTCTTCCTTTCTCACTCCTGTTTTTATATTATCTTTCTGTCTATTCCCTTAAACTTACAGCCAGAAGCTGGGATTGGGTGACAGGGCATGGATGAGCAGCTTTTTGCCAGACAAGGGGGTGTGAAATCACCTATCCACGCTGTCTCTATTGTAAATTAAACATTGGGAAACCAACACAAAGGAAGCTGCATTTGAGAAAGTCCAACAGGAAATGTCAGGTTGGGGGATGTGAAATCAACATGGGAAGACACCAGAAACTAAAACCATAGGGAAGTTGTCTTGTTTCTGGCATAAAAACAATTAATTTTGGGGAAATATAAGGAGAAGCAAAAAATAAATGTTGTTATCCATTTCACTGAGCAACACCCTTGGCAGAGGGGGGTGGTTCATGAAAAATCTGGATCCAGGTTAAGCCTGAAAACTAGCAAGTTCTGTAAGGCCTGGTCTACACTGTGGGGGGATAGATCTAAGATACGCAACTTCAGCTACGAGAATAGCATAGCTGAAGTCGACGTATCTTAGATCGACTTAGAATCACTTACTTCGTGTCCTCGCGGCGCGGGATCGATGGCCACCGCTCCCCCGTCAACTCCGCTTCCGCCTCTCACCGTGGTGGAGTTCTGGAGTCAACAGCAGCGCGATCGGGGATCGATTTATTGCGTCTACACTAGATGCGATAAATCGATCCCCGATAGATCGATCAATACCCACCGATCAATGGCCTAGAAAAGGTTTCAGGTGAGAAACTGCTTTAGATAAGATTAACTTGCTAGAGCTAAGTTCTGGTCTTGTAGAAGCATGTTATCTTTTTGTTTTTATTATTCTTACTGAACCATCACTTGAATTCGTGACTCTGTTCATTGTTAATACACTTATTTTTGGTTTTATTATAAACAGAGTGTGACTCCTTAGCTGAACCAGACAAGCTGGTATGTCCACTGTCTGTATGGAGACAGCGAACTTGGTAGTTTCTGTGAGTGTCCGGTGTCAGGAGCTGGATACTACAGGGGAATGCTGTTCAAGGGGGCTCAGGGATTGGGGTGCACCTAAAGTTAATCTGCAGGGCAAAGTAAAGGCTGGCACAGCTTCTGATGAGATTGTTTTGGTGGCCAACAGACTAGAGCGACAGGGAGCTGACACCCAGTTTAGCACTAGCAAGTCTCTCTCTAGCTGAGCAGTCAGGTAACAAGATGACTTACAGTCCTGAGCACTCCTAAGAAATCTTCACTGAACTGCAAAACTATTTTCACATTTTGAATAATTCAAAAATAGTTTAAATTGTGAAATTCAAACAGCTCTCTTAGAGGAGTAGCTTCTTTGCTGCGATTGAAAGTAAACTGAGAAATAACTTATGAGCAAAAAAGCATTCTGAACATACACAATGATTTCTGTCATGATTGAATGTCTGTTAACAATTATAATGTGCATGCACATATGTGTGGGTTTTCATGATGTCAGTACATTTAGAGAACAGATCTGTTTTACATGTTCTGATTAATGTACGTGTGTGCTTCTTTTGAATGAGACTGTATGAACATACACTGAAATCAACTCATCTGATACTTCAAGAATGTGCTTTTGTTAGTGATCAGAAATTACACTTATCTGAGGTTTGGATTTACTATATAAAGTGCTTATATTGTAAGCAGTCTGGGGCAGGGAGTGTATTTCTGTGTATTTGTACTTCACTTGGTACAATCAAGGTTGGGACCTCTGGATGCTCCTGAAATATAAAGGCCAAAAAACACTAGTCCTATGGACGAACGACAAATTTAAAGTCCACAAGCTCTGATTTGGTATGGTGCAGTGGTATAAAGTATTAATTTTCATCCATGAAAAATCTTGTTCTGGTTTCTCATCTTTCCTCTCCCCGTTGCTGCCCTATTCCCCACCCAACATTCCACTTCAATTTGTCTGTTTGCTGAACTTGATATCAGTGCTGTTTGTCAACGCTCTGCCATGTTACTTATCTATCCTGTTTGTCTCCAGAGGTAGGCCACTGTAACAGAGGATCCTCTCTTAAATTAAGGAACGATATTCAACAACAAAAATCTTGCAACACGGGTTTTATTCTGGAGACTTGCTGAGAAACACATACAAGAAGAAAACAAAATGACATACAATAAATAAAAACTAAATAGGGAAAACTCTGGGAGTTAGGAAACAATCCTGTTCTTTGGTCATTTATGTGCAGTTCTACTTTAACAAAGGTTTCAGAGTAGCAGCCATGTTAGTCTGTATCCGCAAAAAGAAAAGAAGTACTTGTGGCATCTTAGAGACTAACAAATTTGTTAGTCTCTAAGGTGCCACAAGTACTCCTTTTCTTTTAACAAAGGTGTTTACTATGTCTGTTTGCCAAGTAGCTGTTCTTAGTTTTCTGTATTCACTTCGGGATCCTATTTGGGCTGTCAGTCCCTAACCTATATTTATTATTTCATACTTTAATTTACGAAGGTTTTTTTTTCTGTAGTTCTCATTGTAGACTTTTTTAGGAGGTGTCAGGTAAGCAGGACTATGGCAAAAGCTGAGAGAGACAAGGGTTCAAGTTATGTGAAAGCTACCGTGTGCTAATGAACCAAGCTGTATTCTGTTTAGGTGAGGGACACTTTCCGCATTCTTCTTCAAAAGGCAGGAGCAAAGCACTTTTGAAAAACTGGGGTCCTTATATGGTGTCAAGTTGAGTACCAAATGATTTTAGGCCAGTAACTTTAAAATTCCTGACTTTAGTCTGATCTCACTCTTGATGCTGTATTTTTTTTCTTTGTTTATGGTAGTGCTTATAGTGTGGCTGGCACTTTCCAGACAAGAAGGGAAGTTCCTGCTCTAAGAAGCTTGCAGCTTAAGGATTGACATATGAGGGAGAGGGGAGCAACAAAAGGGGTTTTCTATACAAATCAAGATGACTCACTATAGGAAGCATGGTAGAAGCCGATTTTTCAGAGATGCCTAAAAGTGGGTGTTATTTCAGGGAGGTCAAGCCATGCAAAGGCTTGCAGGTGGCAAATGCAGCTTTGCACAAGTAATAGACGTTTCCTTCATTATGACAGTACTGTTTTTCTTTCTTTTCAGTATTTGCAGAATCATTCTCAGATATTTCGACTTAGTCCTGATGATAATAAGGTTAGTCTAAAGGAGATGTACCATAAGCTCCAATTTGGGTCAGATTCCCAAGGACAAGGTCTGCAAAGCCCTTCTCAGAACAATGATGTCCAGTGGACTTCAGAAAGTCTATGTACAGTACTAAAGGACAGCGCTTCTGGTTCCCATTGGTTTGACTTGAATGATTCAAAAGTCCAGCCCATTAAGGAGAAGGATATTGAGAAACAATTTCAGGGTAAAGAGAGTGCCTACATGCTGTTTTATCGAAAATCCCAGTTGAAAAGACCATCTGAAGGTATGAAAAATACTCACCATGACAGATTCTTCTTCCCTCCACAAAATTACTTTTACTTAAAACAAACAAACAAACCGAACAACCCAGCAGTGGAGTTCTTGTATATATTTTCTGTTCAGAAGGAATAGAAAAATCCTCCCACTACATAATGGAGGAAAGAATTAGCAGGAGATTTAATGGGGTGGTGTGAATGGTAGTGATAAATTAGGCAGCTAATAGTCTCCAGATGCCAAGATTTTCCAGCATCTTCCACAAACTGGCAAATTACCTCACTATTGTAATGAAAATACAAGCAACAATTTTTATAACAGTTACATCTAGTATTTCATTAAGTAAGACTTAATAGGAATAGAAACAGAAATAAAATGTGCATATTGTATCTACATGTAATTTAAGAGAACCGACCACATTCTTCATTAAAGACTTTAAAAGATTACCATATTGGGTGGCCTGGCCTTGAGCATCTTCTAGCCCTGTCAGTATGGCTTTATACAACTAAATCCAAACTAACCAGCTTGCTTTGGTCACAGCACAAGCAAATCCAAGATATCGGGTTCCTGACCATCTCGTGAATGAAATGGATGCTGCCAACATCGAATTGCAGAAGAGAAGGTATGTAATATAATCATCATCATCATCATCATCCTTTTTCATTTGTAGATCTCAAAGTGCTTTACAAAGGAAGGAAAATATTGTTATCCTAATTTTGCACATGAGAAACACTGAGGGTACATCTACAGTATGAAATTATTTCAAAATTGTTCTATTCGAATTTTTGTAAGCTATTTTGTACATTTGGTCTTCTGTGTCCCCACTAAAGCGCATGAATTCGGCAGAGTGCGTCCACAGTACCAAGGCTAACATCGAATGTTGGAGTGGTGCACTGTGGGTAGCTATCCCGCAGTCCCCGCCGCCCATTGGCATGTTGGGTTAAGCTCCCAGTGCATGATGGGGCAAAAACATTCTTGTGGGTGTTTCTGGGTGTGTCGTCAGTCGCTCCTCCCTTTGTGAAAGCTCCGGCAGACAATCGTTTCACGCCTTTGTGGTGTGCAGACGCCATACTGCTTTCAGCAGATGGTGCACCGCTGCTCTCCTGCTACTATGAATCCACCTCTCATTTCCTCTCATCTTCCTAAATAATCTCTACTATCTGCTCTTTCTCTTCCTCATTGAATGCTTCCGCTGCCAACTCTGCTCAGCCATCATGAACCGAGCAGCACAGCTTCCGCCGCCAACTCTGCTCTCCCGCTATTGCCATGCTTTCGAGCCTCTACATGTTGTCTGTCCTGGGCTTCCGCCTCCGTGAAAGCTACAGAATACAACCATTTCCCGCCTTTTTTCGGCTATCGTGAACCGAACAGCACCTCTTCCGCTGCCACTCTGCTCTCCTACGTTTCGCGCCCTTTTTCCAGGATTACCTGTGCAGGCGCCATAGCCATGGAGCCCGCTCAGATCTCCGCTGCAGTTTTGACCATAGTAAATACCTCGCGCATTATCCAGCAGTATGTGCAGTACCTGTGAAACCGGGCAAGGAAGTGACGACAGCGCAATTACGATAGTGATGAGGACATGGGGACAGACATTCCTAGAAGCATGGCATGTGGCGATTGGGAGATCATGGTGGCGTTGGGCAAGGTTCATGCCATGGAACGCCGATTCTGGGCCCGGGAAACAAGCACAGACTGGTGGGACCGCATAGTGTTGCAGGTATGGGATGATTCCCAGTGGCTGAGAAACTTTCGTATGCGTAGGGCCACTTCCATGGAACTTTGTGACTTGCTGTCCCCTGCCCTGACGCGCAAAGACACCAAAATGAGAGCAGCGCTCACAGTTGAGAAGCGAGTGGCGATAGCCCTGTGGAAGCTTGCAACACCTGACAGCTACCGGTCAGTCAGGAATCAATTTGGAGTGGGCAAATCTACTGTGGGAGCTGCTGTGCTGCAAGTTGCCAACACAATCGTTGACCAGCTGCTATCAAGGGTAGTGACTATGGGAAATGTGCAGACCACTGTGGATGGCTTTAATGCGCTGGGGTTCCCTAACTGCGGCGGGGCGATAGATGGAACGCATATCCCTATCTTGGCCCCGGAACCCCGGGGCGGCCAGTACATAAACCGCAAGGGGTACTTTTCCATGGTGCTGCAAGCACTGGTGGATCACAAGGGACTTTTCACCGACATCAACGTGGGATGGCCGGGAAAGGTGCATGACGCTCGCATCTTCAGGAACTCTGGTCTGTTTGAACAGCTGCAGGAAGGAACTTACTTCCCAGACCAGAAAATTACTGTTGGGGATGTTGAAATGCCTATACTTATCCTCAGGGACCCAGCCCACCCCTTAATGCCATGGCTCATGAAGCCATACACAGGCAGCATGGGCAGTAGTAAGGAGCAGTTCAACTATAGGCTGAGCAAGTGCAGAATGGTGGTAGAATGTGCGTTTGGACGTTTGACAGCACGCTGGCGCAGTTTACTGACTCAGTTAGATCTCAGCACAACCAATATTCCAATTGTAATTGCTGCTTGTTGTGTGCTCCACAATACCTGTGAGAGTAAGGGGGAGACATTTATGGCGGGGTGGGAGGTTGAGGCAATTCGCCTGGCAGCTAATTTCGCACAGCCAGACAACAGGGTGATTAGAAGAGCGCAGCAGGGTGCGCTGCACATCAGAGAAGCTTTGAAAGCCAGTTTCATGACCAGCCAGGGAACGGTGTGACAGTTGTTTGTTTCTCTTAAAGTTACCCACCCCTTATATATATGAAAGGAAATAAAGTCACAATTGTTGAAAAACCGTTTTTTATTATTTGTTGCACAAAACATTGAGAGAAATCAGAAGCTAGATCGGGGGTGGGTGGGTATTGGGTTAGAGGGGTGGAGGAGGAGGGAAGCACAAGTCATAGAATCATAGAATATCGGGGTTGGAAGGGACCTCAGGAGGTCATCTAGTCCAACCCCCTGCTCAAAGCAGGACCAATCCCCAACTAAATAATCCCAGCCAGGGCTTTGTCAAGCCTGACCTTAAAGACGTCTAAGGAAGGAGATTCCACCACCTCCCTAGGTAACGCATTCCAGTGTTTCACCACCCTCCTAGTGAAAAAGTTTTTCCTAATATCCAACCTAAACCTCCCCCACTGCAACTTGAGACCATTACTCCTTGTTCTGTCATCTGCTGTCACTGAGAACAGTCTAGATCCATCCTCTTTGGAACCCCCTTTCAGGTAGTTGAAAGCAGCTATCAAATCCCCCTTCATTCTTCTCTTCCGCAGACTAAATAATCCCAGTTCCCTCAGCCTCTCCTCATAAGTCATGTGTTCCAGTCCCCTAATCATTTTTGTTGCCCTCCGCTGGACGTTTTCCAATTTTTCCACATCCTTCTTGTAGTGTGGGCCCAAAACTGGACACAGTACTTCAGATGAGGCCTCACCAATGTCGAATAGAGGGGAACGATCACGTCCCTTGATCTGCTGGTCCAGAAACCGAATCAAAATTTTGGATATGCCAGCTTTCTGCTGCTTGTGCAATCCTCTGGGATTGACTGTGTGGGTCCCCGTAGCCTCCCCCCCACCCTCGTGTTCTTGGGCGTCTGGGTGAGGAGGCTATGGACTTGAGGGGGAGGGAGGGTGGTTATACAGGGGCTGCAGCGGCAGTCTGTGGTCTTGCTGCCTTTACCGCATTAGATCCACCATACAGCGGAGCATGTCAGTTTGCTCCGCCATGAGCTTGACCATAGCATCCTGCCTGCTGTCATCGCTCATGTCCCTCCTTTCTTCGTATTCATGTAACACTTTACGCGACTCCGCAGTTGTTTGCCTCAACGCATTCAGCTGGGCCCTATCAGTGTGGGAGGACTGCATGAGCTTGGCAGACATGTTGTCCCGAGTTCGTTTTTTCCACCTTCTAATCTGGACCAGCCTCTGGGACGGAGTAGATAGGGGCTGCATTGAAACATTTGCACCTGCTGCAGGAGGAGAAAAAGAGAGGGTAGTATTTTAAAAGATACATTTTAGAGAACAAAGGGGACACTCTTTCTCAGTGAAACAGGCAATTCATAGTACACAGCACATGTTCTTTCTGTACAAGGTCTCATTTTGGCTCTTATACTGAAGTGTCTGCCACTTTGGTGTGAGTAAGCCATCATATGTGGCCGGGCAACAGAATTCAGCTTGCAGGCAGTCGTGGTAAGCCCGAGGGGCATGCAGGGTTCTGCTTCTTCCGCATTCATTTCAATGCTTTCAAACTGCTAGGCCCCCTTTCCCATAGCAAGCAATGCCTGGTGGGTTTGCCATATAAAAGGAGGGCCTGTGGGCTCTCTGGGATGATCGACACACACACACACACACACACACACCCACACCCACCCCCCCCCCCCTCCCCCTCCGATGAGGCGCAGGGATGAGCCCTTTAAACTAAATGTGAACAGCCCAGCGTGGCTGGGTTCTCCCCCCCACCCCCGGGCTCCGATCAAGCTCTCACTCACCAGAAGTGCCTTCTCCAGGGTCATGGTCTGGGAGCATGCGTGGGGAGTGGGGGGAGGCTATTGGCTCCAGCATTAAGAATAGTTCCTGGCTGGGGGAGGAAACGGATTCCCCACTTGCCGCCTTTGCACTGTCCTCCTCTTCGTCCTCCAAAAACTCATCCTCCTTGCTCCCGTGCTACTCCCCCTTTGCAGGTGTCCACGGACAGTGGTGGGGTAGTTGTGGCGTCACCTCCCCATAATTGCATGCAGCTCATGGTAGAAGCGGCATGTATGGGGCTGTGACCCAGAGCACCCGTTCACCTCCCTGGCTTTTTGGTATGCATGCCTGAGCTCCTTGATTTTTGTACGACACTGCTCTGTGTCCCTGGAGTAGCTTCTTTCCATCATGGCCCTAGAGACTTTAGCGTACGTTTTTGCGTTTCTTTTTTTTGGAACGTAGTTCTGCCATAACAGATTCATCTCCACAACCTGCGATGAGATCCAGTACCTCCCGTTCGGACCATGCTGGAGCTTGTCTGCGAATCCGGGACTGCGTGGTCGCCTGTGATGGTGGACTCTGCATGGTCACCTGTGCTGGTCGCCTGTGCTGATGGTGACCAAACAGGAAAAAAAGTTTCCCGGGGCTTTTACTGCCTACCTGGCTAGTGTATCGGAATTGAGAGTGTTGTCCAGAGCGGCCACAAGGGAGCATTCTGGGGTAGCTCCCGGAGGCCAATAACGTTGAATTGCGTCCACAGTACCTGTAACCCGGAACTGCGATCTCCATTTTAGCACTACTCCTCTTGCCGAGGTGGAGTACAGAAATCGGATTAAAGAGCCGTTTAAATCGAAAAAACTGGTTTGGTCGTGTGGATGGAATCAGTTTTATTTAGAAGTAACTCAGCTAATTCTGAAATAACCACGTACTGTAGACCAGGCCTTAGTCATGTAGATGAAATGACTAACCCAGGGGTGGGCAAACTTTTTGGCTTGAGAGCCACATCAGGGTGCGAAATTGTATGGAGGGCCGGGTAGGGAAGGCTGTGCCCCCCAAACAGCCTGGCCCCCACCCCCTATCCGCCCCCTCCCACTTCCCGCCCCCGACTGCTCCCCTTAGAACCTGTGACTCATCTAACCCGCACTGCTCCTTGTCCCCTGACCAACCCCTCCCAGGACCCCCTACCCCAAACTGCCCCCCCAGGATCCCACCTCCTATCCAACCCCTCTGCTCCCAGTCCCCTGACTGCCCTGACCCCTATTCACCCCCTTACCCGACAGGACCCCTGGGACTCCCACGCCCTATGCGGCCCCCCCCCAATTCCCTGGCCCCTGACCGCCCCAGAACCTCCACCCCATCCAACCACTCCCTGCCCAACCCCCCCACTGCCGCGCGCCGCCCCCTTACCATGCTGCTCAGAGCGGCAGGAGCTCGTAGCCCCACTGCCCACACGGCGGCGTGGCTGCAGGGGAGGGAGGACAGCGGGGGAGGGGCCGGAGCGAGCCTCCCTCGCCCGGAGCTCAAGGGCCAGGCAGGATGGTCCTGCGGGCTGGATGTGGCCCGCAGGCCGTAGTTTGCCCCCCTCTGGACTAACCCAAGGTCACATAGCAGGTCATTGATGAATCCAGGAATTAGAATCCACGATTCCTGACTCTAGTCCGCTGCCTTCTCCACTATCTCCCTGTTAACATTTCTTTACTGGCCTACTTTCTCAGGCAAACGAATATAATTGTTGAACAAGTTCACTTAAAAAAATTTTGAAAAATTGTGCTAGACTTAAGTAAATTAATGTAGCTCCAGGGATAGAATGGAAAGACTTTTCTTAGAGCTATCTTTATAGAGACGCGGGGGGGGGAGGAATCACCCTACAGTAAAATAGCAGATATGTAGCAGAACAGAAACTTTCATTTAAACTGTGCTACTGGAATTCACTCTCTGCAGTCTTAAAACCCAAAGTTCTCCGAATGGGGCCTTAATGGATGTATAGGCTTTGTGTGGACCCTTTGCACAGGGTGAATTTTATTTTTTTATAAAAACCTTGTTTTTATTGTCTTATTTGGTATCTTGCAGATTAAAGTGGATGCAAGTAGCAGAAATCAGGGCTGATGTGCCTTTTTGGTCTTAGCTGTATATCTTGGGTCTCTGAGCAGCTTCTGCATATTTGTCTCCATTGTGCATTTGTGTTAGAATATTGATTTGCAAGTTGGGTACAAAAACTAAGATTAGGGTTATCCTCCTTAAAACAAGTTAATTATATTACAAATGGATCTTTGAAGGGCTTGGAAGAAATCAGCACTATTTAACAAACATTTTAGCATGTTCTTTATTCTGTACTGCACAATGCATAGATCGTTTGCATCTTTGAGGGCCTGTGACACTTCGAGGTTCAACCCAGATCAGTAAGGAGTTTTGTTATCACCTGCCCTGTAAACTTTGAGTGCCTTAAATGCTATGGTGCTGTGGCTCACTGTCCTGACGCCAGCAGCCAAGCATCCAGGTCATACCCTAGCTTCTACTGGCCATTTACTTTTTCAGGGTGACCTCAAGACCCCTATGTCCCAAATTTCCACAAACCCATCTGCCCTGTACTGTCCAGCCTTTTTGCTGTAAGTTAAATTTGCTGCTCTCTTAAAGAAGCAGTACCCAGCAGCTTGTTACCTTACCTTAACTTAACAAATGCTATTTTAACCACAGCACTGAATTGGTTTATAGTAAAATTTAAAAAAAGGTAATAAAGTCAAAGGCTTAAGTGATACCAAGCATAATGAATAAAGATCAAAGGGATTACAGGCAAACAAAAGTAAAAATATGCTTCTTAAGATTAAAACTAAATTTCAGCAAATTACAGTCTTTGCTAGGAAGATTTCTCACCTATATTCAGTTCCCAGAGACTTCAACTCCCCTGGCTCAAGGATCCATCATTCTCTGATTTCAAGAGCTCTGGCCCCTTTAGTCCCTGAAGTAATAGATAACTATGAGGTTGTCTTCCTTTTCTTTCTATAGACCAGTAAATCACTTAAATGTATTCTTTGAAAAATAAGCCCAAGCAAAGCTGCTGTCTCTTGCTGGGGTGTAGATATGTGCTGTCTTTGCAAAGTTCATTGACCCTGCTTCAAGAGCAGGAAGGCTTCCTGAGGGTGTGTGACTTCCTCCAGGTGCAACCTGAACTGCTGAGTCCCCTTAAATCTCCAGTCCAGGGTGCCTTTTACACTGCTTTGCTAGTGAATAGAAGACCTCTCCAGGCTTTGATCACTCACAGCCACCAGCATGCAAAATCACTCCCAGCTGAGTACATGAATGCTATGCCCAGCTATCTATGAATAAACACAGGGCGACATCTGCATATCCCTCAGACCCAGCCTTGCCCCCCAGAAATGTGTGTCTTGTACAGTTCAATATCCCACTGGACCATACAAACTCATAAATTAGTTTGTCATTCCAGCATAGGGTAATGAAAATGCACTAGCCTTGTTGTGTAAAGTGGAGGCTTCCCAAACACTTCAATTAAACACCCTGGTTTAGATAAAACAATAAAAAAGTTTATTAACTAGAGAAAGATATATGTTAAATGATTGTAAGTGATAAAGCATATAAGTTATAGCTGGTTACAAAATAAATAAAAAGATAAATATGGAAGCTAATTCCTTAACTTTACCAAGCTAAATAAGATTTGAAAGCAAAAAGGTTTCTCTAACCCAAAAACTCTCAGTGGTCCATACTAACTGGAAAGCCTTCCAGCTAGGACAGTGGTTCTCAAACTTTTGTACTGGTTACCCCTTTCACATAGCAAGCCTCTGAGTGTGACCCCCCCCCCTTTATAAATTAAAAACACTTTTAAATATATTTAACACCATTATAAATGCTGGAGGCAAAATGGGGTTTGGGGGGGATGCTGACAGCTCGCGACTCCCCCCCCCCCCCCATGTAATAATCTCGTGACCCCCTGAGGGGTCCGGATCCCCAGTCTGAGAACCCCTGAGCTAGGACTACTTCCCCCCAGTTCAATGATGCTCCTATTGTCTTTCAGGTGATCTTGCTGCTGTGAGTAGAGGGGGGAGGAGAGATGAGGAAGCAGTCACTGTCTCTCCTTTTTATACTCTGACCTTTGTAGTAGAAAAGTCTTTGCTGGGTCATGGGGTCAGGCAGTTCCATAGTGTAAGTGAGCTGCCAGCAGTCCTTCAGGTGAATTGTAAATTTTTTGTTTACAACTCCCCTGCTGGTGAATCTTGGATTAAGCATGTAATGGCCTTTTAGCACCTCGTTGGCAAGCCAGGGTGCCTTTGTCTTTGAGAAAATGGTCTGACAGTGTTTCCCAGAATTACAGCATATTTCAGTAACAAGCATATAGTAAACTCATAATTTAATGTGCAGTGTTACACATGTTTGAACAGGATAATAATATTCAGCAGATTGAGTTTTCAAATGATACTTCACAAGCAGTGTTCTCTCTAATTTGTCCCACCCATGTGCGGAATGAATTTTGTTCTGTGCACCAGTATGGAGGTGAGGTGTGACACATCACCTCCATATTGATGCACAGAACAAAATTCATGTGGTGGGGGTGGGGCCGAGGGGTTAGGAGTGTGGGAGGGGGGCTCAGGACTGGGGCAGAGGATTGTGGGTGGAGGGGTGAGGGCTCCTGCTGGGTGTATGGGCTCAGTGGTGGGGCCGGGGATGAGGGGTTTGGAGTGCAGGCTGCCCGGGGGCTATGGTGGGGAGAGAGGACTCCCCCCAGCTCTCTCTCCCCCAGTAGCAGCACTTGGGCTGGGGGGGAAGAGGCGCCTCTCCCCACGCCGCAGCAGGTCCGGGTTGGGGAAGGGGTGCCTCTCCCCCAGCTGCAGCAAGTCCCGGACAGGTCTATGCTGGGGCCGGCAGGGAAAGGTGCCTCTCCCCGCCGCAGCCCTGAGCCCCTGTGGGGCTGTGGACCTTAGAGGAAACTTAGCTTACAAGGAATACTTTGTACACAGCATACCATAATCATATAATGGGATGAACATGGGGTTCAGCATGTCATATGCGGTATAGAGTGTAGTCTCTGTCCCCTTTTGAAATTAAGTGCTCATCTTTCTCCACTTGCTCTCCTGGGGGCTTTGTTTACCTTGCATGTAAATGTGCTTTTCTTTGGGTGATGCCTGGCTTAATTTACATCAGAGACACCTTCAAACAGGCAGAACCTCATTCCTTTCTCTGGAACAGGCATGGCTTAGGCCCTGCCTGCCAAATACTTTTAAAGAACATATTTGCAGCACATATCTTTGAGGTCCTTTGTGGGTTTATTGTACATACATCATGCAAAAATGTTAATGATCAGTGAGTTACTAGTTTTCCAAATATCTATTACATGTCACCTTTTGGGTGTATATCATGACAACAGTGTGCTGTCTGACACTGGGGTGGTCTTAGGGTCACTGGGCCTCTGCGCATTCCCACCTGTGGCTCTGCTGCTGATATAAAGCTAATCTGTGAGCTCAACACCATAGTGTGCCAATCCCGTAAGAGTGAATGCAACTCTAGAACAGTCAGCAGTAAATCACCTTTCATTTTAGGCTGTTGGTATTGATATGTTTTGTTGATGTGTTTTTTTAAAAAGGATGGACTGTGACTCTGCAGACAGTAATATTGATTTACACCTCCATTTGGGCTCTCACTATAAACTTTACCATGGGGCCCTACACCCTTCGCTTTCTCAGAAGGAAAGTGTGCTGGATCTGACTATTGATAAAAGAAAAACCCTAGGAGATCTGCGACAATCGATATTTCAGGTATTTACTTTTTTAAGAGTGTTAATCCAAACATTTTATCTTTACCTGAGTTACAAAGACAACTTTAAAATTGTGGATGCGACTGTGCTTTGTATGCCAAGAAGAAATTTTCTGTAGTATTTGACATGTTGCTGTCTGA